>NW_004524592.1:5476073-5504717 GCF_000260255.1 Octodon degus | reverse complement strand
AGAAGAAGAAGAAGAAGAAGAAGAAGAAGAGGAAGAGGAAGAGGAAGAGGAAGAGGAAGAGGAAGAGGAAGAGGAAGAGGAAGAGGAAGAGGAAGAAGAAGAAGAAGAAGAAGAAGGAAGAAGAAGAAGAAGAAGAAGAAGAAGAAGAAGAAGAAGAAGAAGAAGAAGAAGAAGAAGAAGAAGAAGAAGAAGAAGACCCTGTTCACTATCAGATTGTGCTATGTTTACTTCTGATGCTTAAGCAGAAAGGACTGCTTAGACTTTCTGAACCATAAAAGCAAACAAACACTAGTAGTAGTCATCCTACTACTCATCCTGCTGAAGAAAAAAAACAGACTTGGGTCTTAGCTTTCCCAAGTCATTTCTCTCCTTAGCCAATGTTTAGGTATTAATGAATACAGCTTGGGTATTTTGGCTATGACCAAAACAGAATATGTTGTAGGCCTTGTATGCTTTAGGTTGTTTTCTGGGTCTTCCCATTTATTGAATAAGAAACACAAACATTTAGGTGCACTACTTGTTTATTTTGTAACCATTTAGCTTAGTTGATTTTTATTTGGTTTTTGGTTTTTGCCTTCCTTTAAATTCCTGAAGGAGCAAATAAGGTTCATTTTTTCATATTTGTTTTATGTAATTAATTTCTGTATAGGATTTCTTATGCTGTTGCCCTGGAGTAAATTTGAACCTAAAATGGGGGAGAGAGAGAGAGAGAGAGAGAGAGAGAGAGAGAGAGAGAGAGAGAGAGAGAGAGAGAGAATTGCCAATGGCTCTGAGGAGAGTTTAAAAGGTTTTTCTCTGGAAAATCATAAGCGCTGATGGCTGCTTGTTCCATGCAAATTTTGAGACATGTGGAATGATTAATGCAATGATGCCCTTAATCAAATTTTGTGGCTTCTACTGAAAGTGAAAATCTGAAAAAGACAGAATGCCTCTTGCTAGTTTATGGGTCAAGCTCATGAACGAAGTAACCCTATAGTACTGAATTGATTCCACAAAGAAGTTCATCAAAATCAAAGCTCTGACCTTTTATTCATTATCATTAGGAATTAATTATGAGTATTTTCAAGGAGATAACCCCAAATTTAAATGGGTTTCACAAAGGTGTACCAATGCTCATTTCTGAGGCTCTGAATTAACACAACTTCCTAGATTTCTGTAGTTGTTGTGGTATCAAAGTGAATTCTACTTGCCATATGCTCTAGTATGCTTTCTGAAGCATTTGTCTCTACCTGTAGGCGTTGCACCTACCCTTTCCTGTGCCCATGTCTTTATTGCACTACCGATTGTTGTTACCTTAGAACAAAAACACTTGTGTGCATGTGTTTGTGTTTTTGTGTAAATTGATGGTAAGCTTTATATCATTAAGGATACAGGCTTAGTGGGCAGAGAGAACAAAGAACTAAACAATAACTAGATTTCCTTGTCAGTAACTGCTCAAACTAAAACATTGCACAGCTAGTTTTCATGGCTGTGTACTTCCGGTGACTTAGGGGTTTTTTTTTTTCCTCTCACTTCGCCATTCTCAACAAGCAAGTTTCATTTTATTATTCAAATAGCTTCTGTGGCTTATCACAAAGGAGAGAGATGTGGAGGGCATAAAAATTACCCTTCAAAAGTATGGCCAGGAATTTACTGATATTACTTTCTTACTACTTACATTGACAAGAATCTAATCAATCTTTTGATCACATCTAGCTTCAAAAGAGACTGGTATTTAATAATCTTTAGCATAAGGCTTGTGAAAATTAGAATTTCTACCACTGAAGAATAAGGGGAGGATGGGTATTAGACTGCAATTAGTAGTGTCCACCATAGCTTCTAATACTGCTATGGAATGCTTTGAAAATTACCACATGTAAGAGAGTCAAAGACACAGTATCACACCTATAAAAGTGTTATCAGGACTAAGAAGGACTGTTAAGCAAATTCTTTATTACATCTCTATTTCCTTTCTTTGTTTATTTTTTCTCTCTTTCCTTCACTCCTCCATTTCTTCCTTCCTTCCTCTCTTCCTTTCTCCAACTCATTTCCCATATTTCATACTTTGTACAGCTCCTACATGTCAGGTGTTCCTCTATGAACTAAAATTCAAAATTAAAAAGGGTATTTTCTCTCATATAATTATTTACACACAACCAAAAAATTAACACGATATGCTGTGTTGTTTTAATAATATGCCATGAACACAGAAAATAAAATAATTCAGAAAGTGATCACCAATAGATGACATTTGAATTTATCTTCAGAATGAAGTAAAAGTTGCTACTTAATGGATTTAGATATTTTTTGTTCCTTTGTGTTTCTTTGTTTTATTTTGTTTCTTTTTTCTTTATTCCAACCCTACCTAAAGACCTAATGGATAACTGGGATGTTGAAATCACCAATTAGTGTCTCTACTGGTATCTGACAGTAGTATGTTCATTGTTTTTTCTAACTGACCCCCTTCATGCATGAATTAAAACTACACTTAGTGGAACTCAAAAGTAGCTAATGACTTGCTTTGGTCAAAGATACCTGGACACATAAGCAAAAGGGGAAAATATCGTTTTTGAGTTGGTAGATTGAAAACCTGTGTGATTCTCCATCTCTGTCTTGTCCTGCTGCAGTGATAGTGAAATCAGTGTGCTGTGGAGTGTAGAGTTGATCTGTTTCCTGCCACCCAGCTCTGCTGGAGAGCCACCAGGATCTGAAGCACATCCCTAGGAAAGGATATCTTCCTGCTTGAGGACCCAGAATTGTTTTCAGTAAAATCATCTGGCCTCTTCTCACTCCCCTAAATCTGTCAGATGATTCATTCAGTCCACTCTTCTCACATGCTCTTTGATGTTCATACAATTTCATCAACAGCAAGGTGGTCATGCTGATGTAGGGTTATGATGAGAATACTGGAAAGTACAAAGCTTCCTCAGTGAGGCAAATTCTTATCTTTGGATGGTGTCTTCATTAGAACAACGTGCAGCTTTATTATCTTTGTACAATTCATATGGGTTCATTTTATGTTGGGAGAATAGAATTACACTTTAAAAAAAAATAGAGAAAATATCAATCAGATGGCGAACACTTAGTTTCCATTCGTCTTTTTTTTTTTTTTTTTTTTTTTTTTCCAGAACCAGGGATTGAACTCAGGCCCTTGAGCTTGCCAGGGAAGCACTTAGTCCACTGAGCCATCTCACCAGCCCCTTAGCTTCCATTCTAAATACAAGCTTTCACAGTGAAAGAGCAAACTAAATGTGATATATTTTTTCTTCTAAAACAGGCATTTCATATTTACATATTTTAATGTGATCAATTCATAATCTCAATCTATGAAAAGGTTCAATATATTTTGTATTATTTACCCTGTAAAATAGTCTCTTTTTCTTGCTTGGACTCTGAGATAGCGCATATGAATTTTAAAACATGTAAAAGAGTATAATTGTGTTCTAGATAGAAATGTATCTTAAATCAGCAAACACAAGGGCAATATTCCCTTGGAACTGGTCTTAAGGAATTAATTCCCTTCACACAATCTTATCTATAAGCAGGCCCTGAGAAATGCACTGGCTTTTAAGCTACTACCTTGTTCTTGGTTACCATGCTGCAGAGTGTCTCAAAACATGACAAAAGCTAAGAAAGTATTCAGAAAAAATGGTGAATCAAAAAGCTGAAGGGGACCTGAAGGGTCTTCTGCACATCCAGACATCTCTGTGTGTTCTGTGAGGACCTACAAATGAAAGATACTCCTCCCTCCACAAAAAGAATAAAACTCCATTTTTTATGTGGTTGATAAATTGTGTGAACTGGAGTCTAGAAGCTTAATGAAGTGACTCAGCACTTCTACATCCTGGCGTGTGGAGGACGTGCCTGTACGTGCCTGTACCATCCTAGGATGTTTATTGCTCATTGTGTCAACTTGAGAAGTTCAAAACTTCAATTAAGTGACCAGCAGGGGGCCAGGATCTGTGAGCCACCCTCCGCCACTCCTCCTGCCCCCCAGTAGGGTGGCCTGCAATATAAGGGAGGAAAACAGGCTTCTTCTCCTCTGTTTTTGCTGCTTTTTCTGTCTTCTGCCTCCTTGGACTGTTGTGTCTGTTCCCTGCCTTGGAACCAATTGATTCGGGCTTGAAGCCACCACCACCTGTGAGCTAAATAAACCTTTCTTTTCTTTATTTTTATTGTTAGGAGAATATTGTCTCAGCAGAAGGAGAAAAGTAACAATGATATTCATGGTCAAAGAGTAGAATGTTTCTCTGCTTGCTGTAAATTAAAAACACTTGTACCACTTTCTTTTATTTGTTTATATCTTTCAGTCAGCAACATCATCCCAACACAAAGAAGATCGAAATAAAAACGAGCAAATACGTAGATGCCATGGCTGGAAACGTACCATTTATGTAAGATTAAGTATTGCATATAACAGTGAATTTTATGGCACAAAACTTCAATCTATTTGATGCAGAGACATTTTACTTAGAACAAGTAAGAAATATATTTATCATTGTTATGATAAATATTTAAAATGTTTATAGTTAATAAAGCAGCACAGAAGAACAAACTAAGAATGAAGCAGTGAATTAAAACACATGGAATTTAAGATAATGCTGGTTCCAGGGTGGGACCTGGAGGGATAGGAGGACACTAAGAAGGATGGACTTCTACTTGTATACTTTTATTTCCCAAGCTAGACTGAAAATTGGTAAATGAGCTTTATAGTATTCTTTAACATCATTTTGTGCATTACTGTATAATAACATGCTTTACTACTATTTTGAGTGACTAAGAAATTCTATAATTTATAACTCTTCCCTAACCTTTGTTACTGATTTTATTGTTTCAAATGGGCCAAGACTAGAAACAGATATAGAAGCAGGAAATCATTTTCTGACAAAAACATGCCAATTTCTTGTTTTGTTGTTCTGTTTGGATATATTTGTACATTCATGGGTTTTAGATATTTCTGAATCTTCTTGATCAATTTTTATGTAAATATATTAGTTTATTTTGTTGTTACTCTGAGGGGAATGATTTTGATATAGTGAAATTAAAAGGCAAATCATGGAGTTATGATGATGTTGATAAAAGGATACATTTTTAATTTATATAATTAATTCTGGAGGAAGATAATGACTTGAGTTTTAGAGTGTGAATTTCCTAAATAATTGCAGTAACTTTCTTTTGCTTTGCAATTAGAGATTCTAACGGCACTATCACCAATGGAGAAGCAAAATGTAGTTTCAATTTTCATTGCATTATGTTCGTCTGTTTGCTTGCTCTCATCAGCTGAGAAGCCATATAATAGGTTCTGTTTTCTGATGACAGAGAACACTTCAGTTGAGTTTGTCCTCTGGGCTAAGATAAATGGGATCTGCTTTGAATATTTATGAAAAATATGTGCAGATAGTAGAATTTTTAAGTGCATATTGTTGCATTAACTTTTGATGTATTATGTCTTGTTGTTAGTAAGAGCACGTGGTCTGGTATTTCCCTTTTACTGTGTTTCAGTTTCAGAAGCAGACCTGACTTGCTCTGTTTGAGATGCTTGCAGGCTCATTGTGTGGACCTTTCTACCATCAGAGCTTTCTTTATGAAAGAAGGTTCCGAATTTGTCACAGAGTCACCAGCCATGTCATGCTGCAGGCCACTTTTCTCAGCTTTTCTGGGTGCAGAGCATGCACATTTGCACTGTGACCTTTGCAAAAACAAACAGAGAAGGTGATGTGAGGGTCATTTCATAAGCCCAGCTAACGAATTGACCATGCCCCAAACCCTGGTATTCTGAATAAAAATGAAGACTGAAAAAGTTCGGTTCAAATCCAGAGAGACAAAATATCCCTGAAGTAGAATTTTTAATAAACAAATTGCATATTATAATGAGCATTTTAATTATTTGTTACTAAAATGCTCAATGCTAAGAGATCAAATTGGTTGCCATCAAATACTGTATAGCCTTACTTTCCAATGTACTTTTAATTATTTCCTTCTAGAATTATTGTTCTTGAAAGAGTCGCCCCATTGTGTTTTGCTTTGTTTTGTTTATGAAAAGTGATTATGATGAACAAAACTTTCTAGAACATTTCTAGGAAAGAAAATGGGGAGATATTTTCAGCTAAGCATTGTTTGTTCTCTAGGACTAATTGATGTGTAAATAAATTAAGAATGTTATTATTATTTCACCCATATGTATAATTTCTTTGCAAGCATATGGGGTAACATTTCTAGATAGGTATCGTTAGAATTGGTTACTATGGAAATGTATTTGGCAATATTCCAGAAAGTAAATTGTTCCTATCTGAGCAAATTCAGATGAGAAGAGAAATAGCTTACACATGCAACTGGTAGAGTTAATAAATGCACTTACTCATCCATCCCTCCGGTTTGTGAAGGGCAGGATGTCTGAGCCGCAGATAACAGCGAATGATAGAAAGGGCAGCGCTTCACTTGCTCAGCTACTTGACTGGGTTATCAGCTGAGTGACTGCAGTTGAATAATGCCAACATTCCTTGACTTTCCACTTATATTACAGGTAATGTTTTACATTATTTTTATAGTAGCAGTTTCATTCAAATAGCAGTCATTCTCATCTTGCCTACTTATGGCATTATCAGCGTGTGATCACAAAATGTATGTTTGTGCTCCAAACTTCATTCCTTGAAAATAAGTAAGTGAATAAATGAAGACTGGTAGCCACAGTTCCCTCATATCTATTTGTTTAGCACTAAAGCAAAGGATATGAAGGAAATGACAACCATTTTAAAATATTGATAAGGAGGACTCTTAAAAAAAAAGAACTGTTGATACGTCCTGTGTTTCCCTCACCACATTCTATGGCAGATCTATGGTACTGTGCTTCTACATAAAATGCTTGTGTCCAGTTGATTTTTCTCTGTACCACCACTTCTTTTCACTGCAAGCTGTATTTTCAGTGGGCATTCTCCTGTACTTCTCTCAGCTGGATTGATCTCACTCACAGGATACAACCCTCTTTCAAGTTTCAAATCGTTATTTTTAAACTCTCTACTAGCCACTTCCAAGTGACTCTATCATAAAGTGTCCTAGGTTTCTGTATATACGTTTGAGTCCATTTTCTTCTTTCTCAAAGTGTCTTTTCCTTTTATTGTCTCTCCTGCTAATGGAATCAATATTCTCCTAGTAAATTAGGTAGAAAATTGCGACTACTTTTCCTTATCTACTTCTTCCCCAAGGATCTAATAAGTCATCAAGTACCTCTTCAACACAAAAAATACTTCCTGAATCTGTATTCTGTTCTGCATTCCAATAACCACTAAATTAATTTTCTCCCTCATTATTTCTGACAACATTCTAATCAGCCAGTCCTTTTAATCCATCCTTCACTCTGCAGTCAGAATTGTTTACTTCAGATTGTTTATATCACTTTCTTCCTAATAAAATATTACTGATAATTCCTGTTGTCTCCTTGATCACTAAGAAACATTCCTAAATCCTTAGCATATTCAAATGACTTCCTGTTCTATTTGCATACTCATTTCCTGTGACCTTCTCCCTCTTACTGCCCTGTAATATTATGATGCATTTCTTCCTTTAAAATCTACTTGTTATACGAGTACAGCACAACTTGTACTTTTGGTTTGTGTAACTCTGACCATGTTAAGGTGTGTGTGTGTGTGTGTGTGTGTGTGTGTGTGTGTGTTCCCTCAAAGCTTTGTGCCATCAGCGGGAAGAGGCAGTAGCTGAATCTGAAGTTTGTGACTGTTGCATTGTCTAGTACTGGGACTAGGAGTGTGAGTGCTACACCTACCCTAAGGCAGGCAGCCTGCCTCAATCCGAGGGGGGAAAAAGGCTTGTCTCTTATTTCCTGCTCTTGTTGCTTTTACTGTCTTCCTCCTCCAAGAACTGCTGTCGCTCTGCCATGCCACCCTTCCTTGAAGCCAACTGATTATGGATTGAAATTTCTACAAATTGTGAGCTATACAAGCCTTTCTTCTTTAATTTTGGGCATCTGGTATTTTGTTGCTGCAGTGATAAAAATGATTAAGAAAGACAAAGATCACCTCCATAAAATATTTTCTATAGTGCATGCTATTGATTTAAATAAACTTATTTACATCATGTTCCCAAAGTCTGAGATAATATGTAGTCAACTACACTTCTCTACAGTAAAGTTTTAACATTCTAAATTTTCTATTAAGGGCCAGGGATATAGCTCGGTGGGCTAAGCATCTGCCTGTCAAGTGCAAGGACCCAAGTTCGATCCCTGGTATTGCCTACTGTGCTGACCACTGAAACCAGGCATGGTGGTGCATACCTGTAATCCCAGCATTGGGGAGGCTGAGTGTCTTAGTTACTTTTTACTCGTTGCTGGGACAAATACCCGACACTCAAAATGATGGAAGGAAAGGTTTATTTAGCTCACAGTTACTGGAGGGTTCAGTCCATATTCCGCTGGCTCCAAGGCAAACAACAGCAGTTTATGCAGCAGAAAACAATGAAGAGCAGAGGAGGAGCAGCAGCTGCAGTGGCATCCATCAAGCCTCTCTCTTCCTTCTGCGCTGACTGCGTAAACCAGCGCTCCACAGTGAAGATCGGAGCTCCTCCACAGTGGCTCGGCTGCAAAGGTCAAGCTCCTCTCTAGACTGAGACTTCTCCATGGAAGCCGGGCGGGATGGCAGGAAACCAGGCAGGGCGGCTTCCTGCCTTTCTCAATTCCTGGGCCCTGCCCACCTGTAGGGCTAGCCCCCACGCTGCCGAGCTGATTCAGCCAAGTTGACACAATGTATCAACTAACACACTGAGAAAGGAGGGTCGCTACAAGTTCAAGCTGTGTAGCAAGACCCTGTACCAAGTAAATGAATAAATAAATTTTACATTTCCCATTAAACATGGAAAGATTGGGATACCTCAAATTATGATATGTCGTCCTGTCTTTATTTGTTAATTTTCCTATTGTGATTTACTTTTTGACATATATGTACTATAGCAATTTGTAATATATGTCTTAAGTGACATGTTTTCAGGCATCCCTTTCAGAATTGATTTTTAGCTTGGTTCTCATGTCAGGAAACATACCTGAGTAATTATAGTCTTTAAAAATATATTGAGTTTTGAAATGCCCATTTCTGGTAAATGTTTTACATGGATTTGGAAAGAGAGCATATTTGAATGTAGCCTTTCAGCTATTGCATTTAGGTAAAGTTATTCATTCTGTTGCTCAAATCTTCATATCTTTTCTGTCTTGTCTGTTTGTTTTGTATAGGGAGATGGGCATTAAAACAACAGCCTACGTTTGTATATTTAACAATTCATCATTTTAGTATAGGTCATTTTTACTTTATATATTTTGAAGCTACATGAAATGGAACATAAAATACAATGTTCAGAAACTGTTCTTGTCTTCAAATCTACTAGTCATATTAGAACAGCAAAAAAATACTTCTGGTTTGTGCCCACAAGGCATAGCCTTTAAAACATCTTTAGATTCAAGGTTTTTGTGTCCTTCTATTGAAGGATGTACTTTGGATGTAAAATTTATTTCAGTCATCTTATCTCAGTCAATTAAAAAATTTATTAATTAGAATATTTATGTTGCCCAGTTATTTTAATTATGGTGATATCAAGTTTCTGTCTACCACTTCACTATTCTGTACTTCCTTTGTCTCATTTGCTAGACAATTTTTGAACCATTTTGCTATTAATTAAATATTTTTAATTATCTCAATTTAATTATCTCATTAAATCTTAAATTTATACTTTTAAAATCATTTATTTATTTATTTGGTACAGGGTCTGGCTGTGCAGCTCAGACTCATAGTGATCCTCCTGTCTCAGCCTCTCCAGTGCTGGGATTACAGGCATGTACCACCACGCCGGTTTCAGTGGTCAGCTTTGTGCGGAGCTTGCATGGCAGGTGATGCCAGGGATCAAACCCAGGTCCTTGTGCTTGCCAGCCAGGCACTTAGATTGCCGAGCTATCTCTCTGGCCCTAAATTTATACTTTTTAAAATCTTGGGCCAGCCAAATAGCTCAGGGATTAAAGCACCTGCAAGCAGGCTTAGGGGCTGGGGTTCAATCCCTGGGCCTGCCATGCCAACCCTGTCCCCAGGGCATGCTGAGACAGCAATTGAGACTGGGCGTGGTGGCCAGCTCTTGGGAGGCTGTGAATAGGTGGATGACTACGAGTCCAATCTAGTAGTGAGAACCTGAACCCTTCTCTAAAAAAAATAAATAAATAAAATAAATAAATAAATAAATAAATAAGTAAAATCTTGTAGTTATTTTGCCTAGAAATCAGATATATTCTTAAATTGTTTTAATATAATATGGTATTTATAATTTCTCAAGCAACATTTGAAACTCAGATAACTTCCCACTGTTCACTCCTTTTTGGATGTTATTTTTATTTTTTATTGATTTCTATGTATAATAATATTGCATAAGACATTTTAAAGCAATATTTAAGTTCATCCACATAATAACTCTTTCAGGGGAGCTGTGAGAGCCCCAATTCTCTAACTTTGTCATTGGAGGAAGAATAATTAAGATATGTTGTATCATAGACAGGAGTTGAAGTGTAAATGTTAAATTTTATTGACTTTTCCTTGCCTTTATAGAAATAATAATACAGCCTTATACATTTAATTTTTAATTTAGTAAAATTATTTATATATTGTTACTTACACATTTTTGAGCTAAACTCAACTTAAATTTTACACATTTTCCTTTTAAAATCTATAAATATGTATACATGTATAAATATGCATTATATATATTTAGATTTGGCTGATAATCATTCATTTATTTTTTTTTCTTACTGGAAGTTTTTGGAGAGGAATGGAATCATCTTTCTCAATATTTATAATGACATTTAAGAGGGCAGACTTTATATTATGAATCTGATTTCTTTGAGTGGGTGGACGGTTATTCCAGTCACCTAATTTGCTTTGAAGCAAGATATATTTTCTTAAGAAAGTATCTTGTAGCGCTGGCCAGATAGCTCAGCGGATTAAAGCGCCTGCTTAAGCAAATGTAGTGACCAGGGTTCAACCCCTGGTGTGCGGCGCAGGTCCGTCCCCGGGGCACGCTGAGAAGGTGATTGAGTGTGGGCGTGGTGGCGCGCCTGTAATCCCAGTCCTTAGGAGGCTGAAATCAGGAGAATCACTACGAGTGTGATCTGCGTGGTTAGAGTTTGTACTAAATAACAACCCCCCCCCCAAAAGAAAGAAAGAAAAAAAAAAGTAAGTTAAAAAAAAGAGTTTTTCAATTTTATTAGCATAAAGCGGTTTCATAGTGTACATCTCACTTTTTTCTTTGATTAAAAAACTTGTTAAAAGTAACGCATTTTCATCGCTATGTAGCATTACTCTCACTTCATTTTATTTTATTTCATTTTAGGATGTCAGGGCATTTAGTGGAGCTGGAGGAGGAAAAGGGGGAAGGGACTTCCCCAGACGTGCTCCTCTGGCTACAGAGCTTCGGTGCTCAGGAGGAGCTGCTACTGGATCTTGAGCACTTCAGTTGGTTTTCAGGGCTCGAGCAGGGTGGATCGGGGAGCGTGGCTCGGGCAGCGTGGCTCGGGCAGGGTGGCTCGGTCAGGGCGACTCCAGCCAGCGGGACAGGCCAGAGCTGTCCAGGGCTCCGCGGCGCATAGAAGCTGAGTTCCTGCCCCAGCTTGAGCTGAGCCGGCCCGCATTTAATATGCTGTTAGACTCCAGGTTTTCTGGGGGCTTCGGTCACATTTCCTAGCTGATGCCACCCTTAATTCTCCAAGAGAACTGAGCAACCTCGTGCTTTTTAGAACTACTGTCTCCGTCAGGACGTGCTTGCAGCGCGCAGCGAGCGCACGCGTCGCAGGGCCGTGGTCCACGTCCGAGGGGCGGCAGGACCCTTCTTACCTCCGCTGCGCTCCTGGCCTCCCCCTCCGTCATCTACCGGCCTGACCTCCATTACGCATCCTCTATTGTGGTCCTTGTTTTCGGTTTCTGACCTTAAAGTCCCTGCTGGCTTCACCTCCGGCCTCTTGCTCTACAAGATGTTTTGTGCTGACTCAGGGACTCCGTAAGGCCCCGAGTGAGACTAGAAAAGCGTTTCTGCGGTAGCAGGACGAAGAGACAGACAGGCAAGAATCCAAGGACGCCAGGAGATGATGTGTCTACTTCTCCCTTCAATTAACAAGTAAAATTCTTAACTTCCTTCTTTTTTTAACAAATGTTTTGTACATTTATGCTTTCTTGTTTGCTATTATACGTGTCCATTGCTGAAAATTTCCACTTTTTCTTACTCCACAGCTTTTGTTACATTTCATTTCATTGCTAAGCTTGATTGAGTCTTTTTGATTTCTATTGTGACTGGTTCTCAGTGTTAAGAAGTCTTATTTGCAAATCTGTGCTTTGTTATTTTTATTGTTTAGTCGTCAAGACACCAAATTTAAAATTTTGAAACTTGCTTTATGGCATTGTATGATGATTTTAAAATACATTACACACGTGGTTGAGAAAATATTAGATTTCTAAATGTTGGCTTAGGGATAACACATATGTCCTTTAAATTTATGTTATTGTTTCCTGAAGTCTTCTATATATTTATGAAGCTGACAAATCTATCAGTTACTGGGAAAAATATATACTAAAGTCTTCCATAATGCTGGCCATTTTCTGCTGCTCATATACACATATGCACATATATATATATATATATATATATATATATATATGCTGGATACTATGAAAATAAGAGTTTATTTTGATGAAACTCAGGTAGTATTCTAATCTAGACTATTATCCTGTTTTCCTTAACTTTGTTGGACTTAAAAATCTCCTTCATTTGACATTAATAGAGAAATTTCTGTATTTCATGCTAGTCATAATGTAACGATTTCTTTTTTTTTTTTCTTTTTCTGTATTTAGGACAAAATCTCCAGGGTCTACAAGGTCTCACTACATAGATCAAACTCGTAGTGATTCTCCTGCTTTCATCCTCCCAAGTGCTGGGATTACAGGTGTGCACCAGCCCGCTGAGTCTCAGTCACTGTCTCAGGGCACCCCATGGGGTGGGCCCTCCCCGGCTTGCTGGGGATCGAACCCGGCCACTACGCTCTGCCTAAGCAGGCGCTTTAGTCTGCCGAGCTATCAGGCTGGCCCTACAATTTCTTATCTTGTGTCTGGCAGATCTTTTCTATCTGTTTACTTTCAAATTCTCATTCATTATGCTTTTAATTCTCTTGTAAATATTATACAACTGAAATTTTTAAAACTAAAATTCTGTTTTTCGCTTTTAACTCTTAGTTGAGAAAAGAGCTTGATAAAATTTGACATGCATCCCGACACAATCACTTTGTTTTTATTTTTATTTTTAAGTTATAGAGGAGCAGAGCTTTGTTCTCTCATTTCTGTATTATATTTTTCTGCTTTCACACTGCAGTGAGATCAGTTAAGAATCATGAGAAAAACACATATATAATCTAAAATGTACTTTCTGATCTTTCTTTTCAAAAACTGTGGTCACCTTCAACATAATAGATTATAATTGCTAATTATTTGCCTTTTATAATTTTGATTTGGTTTGCACTTAAAACTTTTTCTTATATTTGGTCTCACATAAAACTTTTGTATTAACTCAGCGCTAGTAAATTGGAAGTCCCTAACTTCATTTCCTTCATGTGCCATCCTGTTTGGCATACAACTAATAAAGCTCACTGTTATTAATCAGTAGCTTAATCTTAGTGAAGATCCATGAAAGTATTAGAACTCTAATTACCTCCTGAACTTCTCTACTATTTCTGTTTTCAAATTTAAGTTCACTTTGTAATGAAAGCAGACACTAGCAACACGTTCACACTTCTTTGATTGTTTGTTGTAGTCCTCAGCATGGAGCTCTTTGTTCTCTTGGGCTGTTCTGCTGGGTGACCTTGTCATGCTGGCTTTACTGGTGAACTAGGTTGTTCTTGTCAGAGGAAGAGCTCAGGAACGTGCTGTTGCTGGGAAGGCTGGGTTTGTTTTGGAGAGCTCAGCATGATAAAGGATGTGTGCTAGCAGCTGAGGGATCTGCGCTGCTAGAGAGAAACACTAAAGACAAGAACCAAAGCTCCCCGAAAAGTACCACAAATGTCCCCAGCAACAAAGCGTGAAACAAAACATGACTTCCTGGCTCCAGAGGGGAAGACAGTACACTGCTCAGTCTCCTGGAGAAGGCTGTTGCGTTGGCTGTTCTAATGGGATCTGCTTCTGGTTCGAAGGACTGAATCCGCGGCTTCCAGCTTGCTAGGCAAGCTCTACGGCTGAGCTAGATCCCCGTCCCTGGCTTTCCTGAGAGGAACTCGGCTTTCCTCATCATCAGATAGAGCCTGGGACCTCACTGCTGCTGAGGACGGCTGTGGTACTTTTCAGGGGAGCTCTGGTTCTTGTCTTGAGTGTTTCTCTCTAGCTCCAGCACAGATCCCTCAGCTTCTAGCACACATCCTTTATTGTGCTGGCACGGACTTTCTAGTTACCACCATTGACCTTGGGGCCTTCCCAGTGTAGATCCATGAATTGGGCCTGCATAAGAGGTTGTCATGGGCTCTAGGCCTCCAGTTGGACTCGTGGGAGGCACTGTTGTGGCCTCTAGGTCTTCAGCTGGTCTCAAGCAGGACATTATAATGGATCCATGCCCTCAGCTGGATTCTTTGGTTTTTAGTGTGTGCACAGATTTTCTACACTCTTTGTGTATGATTTTTTGCATGATTCATTATGAAAGAATATTTTTTTTTTTGGCAGAACCATGGATTGAACTTAGACCCTTGCACTTGCCAGGGAAGCACTTATTCTACTGAGCCGTCTCCCCAGCCCCATGAAAGAATCTTATAAAATGTGTCCTGTAAATCTGGGCGTGGTGGCACAGGCCTATGATTCCAGTGCTGGGGAGGCTGTAAACAGGAAGATCATTATGAGTTAAAGCTGCATAATGAAACCCTGTACCAAATACATAAAATAAAATAAAATAAAATAAAATAAAATAAAATAAAATAAAATAAAATGTGTCCTATATTATATTGTTCTCCTTGCAAAACCCAGTACTATGACATCATCCTTCTACAGTCTCATACCTTCACTTTAGATTAATTTTCTTTTGGATATTCACTTTGATCAGTTCCTTTATTTTTCACAAGAAGTCCCATATTTTATGTTATATTTTATCTTTGAATACTTTTATAAACATGTCATTGGTAAATGGTCCTTTATATTGAAAAACTTTTTATTTGATACTTTAAAAAATATTCACTAGCTTCTTCTGGATTTCCTCAGTACCTGACAGAACAGTGCTTCTAAGGTCATGATCCTTATTTTGTAAGCAACTCTGTCTTCCCTTAGCTCAATTTTGGATAATATCTTTGGGTTTTTGTTGTTTTGTTATTCAACTGTCCTCTGGATGGGATGCCATTGCTTCCTGGAAAGTGACCCTGGGCCTCTGAGATGCAGATCTGGTTGCCAGTCTTCCTCAAAGTCTGGATGAGTGAACTGGAGATGGTATCAGGACTTCTGTCTACTGAAGGTGCAGTCGCCTGGTATCTACTGATGGAGTGTGTTATAGGAAATGTGTTGTTCAGTGATCTTGTTGCTCACAAGGTGGCGAACTGTGTGTATGCTTGAGGGAGATACAGTATTTTTTGTCACAAAGCTCATCTGGCTGATGTGCTGGATCGAGATGGTTCTGAAGCTGAACCTCGTGGAAAAGAGAACAGTGATTAATTAGTGATGCCTGGAGCAGGAGAAAGATGTACTCTACCCATCTGTAGAAAGTTGTCTTTCTTCATGTGGAGGCATCAGTTTAAAATGAGACTTCTTTCTTCCTTTCATAAATATTGGCTCCTTTTCTATAACTTGCCTAAACTTTCAACAAGGAAAGGTTACTGGAAGAACTATCCAAAGATATAATTTCATTCAGAAAATATGAGCTCATCAGGCACATTTATGTGATGCTCATTAACATGTAGTCCTTTGCCTATTAGAATAAAAGCTATTCACCTTGTATTACAATTACAATATGATTACCATAGATGATTTGGAAGGGTTATAATACTGTACTTACTGGAACTCACAGTACCAAGGTGTTCATTTTCATGTCCCTAAAATTGAATGCAATTATTTATAAATGATTATGCTCTTTCAAATATCTTCTCCCATCCAAGACAATATTACAGTCATCATGGAGTCAACAATGATGGCATATGAGAAGCTATAAATCTATGAACACAACTGAGCACCTTTTATGTCTATAAATCTGAGACTCCTTAGAAGGCTTTAAAATTTATGAGTATGTTAGGTATTATAAATTTTTATCAAGTGTGGCCTTTAAAAATGAAAGTTTTTACTCCCATTATATGAGATTTTTACATAGCTTATCCTGACTAAAACTAAGTTTTCACACGGACCCTGATTGCCAAATACCAGGTCCTTTGATGATCATAGGCCCTGGAAGCAATCACTTACTCTAAGTTTAGCTCAAGACCAACTTGAATTGATTAGTAGTCATTATGTAAATGACTACCCTGGGAGGGGAAGAAAAGATGCCACTAACTAGGAAGATACTGTCCTGTATCGCCTTGATCATTTTTAGTAAGTCATTCAAAAATCAGCCACTTCTGGGATAATATTTTTGGAATGTCTTCCTTTACAAAACAGTGGAAGCAACATAGATTTAATTTGGTGATTGTAAGGTTGACCTTCATTAGCCAGCAAATGCTTTACAAGTCGATTTTCCTTCATGTGTCTTGGTGTGTTTCGATTAGGGCCTGGAGACCTTGTGGCTGAGTTTATTTCGTCTCTTAGAAGATTCAGTAATTCCTCAGAAAATGACTTAATTCCTGTTAGGAATTTGATGTCCATGATTTGAAAGGTATCCTAGCAAGTCTTGTTTTGTGTAGCAAAGTAGAATCTTATCTGTTATCTTCAAGCAAACCTGGAAGAAGCACATACCTTTAGTCTGGAGGAAAAGAACAGTTCCACAGGTCCATGTGTCTGGGTGGCTGGTATTTCAAGCATTAAGTTTACCAAACCAGATGCCCCATCACATGTCTGTGGTTCTCACTGCCTTCCAACTCTGGGACTCCTTTAATATACAGTACTGATGTGTCAGACTCGCAGATGCTGAGGAGGTTTCATCCTCAGGAACTCTGCTATGGTTTTTGTCAGCTCTCATCTTGCTCTTCAGATTGTCGTCCCTCTGGATGCAAGACTTGATAGTCTATTTGTATGATGCAACATTTCCTTTCTTCTTGTAGTAATTGTTAAAAGGATGATTAATCTACTTCAGGCTTTCGTGGTATTTATCCAAGGTACTCACTGTGCAGGATAAAGCCACAAAATTTCATAATTCTTATGACTTCCCTCTGATCACTCAAAAGCCTGAGAGGTTGCACCTGCCTGCACTTTTCCTTTTGTTTCCTATACTTGCTGCTGTGCATAAGTGAGAAGTGAGAGATTTAACAATTTCTCTTCTAGCTCTCGCAAGTTGCTAATACCTACCACCAGTAATTGGTTCCCTCTGCCAGCCACCCTGCAGGTGCTTGAAGTTTATGCTCCTTCTGGTAACCCATCATAGAATTACTTAGCAACAACTGTCATAGCTGGGTTGCTTATGAAATGAACCACAGGCTGTGCAGGCCCCATTCCTGGGTGTGCTGAGCCAGCTACCTAGGCTGGGTGTGGTGGCTCATGCCTACAATCCCAGCACTGGGAAGGCAGAAAGCAGGTGGATCACTACGAGTCTGAGCTGTATAGTGAGACCCTGTACCAAATATATTTTAAAAAAGGAAGGAAGGAAGAAAGAAAGAAAGAAAGAAAGAAAGAAAGAAAGAGAATCTGAGATAGAGGCTTTGCAACAGAAGGTATATTGAAGCATAAGTTAAGGAATAGCACTTTTAAGGAACTAAGAAAAGCCAGATTGGATGAAGGAATAAAATCAACTGTTAAATAGTCAACAGAGAACTCAAGCTGTCACAGGATAACTTCTGGAGTAGGAATCCCTGTTTTCTCTCTCTTTCCTCTCTTGATCACTTTCTCTTTTCCTCCCTCTTCCCCATCTTCCATCCAACTCATTTATGCTATTAAGTTTACTTTCCTTCATAGATGAAAAAAAAACTCAGAGTTTTATTGATATCTTGAGTTTTATTGATTGTCTTTGTCAAGTTATTTTATCTCCTTGAGCCCAAGGTTGTATTGTTGTTGTTCGCAAACTAAAGAGAAAGTATATAGTTTCTGGGGGTAATTATCAGAAATTGGTGAGATAATGTAATTCCTTTGCCTAGAGTGAAACCTACAACTTAAAAATTGCCCTTGGTGGGGGCCTGCTTCTTAGCTCAGTTCTTTAAGTGGCTGCTTCAACAAAGCAGTCAGGCTCAGGTTGCTGTGGTTCGATTCCCACAACTCAAGGCAGCCAATCATGCCCTGAAGGCATTCGGAGAAAAAAAATTGCCCTTGGAGATATTAAGTGTTGCCACCTTTTCCTCATGTTGCTCCTATTCCTTGGGTTTAGAGATTATTTCCAAGATGAAGGTATTTTATGCCACTCCTGACATTAACACTGTTTATTTTTGTTACCAAGTTATTCATCTTTTATTAGCAACATCAGTAATAATTTGAGTTATTACTATTTTTGCAGAACACTACTCAACAACTAAACCTAGGAAATGAATAATTGCAATAGCACTCAGATATCATTTGGTGAGAAATACTGATCTGTATTCTTAAATCCTTATGTAAAAAGCAAATGCACCACATCTTAAATGTACTCAGAATTAGTACACAATACAACTACTCTTCTGTGCCTGGAGAAATGCTTTTCTACTTGCATAGGTGCAACTTTTTTCCTATGGCAAATTTATTTGGCACAGGTGAAGGTCATGGCTCAAACTCCTTCTTCCCCTCTACTCCCTCCATAGCAGTGGGCACAGAACCCCTTCCTTGTCAATTAAGTACTTTTTTGTTTCTTTGCAAATGACTGGATAGATAGTTTGTAGCAGGACAAATCAGAGCTCCAGGATTTATGGTGCCCAAAGAAAAAATGCCTTTCAGTCTTTGCTTTACAAAGTAGTACAAATGAAACTTACAAATACGATTTAGGATGCCACCATCCTTCTTTATTGCCATGGGTAACAGCCTTCTGAGGAAGGAGACACAGAGGAGACAACATCCATTCTCAGCTAAGAAATGATCCTATAAACTGTATTAAAATCCAGTTGTATCCTAAACCTTTGGGAAATTGTGTGACATTTTCCAGTGCTGAGATGAATCCTTAATTCTTTTGAAAAGTATTTTTTTTTATTTCTGTTACTTTCAACTACAAGAGTCTAAAAAATACATATACAATCATTATGTGAACTTTTTGATGCCTTGACTTTATTAGAGAGTTTAATTGCTGATCCTGGCTGTTCTCTGCTATGTATCCGTAGCTAGAATTATGCTGAGCATAGCACAGGCAGTCAAAAAACATGAATAGAGGGACGTGATTCACACACTTAAAAAATTCAGCTCACAATGTGTACTACTACAGCATTAATGGTAGCTGGGTGCGGTGGCACAGGCCTGTAGTCGCAGCACTCTGAAGGCTGATGCAGGAGGATCGCCATGAGTTAGAGATGAGCCTGCACTCCGTGTGCACTCAAGGCCAGGCTGAACAGCATAGCAAAACCATATTTCAAAATGAAAAACAACCATTCTTCAGGTGACAGGCATTTTGGTTGCTTCCAAGATTTGGCTATCTCAGATTGTGCTACTATAAAAACTATAGATATACAGCTACTTTCTCTTAATTCAATGAGAAGAAAGATTCATACTAATAGTGTTTAGACAAGATCTTGTACTATGAATAACTACTACAATATGAAGACAACAATATGAAGTGTATTAATTATAGTACCTGTCCTACTAACCTGTTTTGAAACTGTCTCATTCCTATTTCTTCCTCAATAAAGTTAATTTAAAAAATCTAAAAAAAAAAGAAAACCAAAACCAAAAACAACAAAAATCCAGAATTAATGCAGAATAAAGGGGTGTGTGTGTGTGTGTGTGTGTGTGTGTGTGTGTGTTGGAAGCAAAACTACACTGAGATATAAAGTGAGCCACTTTAACAGTTCCTAAGAGCTGTCCAAATGGCTCAGTGGATTAAAGAGCCTGCAAGCAGGAGCAGGGGCCAGGGGTTTGATTCCCCAGGCTGGCTGCCCTCAGGGTGTGCTGAGAGGGCAATTGAGACTGGGCACGGTGGTGCACACCTGTAACCCCAGTACTTGGGAGGCTGTAAATAGGAGAATCTCTACGAGTCTGGACTACTAGTGAGACAGTGAGAGCCTGGACACCCTATAGAATCTTCTCTAAAATGCAGAAAACAAACAAACAAACAACAACAACAAAAAACCAGTTCCTAACTACTTCACACTTTTTGCGACAATGTAAATTTTAAAGAAAGGAAAGCATTTTTATTGTTACATTTTATCTTTTTTAACTTCTTTTGATGTTTTTGATAAATGGTAATATTTCAGATCCTCAGTGCCTATACATTATCAAGAATAGTTCTTAAAAGAACTACAGAATTAAGTTTAAATTAAAATAATTTTTATATTTCACTAAAAATGATAATTTAAATTTTGGAAAAATTAAAATAATTTTTGAAATGAGAAGTCACAGAATACCTTGGAAGAATAGTACAAATGGCCATAGGAATTGGATGAGAAGGATGCCAGCTAAATCTTCAATGACATTAGCAAGACAACTGAGGAAAGAAAATAGAAATTATTCCATAGAGGAATTTAATATAGAGACAGATTAATTTTCTTTTGATAGGTACTATATTCTATATCTGTAAAATAGAGATTTTGCTTACTCAAAATCTTTTAGGTAGATAATCTAATTACACAGAATACAAGCTATCTGCTGGAAACATAAGTTATCTCAGAAGTAACTCAATATTTTTAGTGTTTGAGAAACATTCAAATATGAATCCCTCTTGAAAATCACCATTTAGTATACTCACGTCAAAACAATTTTTGCTTTTAAACAGCTTTTTTAGTATTAGGAAAAGCATTTACTGACTCTCCGCTCATCCTGAGAACTTAGAAAGACTCTGCAGCTTGACGTGGAGGCCACTTGCACCACACCGGATGTGGCCATTAAAGATCAGAGTGAGACCTAGTAACTGATTCTGTGCACCATTGAGAAGGCTTCCTACCTCCTGGCTTCCTACGCTAACCCTTTGAGTTTGCTCCTTTGTTATTTATCTCCCCGGGGAGTTTCATTTTCAAATAGTAAATCATGATGGCTATAATAGTTTGTTAAATATTCAGATCTTTTAAGACCTTAAGTAGCAATATGCACATTCTTTGAGATTCAGTGTCTCTTCTGAGTGGAAAAAATGGGAACCATTTGAGTGAGTTAAAGAAATTTTAGCTTTCTTAACATAATTATTACTTATTAATCACGAGAACTTTAGTTACTGTTAGATTTTGGATTTATGCTGTATTTTATGGAAAAGTAAGGAGTGGTATGATCATTCGATAGTACTTGAATTGAAACTTAATTATATAAATATTTCAAATGTACTTATACATTTCAGTTATAGTTCATAGTTCATTTGCTTCCTGTAAATGTGACCAGGAAATAGTTCATCAAAGAAATAGAGAATTAACATGATAATTTAATAAATGTTGACCACAGATATTAACATATGTACATCATTAGAAAGCTTCCGGGCCACATAGATAGCTCAGCAGTCTAAGTGCCTGCCTAGGCAAGCGCGTGGACCTGGGTTTGATCCCCAGTACTACATGCCATGCTGGCCCCACCCTGGTGGGCCCACCTAGCCACAGAGACCAAATGTGATGGTGCTTGCCTGTAATCCCAGTGCTGGGGAGGGTGAAACAGGAGGATCACTGCTAGTCTGACCTACCCAGTGAGGTCCTTCACCAAATACATAAAAAAAAAAAAAATTTAAAAGCTTCCAAAAAAGGATTTTTGATGTTTTCATCATTGAAATAGATAAACAAAGAGCTAGATATATTTTCCCTATTTGATAAGTATACAATACATACATATATCAAAATAACACGTAGCACCTCATAAATATGTAAAATTTTTCATGTTGTCTTAAAACATTAGAATAGATATTATTTAGTTTCAACATTTGTGAGAGAATATGGTCAGGAGTAAGGAGTTTCTTTACTTCTCACTAATACCCATAAAATTATGTCTACTAATTAATTAATAATGTACACTCAAATTTTAAATGTATAAAGTGCCCTTTCTAAAATGATTAGTTTATTCAATTTTTGCCTGTATTAACATCCAATATGTGATATTTGTGTTTTCCAGTAAAACAAGGAAATAAAACTGGCTAATGATATTTTACTGAAAAATTTTTCTTCTTGTGTGTACACCAATCTTTTGAATCAATATTCATCTGAATACATAATTCTATATTTTATTCAGTAATTTCTCATTGCTTTTTAATGTTTTGTTTGAGATTATCTACAACTCCATACTAATGATATTCTGGGCTGCTTTTTTCTATAGAAGCAATTATTCCCAGTTGCCGATTATATCAAAATCTCATTTTTGAATGCCAGAAGCACTAATTAATAACAGAAAGAAACTTAATAAAAATTCAACTATATCACTCATTGAAAATAACTAAACCCATTATGCCTTCAGAAATATTGTCTTTAAGTAAACAAGAATCTATTTGATTTCCTAGTTGGACAAATGAAATTTAAAATAATTCCCCAGAGGTAAAATCTTCAGAAACTTTTTTACTCTTGTCTTTAGATATGATTACCCAGAAACAAATAATAATTTTACAACTTGAGTAATAGACAAACTTATCTGCTTTTTCATAGAAGTGCAGAAAAATGTTAGTGATGAAAAAAATTAAGCATCAACTGCTTAAATATCATATCAGATTTTTAGCATCATCTTTAAGCATCACCTGATTTTATTTACTCCTTCAGGTTCTTACACTAGTGAGATTATGATATCTGATGCATGTCTGATTTATTTCTTTTGTAAATATGGTTTCTAGTTGTATTCCTGTCTGGTAATTTGAACAACTAATTTGAAGACAACAGTATGCAATAAAGAAAAGATTGTTGAATCCCTATTCTTTTGTTTGAAGTTCTATATCAGTTCTAATAATTTTGTTTACTCTTTTGTATTCTCTTTATATATTTTTTTTCCTTTTTTTCCCTTTTCATATATTTGGTAGAGGGTTTCACTATGCAGACTGGACGCATGGTGATCCTGTTTTCAGCCTCCCTAGCACTGGGATTATAGGCATGTACGACCACACCCAGACTTAGTCAAGGCTCAGTGTTCCCTGGGTGCAGGGTCCTAGTAGCAAGTGGGACTGGGGATCTAACTCTGGTCCCTGAGCTTGCCTACACACCTACACAGGCAGTTAGTCTGCTGAGCTATTCTTGCCAGTGCAAGCAGGATTCTTTTTTTTTTTTTTTTTTCTTGTCGGTACCAGGGACCAGTCTTGGGTTTGGTCAGGCACTTATGCAACTGAGCTGTCTCCCCAACCCAAAAATTAAAAACAAAGTTAGAGGGAACAAGTTTGAAAATTATACCTTGATTTTGTGTTCAAGAAATTATTTTTGGTTAGAATAAGCATATCTGAATATATTCACGGATGACTTTAACTTAAAAAAAATTCTGGTCCTATAAATAACTGACTATTCTGAAAATACTTGTCCTTCTTGTTTTAGGTTTCCTTTTTTGGTAGCAGGAATAAAACTTAGGACCTTACACTTGCCAGCCAGGTCTCGTGCCACTGAGCTGTATCATCAGCGCTAGGCTGAATGCCTTTCTCTGCGTGTCTCAGTTGTGTGTCTGACTCTAACTTTCTTATCCAGCTGAAACTCATAATAGATGACTACAAATATTGTGAAATATTTTTTTCAATTTCCTTCCAGTGGATTCTTATTATTCAATTATTCTGTTGCCCAATGCCACCCACCCAGTTTGTCAATTGGTTATTTTCTTGGGTTTGGAGTTTGTCTTGGTTACCTTTCCCCACTGCTGAGACAAAACACGTGATACCCAAAATTAAGGAAGGAAAGATATATTTTGCTCACAGTTTGTGGTGGTTTCAGTTCATATTCGGCTGGTTGTAAGGCAGAGTGGTATATGGCAGAGAACAGCAGTTCATGGCTGAAGGAAAACAGCCAATGCAGTAAGAAAAGAGGCAGGATCAGCAGGGAGCAAGCCTCTTTCTCTCTCTTATAGTGTGCACAGGTTATCCCCCCAGGTCGGGTGTAGCACCCACACCCATAATCCCAGCACTGGAACATCAATAAATCAAAACTCTGGAAGCCTTCCCTATGACCACATGAGGCTTGAGGTGGGGGACATCTAGATGGAAACCATAATGTAGTTCATCTCTTTTACAATTTCTTATCTTATCCAAGTCCTTGTTAGTGAGGTTTTCATTTGGAAGGATGCCAGAATTTAGGAATAGCCATGTGGTATGCAGTTAAAATAACTAGAAATATGGTTAATATATGGCAAAAGGGCAACAGTCCAAAAGAGCAAATCAGAAACGTTAACTTACATAATCAATATTAATGTCACATCAAAATATAACAGTGGACAAATTGGAGCTTACTTCCAGAGTGACATGCTACTTATATTTCTGTATTTTAAGAGTATTATATTCATGCTTTATGACAGTTGATAAATTGCATATAATGATTATTACATAGTTAACTTTGTTTTGTTTTGTTTTTGTGTTAAACTTTGGCCCTGAGGAGAAGAATTACTACAGCTGAGACGTCATCAACATTTGCCTGGGTTGTTCCTTTTTCTTCGTTGAGAAATACAAGTTAAATAGATCACCTAGATGCTAATTGTGTACATAGTGACTGTATCTGTGTAATGTGATGGCATGAGAAAATATGCAAAGGCTTTTAAAACTCTTCTTCCCTCTTCAGAAAGAAAAAACTAAAAAAAAAAAATTGCTATAACCTTCTTTCAATAAGCAGATGGTCTAGGGTGGAGCTACAACAAATTTCCAAGATTAATATTGCAGCAGTAGTAAATTACAGCAGCTTTCTGGCTTGTAACTACCCTGATTGACAGTAGCTATGGGACATATGCCATTAAATATTTCAGCTCTCACTCTCTGATCCAAAGGATACATATCTATCCCTTAACTCTCATGTTCACATTTAAGAGCACATGGACAAGACGTGCACCACAGTAATGTCTGCAAGGTCAGAGATCACCACAGAGAGTGTTTTACAAACGCATGTAAACCTAAGAAGAAAGGAGGATTTTGATAGAAGCACTTACATTACATTACACGAATTTTGATAAAAATACTGCAACCTTTAGCAACATTTATTTATCTACTGAGGCCTCCTAGAAATGGATGCTGCCTATCTAGCTCACTGTTTTAGGTAAGATTTTTGACCATAGTGTTTGCAAAATCTGATATTACACCTTTAGGTATGCAGCTTGAGAAAGCTGTGCTATCAGCCTTCCCAGATTTTGCTAGGCTCAGATGAGCTGATTCTTGGTGTCTCATCTCATGGAGGAAGAGGCTGATAGCAGATACACAGAATGACAATCTACACATTTCAGTGACAGCGATATCTGGCAGGGTAACCAGCACCTGCCATTTCCCTGGATTCTCCCTCCTGATGGGTAAATCACCCCCATGTAACCAAATTACAGATCTCAAGGCTGATGTGTGTGCAAAGATCAGATGTGTGCAAAGGCCAGAAGGCTGGTCTGGGTGCATGGGACTAAAATAAAGACAGACACATGTTTAGGGATGTTTCAGTACATGATTCATAACTGATTGAATTAATGTTTCTGCTTGGGAGTTATTGTTGCCAATATAATTGATAATAGTCTTTAAAATTAGCCATTCTCTCCTTTCTGTGAACGAAAGTTTTATTTTAGTATTCTCCTGTTTGATTTTTTTTTATGTATTAATACTCACCACTATGCTCAGTCTCAATTGCCATCTCAATGCACCCTCAAAGGGTGGGTCTGGCACAGCACACCAGGCATTAACCCCCCATCACTGAGCCTGCCTAAACAGGTGCTTTAGGCCACTCAGCTATCTGGCCAGTCCTACTATTTGATTTTCTTAAAAACAAAGATAAAACACAAAGCCATGAATTTAACCTCCATGTTTTCTTATTATGTTGCTTACATTATATGTGTTTGGAATTGTTCAGCATGCTTTAGAGAAAAATACTGCTATCCTCCAATTAAGCCTTTATCAGCTTGAATTGTTTGGGAATGATTTATATACCTGTTGAGGCTTCATTTAACAAATTTATAGTGTACCTCATGATATTGGCTGGACTGAGATATAGCTAAGCAGCACAGGGTCTGCCTGCAAGCTCAAGATCCTGAATTTGCTTCTAGTACCAAAATAAAAAAAAGAGCTGAAGGAGTGAAACCTACTCCTCCATGTTCATAGCAGATATTGGCTAAACCAAACAAACAAAAACATATTTATAAGTTTCACAAATATATAGTTTGGTAAAAGGAAGAACAAACAGATAAATATTCCAACATTACATCATTATAAAATACAATTGAAAAAAATGGAAATGAGTTTCTAGACCACAAAGCTAATAGTTAAGATAATTTACAAAGATACAAAGTCCCAGTTCATGATGGGTGTTACCTTTTTTATTAGAATTTTGAAGCATCCTAATCTCAGTAGCCCCAGAGTTTTGAACATCTTAAAACAACTGTTGAGATGAGGAATTGCAGCTTACATGTTTAATTGCTTTGATATCAACAGGGATTTTTTTTTCAACATTAAAACACAATCCTGAATATTTACCATATTTGGAGTTTTAGTCTATAGTGAAGTCACTATAAATAGAGCAGCCTACATCTGAATGTTACTGTCTAATTGAGGAGATTGGTATAATTTGTATTCCTATTTTATTGTCCTATCATAGTAAATTCTATCCAGTTGAAAACATTGGCCTTCAGGCTATAAAAACTAGGAAAACCTACCATCGATTTATTTGGTGTTGTTTGTGAATATTTTAAATTTTAATAAAAATGCCATATTTCTGCTGTTTCAAAATTCTTCATAACCCAAGTTAGGATATTACTAATTTTATGCTTCTTAACATGTGAACTTTTAGCCATGTGCAACCTTCCCTTTTCTTCTGCAGTTGCCAACTTCAACAGATCACATTATATAATTAGCCTTTTTCCCAAGGTGGTTTTACTACAACTTCTAGAAAAGGTTCAAATGTAATTCTGTTGTGGTGTTGGCATTGAATGTAGGACCCCATATATGCTGGGAAAGTGTTCTACAACTAAGTTAGCTCTGCAGCCCCCAATAGGTTTAAATATATATATATATATTAATATATATATTAAATATAGATATGGATATAGATATATGATATATGATAAAAATATATATATGATAAAAAATACTGTCCAGGAGTGAAACTCAGTCCAAAGAGTCCATAATAGAATAGGCTAAAGCAAACAAATACATTGCTAACTTTGAAAAAAATGTGTAATTTGGCCAAAGGAAGAATAAACACATACATACTCCAATGATACATCCCTGTAAAAGGAATAGCCAGATTTCTTAAGAACTACCTGTCATCCACAGCTTCAAGGTGGACAACTTTCCTTTAGCCAACAGAGATTCAGTACAGGGTTGTTTGCTACCAAGGCAGAAAGTTATGGTGGAAGGGCAGGAAGAAGAAATACTACTTACCCGATAACAGGCAGAAAAGAGAAAGAAGAGGAGGCAGGAACACAAACGAACCCTTCAGGGTCATAGCATCACCTTCCCTTCAGGATCCAATTTTGAACCTGAGACTTTTGGGGTAGCAGTTTAGCTCTAAAACAGTCCAAAATTGTACTATCCCACATCATTCTGAAAATATCAATGCCAAAACCTGGTAAGAAATGAGAACTAGGCCCCTTAGGCAGGAATGATGTTTCTAACGACGTAGTGCTTTGGTCTGACCACAAAGTGAGAGACAGTGAAAGGATCAGAACGGCGAGTCTTGGAAAAGACGTGTCAGCAACAGTTGTGAAGAAGATTTGGGAAGCTCAGTGTCACACTAAATGAATTTATTTGAGGGTTGTTTTGTGTTCTTATTTATTCTGGTTTACCTATTCCTACCAAAAAATGCTTGCCTACTACAACTTTGAGGATGTCAAAGATCTATCTGGAGTCAATCATGCCCCAGTTTTCTGGTCAAAGCATAAAAATATTTTAATGAAAATTCTCCTATCCCTTTCAAGTACCACTAAATTCCCTGCGTGGTTAATTCTGCGGTGGGCATTGGTAAATTCAGCAGCAACAGCAACATGGAATATGAGCACAAAGTCGTCTTTTGCTCCTTTCATTTCCCTACTTCATTTCTCTCCGAGACTAATAAAACTCAGCACAAGAGCAGCAATGTATACCGAGAACTTTATGCGGCAGACACAGTTCTAGACACTTAACTAGGAATTTAATTTAATACTTGACGCAATTTCATGGACATAGGCACTATGAGAGTCACATCGCATAGGTGAGGAAACTGAAGCACAGAGATATTAAACAACTTGCTAGCGCTCCCAAAGCTAGTTAGCGGCAGAGCTGGATTTTAACCTGGTGCAGACTGGACCTCCTTTACCTTCCTCCTGCTACTTCCAGAGAGGAATGTTGTCAACCAAAGAA
>NW_004524592.1:5459913-5474847 GCF_000260255.1 Octodon degus | reverse complement strand
AGAACAAAAGCTTGTTTAGATCATAAAACAAATGAAAACACCACCTATAAGCCTTTAGATATTCTCTCAAAATCAAAAAGTATTTTCATTCTCAAAGTTCTGGGGCTCTTTTTTCAGCTTCCACACATAATTTGCG
Source organism: Octodon degus (assembly GCF_000260255.1). Lineage (NCBI taxonomy): Eukaryota > Metazoa > Chordata > Mammalia > Rodentia > Octodontidae > Octodon > Octodon degus. The sequence goes on along the minus strand of NW_004524592.1, from coordinate 5,474,711 downwards.
GTCGTTTTCTATCCTCGAGGGTGGCATTCATTTAGAACTTAGGCTTCCGCATTTGTTTGTCAGTTATTGGTTTTACACCGCCTTGTGTTCTTTTCTCTTCAAGTTTTCCACTAAACATATTCAATGTTAGTTTTCAACAATTTAAATTGTTGTGCCAGACACTGGTGATGTGGGCAGAAAAGAATTTATCAGCATTCAAGGAATATAGGAAAGGCAGGAGCTGATTCAGATCAGAATACATGGCGAAGAGAGGAAGCCTGCCTGGTTCTCAAGTGAGAAGGCAGGCAGGCTTCCAAGAAAGGAAGTGCACATTCAGGATGAGATGAGAGTTTGAGGATTTTATTTGTTTTTTTTTTTAAATTTTGGGTTTGTTTTATAAAGGGATGAAGACCTGGGATCCTTAGAATTGAATATTCCGGGGCCTTCTGTTTCTACTTATCTTCCAGGGACACTTGTGTTGCAGTTAAAGCTGTACCGAACCGTTTCCAATGATCAAAACCCATTCCCAAACATTCTCTAGACTTAGATGGGACAGGTGTGTGCTTTTATAAGTTTTGCATTAGTACATGTGTGTGGCCCATGATGCTCCTCCATCAGAAGGAGCTGGTGCACTTGCACAACGTCTTCTCATTTCCCCGCTCCCCTCTTACCCTCCCCCTCCATCTCAGCTGGATTCTCTTTCCCTGTGCAACGGATCTCTCTATTTCCTTTTATTCACTTTTTATTTTACTCATTAAGTTAGTTATACTTTAGGTTTCGCATGTAAGGGATTTGTGTAGGCTATCCCTTTTGCGGGGAAAAATGGGATATTAACTCGTTCAAAGGACTTTTCTATTTGATTTCATATTATGTGGTTTCCAGGCGGCATCAGTGCAAGGCACCAGGAGTGCTCTGTATGTGCTGAGCAGAAATGTCCTATGAGAGGTATTTAGTGCTGAGAATTTTAAATCTGTGCTACATGATACATTAATTCAGCTCTTTTCAAATGGAGCTGCATTGTTTTAAAAAATTATTACTGAGCATTCACTCATATTGGAAATGCAACTCATAGGCATTATGAAAAAGATTTGTCCCCTAGCCAACACCTCCAGTTTCTAAGCTTTAGTTTCTTTTATGTTTTTTTCTCTTCTTTCTTCTTCTCTGTTTTCATCAGACAAGGCCCGAGGAGGTTCATAAAGTAGAGATGAAAAATATCAATGGACGAGTTTGCTGGTGTCTGTCTGGAAGAAGATTTTTAGGACTAGTTGGCAAGGATCATAAAGGGATTTATTGGATGGAATTTTACAAGTAAACACTCAAAGAGATGGAGTATGTGACCTCAAGAGAGAGCTGCATTATTTCCTCAAAAAAAAGAACATTTATATGTCTCTTGGATTAGGTAGAAACCTATGGAAAACAAGATCCATCCCGAGAAGACTAAAGGAAGAGGGATGAAGCATGTTTTCTTTTTTCTAAGATGGATAATTGAAGCATTCCTTGAATTCTTTACCTGTTTATCTTAAGAAGGGGCTCATGCTCTTTGCTTTCTCAGATAAGCAAATTTATGTGTGTAGAGCATCAGTCTTAAGAGTCTGGTGGATTGAAAAGACAGAAGAAACACAAATTAACGTAGGCAATGCTGATAGCCTTGGGAAACTATGGCTGTGCCCCAGAGATCGTTGTTCTTTTAAACGTATAATTATTTAAACTATACTGTTGTTCTTCTTTTTAGGTCTTTTATCCTCCATCACTATCACTATTATTTTAACTTTATTGCTAGCACAATGCCCACAGCATGTTAGAAATATAAGAATTACAGCAAGTGAAAGTAAGGGGCAGTATATATACACTTACTGAACAAGGTACTTTCATTTATAAATGTGTCCAAAACTTTAAAATAGTTCATGGGAATCATTATAAAATAAAATTGTTTTTGAAGTTTGTATTGGTTAAACTAAAAGTATTTAAATAAGGGACAATGAATTTATAAAAAACGAATAAAAATTTTCAAGATCTTAGTAATGTTTATAATACTGAAGTTCAAAACAGTCAATTCTTCAATAGAAGAATATATTGTGGAAGTATATTCATTTCAATTTTATATTTTCTTATAATTTTATAGCCATTATCAAAGGTACAGAAAAGTCAACAGCAGACTTTCACAGTAAAAGGCCCCAAAACAATGGAAATAACCAACCCTGATCTGAAAACTCTGCAATTATGAGTGAAAATAAACCTTTCATTTCTTCACCTTGATTGCCTCAGGTATTTTATGCCAGTGACAAAAAACTTGCAAGCACAGGGCATTTTCCCTAAATGATCACTAGTTAGAGCTCAAATTTGTTTATATCTTTGCCTTGAAATGGACAAATAATATGAATCTTAAATGTGTTAAGATTTAAATATATCAGTTACAAAAATGATATATCTTGTATAACACAACTGTTATCAAATACAGAATAATGTTTATGCCTAGAAATTTCCTTCATGTACCATTCCAATAAACATCTATCCTATTTCCAGAAAATCAAGAGGAAACACTTGCTCTAATATTTTGTTTATTTATTTATTTATTTATTTATTTTGGAACTGGTAATTGAACTCAGGCCCTTGCGCTTGCCAGGGAAGCACTTATTCCACTGAGCCATCTTCCCAGCCCCTGTTTAATTTTTACTATAGGTAAAATATACAATATGTAATCAATCACTTGTAGGAGATATCTTTGACTCAATGTAATGCTTTTATAATATATCTGTGTTGTATAAAGCATGTGTATTTAATACCTTTTTATGATTGAGAAGTTTCCTTTGTATGAATACAGTAGAACTTAATCTATTTTTTCTGTCAATAGTCAATGAAGCTGTTTCTAATTTTGAATTTTTATGAATAAAGTACCTATAGATAAAAGGTATTTCACATAATTAGGTATTTTTTCATCTTTCTTGGCATAAAATTATAGGGCTAGGGTGGTGAATCTTTATTTTCAAAAGAAACTATTAGAAGTTTGTCCAAAGAGGTTATGTCATTTTGCAATCAACTCATTATATGAGAATTCTGACTACTCCATATTTCCCCATTATCTGCTGTAGTCTGCTATTTAACCATTCTAGTGGAATAGTAGTATGCAGTGTCACCTCTAATATTTACATGTTAAATTACATTTCCCTGAAGCCAAATAATATGGATCACTCATATTATATTATATTATATTATATTATATTATTGCCTTCTGTTTATTCTCCTTTTCCTTTCAAAGTTTTGCATTTTTTGTTAGGCTGCTTGGCTTTTTATGATTGGGTTGTAGAAATCATTGAAATCTCCTAGATACCAATTCTTTCACATGCATATTTTTGAGAAATTTTTCTCCTAGTGTTTGGCTTATCTATCCATCCTTGTAGTGTCTTTCATAATCAAATTTGATTGTATCCTTGAAAAAAATACAATTAGCCAATTATTTTCAAATACTTTCATATCTACTCTATGAAGACATTGTCTACCTTTAATTAATGGGTATGATCTATGTTTCCTTTTAATGTTATTTTACTCTTTTTTTGACAGAACTGGGGATTGAATTCAGATCCTTGAGCTTGCCAGGGAAGCACTTATTCTACTGAGCCATTTCCCTGGCCCCTGTTATTTTACTTTTTAATCTAAAAATACACTTAATTCAAATAATTTTTAGGCAAATATTAACATGTCTGATACAGCAAAATATTTTTAAAAGGTATTATTTCTGACCAACGAAGTTTATCCTGAGGGCACAACAATGGGTTAATTTTAAAATCTCTGGGTCTCTATGGGAAAAAAAAAATAAAATCCATGGGTCAAAAACAAAAACAAAAGGTCAATCAACCATGGACAGAAGCTGCCAAAATATGAGTCAAAATAAATTTTTTCTCTTAAACTTGATTACCTCAGATATTTTGTTCCGTTAATGTAAAGCTGAATAATGGATTCCATTGTTTTGTTTCATACACCAAAGTCACAATCGGCTAGGTGTTTCCCAAATTTCTCTTGTTGATTTTCTAAAACAACTCAATCAAATCAAAACTGTAATACATACCTCATAAAAGAAATACATTTAAGGGCACATCAATGGGACAAGCAATCAGTACACAAGGATTTCATGAAGCAGATTGAGAAAATATAATGTACCATATTATAGATGATGTGGACAGTGGGAAAAGGCATGGAAAAACGTTAGGAATTAGAGATGAGATAAAGACAAGACAGTAAAATTAGGTAGAGGCAAATAAAAAATAGTGTGTAGGAAAAGAAAAGTTATGTTGTATTCTTGAGATTTGGGGATGGACCAACACAAATACAGATTGACAAGGGTTAAATAATATTGGTCCTGGTAGATCCAATGCAAACTATTGTGTTGAGATTACAAATGTTGGAGATAGATGGCTGGTTTATGAAGACTGTTGTAACTATTAACAATGAGGTCCGAGGGAGATGGAATCTTAGTCTCATTATCTAGGGACTCTTCCTAATCCCTCATAATGAAGGGTAAGAGATAATCCAACAGTAGGAAAAATATCTCCCTGTACATACTCAGAGTGGTGCCTTTGCTCACTGACTTAGTTCATGTCAAGATTCTGGGAAAGGCTGGGGCACATTTCTGCTAGTCTATTGAAATGAACAGTTAATGCTTAATTTTTTCTTTCTTCTTCTTTTAAATGATTATTTTTTGGCCAGTTTTTATTGCTTATATCTGGTAAGCTAAAAGTCTAATTTATTTATTTTCTGTATTTTAGGGAAGGGTCTACAGGGTGTTCAGGGTCTCACTAATGGGTCAGACTCCTAGTGATCTGCCTGTTTACAGCCTCCCAAGAGCTGGGATTACAGGTGCCCACCACCACGCCCAGTCTCGATTGCCATTTCATTTCACCCCAGGGGCAGGGCCGGCACCACAGGTCCTGGGTGGGGGTGGGGGATTAAACCCTGGCCCCTGTGCCTGCTTGCAGGCACTTTAATCCACTGAGCTATTTGTCCAGCCCTTATGCAACTAATTTAAAGACAACAATATGCAGTATAACAACCATTGTTGAATTCCTATAATTTTGTTTAGTGAAATTCTGTATTGTTTCTATTTTTTTAAACCATTTTTTATTCTCTTAAAGATTGTGGGAAAGGTGGCCTGTTCATGCATGTTTGTGTGTGTCTGTCACCTCTGAATGGAGACAAATTTTGCCAAATGTTTCTGTTTGTGAACTGAATTGTTTGCTACACAGGTCGGACTCATAGTGATCCTCCTCTCTCAGCCTTCTGGTGCTGGGATTACAGGCTATGCTCCCATGCCTTGTTTCAGGGCTGGCACAGTGCACCCAGGATTCATGGGCCAGCAGGGCATGCATGGGCATGCATGGGCCACCAGGGATCAAACTCAGGTCCTTGTACTTGCCCGGCAGGTGCCTAAACCGCCAAGCTATCTCCCCAGCCCTATGCTGACTTATGAATGAGTTCTGTTCCAGGAGGGTTTTTGCAAATCAGATATGAGGATAAGCCAAAAACATTGATTCTTATACAACTTGGACACAAATACACAATGTAAAGGATAAAGAAACCACACACACACACACACACACACACACACACACACACAGTAACTCCTATCACATTGTACAGTAAGTGCACAACAGCACAACTGTGGCAAAGGCTTGCAAACATGTGAGCTACTTGTGTGATTTGTTCATATGCACACATGCTCATAATATGAGCTTCAACCTTATCTGCAAAAATGTGCAATGCAAATTCATAATTTGAGGACTTACTTTAACTGCAAGCAGAAGCATAATTTCATACACATAGGAGTATCAGAACCCTCTGTGAAAAAAATTAATATCAAACCAAATAATATCACAAAACATTGCAATTTAAACTACAACTTTGTGTGTCTCAGATCTCATTTATTAATTACAACACATTTAATTAGAAATGAAAAAATAAAATTGCACACTTTTAAAAATTAAAAAGTATATCTAAATAAATCAAATACAAATAATGGTGAAAATTATAATTTATGTAAAAATTAACAAGAAAAATACCATGTATCATTTGCCAATGTAAGACAGATATTGAGGGAGCAAAATTTGTAGCTTTAAATGCATTACTTACAAATAATGAAACATTGAGTAATAATGAACTGAATACTTTTTAACATACAAAACAAATGTTAGAAGAATTTTGTTAAAATGAAATATTTTCAAATAATATTGAAAAGCAAACCTAACATAATGTAAATTGAAACTCCAAAAATCAAAACTTGGTTTTATAAAAGGATAAGGACTTTTGTATAACTCAAGATTATTTAGAATATTTAAGAAAAGACACAAATAACTTATATCAGAAAATAGAAAGAACAGTAAGTATAGTGTCAAAAGGAGCTAATGTTTTATGTAAATTGCATCAATAATACTGAATAATTATGTCAGAAAATAACTACCAACCTAAAAAAGATAAATTTTCAATTCCTTATGCATAATAAGAAATTAAACTCTGCTTAAAAGTTTTCAAACTTCTTATCATCAGTCACTAATCAAAATACAAAATACTGAGACCACTTTGGGAAAAGATTTGATAGCATATGACAAATATAAATACATAGGTTACTTGCAAAACCAACAATTCCATACTTAAGAGTTTATTCTCCAACAATTCCACTCTTTATTTTTTTCTGTATATTAGGGAAGGGTCTACAACATGTTAAGAGTCTCACTATTACAAGCACTCATAGTGATCCTCCTGTTTACAGCCTCCCAAAAACTGGGATTACAGGTGCGCTCCACCAAGCCCAGTCTCAATTGCCATCTCAGTGTGTTCAAGGTGGGGCCCACACTGCAGACCCGGGGATTGAACTCCCTGACCTTGGGCCTGCTTGAAGGTGCTTTAATCCGTTGAGCTATTTGGCTGGCACTAACAATTCCACTCTTAAGAGTTTACTGTGCAAGAAAAAAAATCACAAAAAAGATTTGTGCATAGTGTTTATACAAGTTTTATTAATAATAAGCCAACATTTAGAAACAATAAAAATATCCAATGAGAGATGAACAATTACACTATGCTATATTTATAAAGTAGAATTTTATTTAACATTGAAAAAGAATGAATTATAAGTAATATGGGTAAACCTTGAAGAGATTATACTGTATTAGAGAAAATGAAAACAATCCAGTACATTTTGACAGATTTTATTCCTACAAAGTTTCAAACACACTAAACTGATATAAAATAAAAAGTTAATAATAGGTGTTTGTATAGTGCAGATAAGATTAATTGACATTACATATTTAGTTCAATAAAACTTTTAATGAATTCATTAATAGAAATATTCTAAAGAGTAAACATGGAACAGACAGACCTTATAGACCTATATTTATGCCTCTTGTTGCTCAAATTAGTCTGATGCACCTGAAGAACTAGGTTAAATTTTATAGATTGCTTTGTACATATATTGAAGGAGATCTAGTTTTCTACCTTTACTCTATGGTGGATCTATAGACTCTCAGTGTATTTATAGCTCCTAATGTTAAATGCATTTCAGTTTATACCAAGGCAACACATTAATGCCATCACATAAGGTTAAGATGTGTTAGAACCAGGTTGCTGTTGGTTCATCTGAAGTCTTCCCTCTGTACCTCCCTGAGTTATAATGATTGCTACTTTTTTGCCTGCACTGAGGACTGAACCCAAGCCTTGCATGGGCCAAGCACACACTTGCCACTGCGCTACACCTAACGCAGTCTGCACACATGACAACGGCACATTTCGCACACAAACATCACTTATACTCACAGCACATCTTTCACATTACTGGCCTTTTTGCAGGACAGACTTGATATCAGTGTTCTTAATGTTTCATCAGGAAGTTTTTATTAGATTACACAGTGGTTAGTTAACAGGAACATAAAATATCAATAAAATAATTATTAAATTATTAATATCTATTGTGCATTTAGAATAGACACCAACATTTTCACATCAGCTGTGCAATTCCTTGCAAAACCTAAATAATAACTTCTCAAATAAATTCCTGAATGAGCTATAATGAAAATACCAATGGGACTCTACCACAAAAGTAGGCTTTGCTTCAACGTTCGCACTCAAGGCAGTCTTTACACATCACAAGTCCATGTTCCATGCACACGTCTCACTTACACGGACAGTGTGCTTAGCTCTTCGTGTACGTGGCAGTCTTGTCACCTCTCTTCTCTTCCTGTTTAATAAGGAGCCTCCTGCTATACTGTACAAAATGCATTCAGCGGGGAAATCAGATGTCAGTAAAATATGATATAAAATATGTAATGAGCACTTAGAATCAACATTTTCATATCAGTTATTTAGTTGTATACAAAATCTAAAAGATAATACTAAAAATAAGCAGCTTTTGAACTACAGTGTAAACACGAACAAAAGTCTACCACAAGAATATGCTTTGCTTCAACTGTCATGCCCCAGGCAGCCTTTACATATAATAATTGTATATTCTATATCCAAGTATTGGTTACACTGATAATACATGTTTTATTTTCCTGTACTTTCTGGTAGGAAACAGTTGACATCTTTTTTTGTTTTCCTGTTGTCTAATAGGTCTTAGTGGTACTGCAGCTTCTGTCACCTGTCAGCTTGCCTGTGTGGTTCACAACCTTTTTGTATAGTTTCTTGGTCAGAAATATTTTGTTTTTCCTCTGCTGTGAATGATCTCTTATGAACTCCAGTCCCAATCCTCTAAGACAATTTCTCTGTGATAGTTCAGACTTGTGATTTTCTTTGTAAACCATCACACTTTTTTATGTCACATATGTTTATGATAGAGTAAAACACAGATTTTGGCAAGTGCTGTTGTTTTGAGTGACATCACAGTTACTGCGTAACTCATCAGCAATGTCTATTCTACCTTCAGTTTTGTTGTTGAAAATTCCCATCTTGGTCTTCTGTTTTATCAAAGTTTTCCTATTACTATTTCCATCATGGTGAAATGTTGACATCAGCAAGACCAGTTTGCCTTTCTCTGCCATATCTGAGGCCCATGTCATACCTTCATAAAATTCAAGGATTGAGCTATGAAATGCTCTGTTGTGAAATCACAATATTTCCTTTGGAATTTCGGTACTGATCACCTTGTGCTGTGTTATGAAATGTAACATCAATTGCAAACTGGTAAACCCGTCAATTGGTACTTTCTGATGAGTTTGGGAGACAGGAACAATGGGCCTGTTTGCAACACCTTTCAATCAATTTATTACCATGCAAATAAGGACCTCATGGCTGAGTTCTGGGTTAAATTGAACACAAATAAGTTATTGTACAAACAAGGGCGTACATTCTATGCCCTATTTTGGCCTATTGCTTTTCTATAAATCTGTTACATGTCTATGATCACCATAAAATATCTATGCTACATACAGCAGACCTATGAATGCTTTTGGGTCTGCCAGTGACTATCATGATAAATAGATGTATTATGAAAATGGCTACTCGTGCACACACAACAAGCTGCTTGCATTTCAGGCTGTGTGTGTTTCACAGACTCTTGTAGTACTTTATCTGCTACAATTTCCAACCTTGAATGGCAGGGCCGGTGCTCCATCCGAGATGCCTCACTGCTGCCAAGACCTTCACTGTATTTTCAGACCTAGTTCTAACATTGCATGACTCCTCTTGGTTATGCGATGGAGACCACTATGAATGGCTCTGAGCGGGATTTATATTGACCAGTTGGCTTTTCGCATTAACTTGTGAGTTTGCCCAAAGCCCAGAGCAACAGCCTCGTAGTGAGTGAATGTGTGCAAGTCATTGGTCCCTCTGAGGGCTGTAATGGTGGGCAAAGCCACGAGGCCTCAGAGGACAGCACAAGGCCACAGCTATGGACCCCTGGCCCCAACCTCAGTGAGCTAGATGAAGACTGTAGCTACAGGCATGTTGTTCGTGAGGTGAAGGCCTTCCTGGGGAAAGCATAGCTTTTGTAAGTGAACATACTGTACTGTGAGGAGAATTCCTTGAAAATTTTGCTGAGTCCTGCCCAAATTCTTGTATTCTGCTCATTATCCTTCTTCTTGGTTTAAAAAGATAATAAATATGGGCTGCATATATATTTAAACTCATGTGTCTGATTTATTTCACGTAAGATTATGGTCTTAGACTGTATTTGTTTACCTAAAAATGGAGGCATTTGTGGTTCAGTGGTAGAAGTTTTGCCTCCTATTTACCTAAAAAGTCTCAAGGCAATCCTTTTTTATGGCAGAGTAGTACTCCGTTTTGTATAAACATCACAGTTTCTTTACCCTTAACTTCTGTAGTGGGTAAGAGGAAAAGGTAAAAGAAACATGAAGAAAGACTTGAGGAAAGTAATATTGTCTCAGAACCTGACGTTGTGTCTCATATTCCTTGTTTTGTCCTTAAAATTGACCTCCTACTTTGCCAAATGGAATGATAGTAGAATCTATGTCATAGGCCATAGCAGCCTGAGACTTTCTACATGAGCAACTGTCATAGCAATTTAACAAGAGCAGAGAAGGAGATTAGAGTTATTTTGAATCTCTTTATTTATTTCTTTTATTTTTATTACTTTTTTTCCTGTATTTTAGGGAAGGGTCTACAGGGTGCTCAGGGTCTCACTACTAGATCGGACTCGTAGTGATCCTCCTCTTTACAGCCTCCCAAGTGCTGGGATTACAGGCACACGCCCCCACTCCCAGTCTCAATTGCCTTCTCAGTGCGCCCCGGGGGCGGGGCCGGCTTGGCAGGCCCCTGAACCTGCTTGCAGGTGCTTTAATCCCCTGAGCTATTTGACAGGCCCTTGGATCATACTCTTTTTTTTTTTTTTGAAAGATACAATAATCTTTATGATCTCAAGATAAACAGCAATAATGCAACATGTAATGTGCAAAAGTACACATAGTATATCTCAAAACATTATCGAAAATTGAATAAAATCAATGTATGTCATGATTATTGTTAGTTTCAAGTTAGAACAAAAAAAAGTTTGTATAAACATTCAGCAAAAATATTTCGCTAAACATACAAAAGTAAATAAAATCAAATTTCTTGCGTTTTTTTCCCAAGCAATTGAAAATGTTAAATCATACTCCTTCAGTAGATTAGTTAGTCTGTGGGTGATTTCAGAGCAGACTGTTGTTCCTGGTTGAAAAGGTAGGTCTCAGGGTGTCCTGAAGAGGGTGTCCAAGAGCTGGCTCCTTCCCTCTGCGTGCTCCTGCCCACCACGGCCTGAGCGCCTTCTCCTCGCCGTGCCTGTCCGCCGTCCTCTGTCTGCCTTGGATCCAACCAGGCAGCTGATCATGGACTGAAACCGCACCGAAACAAACCGCTCCCCTTACGAGGACGATGGCGAGGACCTTGGCCCAGCAGCAGGAGGGTGGGGAAAACAGGTGCTTGGGCAGCTGCTCGTTTTTGGTTTTGTTTTTTAAGTTCGCTGTTGCTCAGAAAGAGAGGAAACATCATTGCTAATAAGATTGTAGCAATGAATAATGAGAAACACACATAATGCAATTATCATAATGCTGGCAAGTGAAAACACAGTTTATAAATTATAATTGCAGTTATTAATACTATTTATTATAATCAGTGTAATTATCTACTTTGTCTTCTTTTTATGTTCTTTATACTGGGAACTGAAGCCAAGGCCTTCACACTGAGCTGCGTCCCCAGCCGTTTTCCAGCTTCTCGTTTTAGACAGGGTCTCGCTGCATCGTGAAGTTGTCCAAGTTGGGATCGAACTTGCACTTGTCCCGACTCAGCCTCCAGACTATTGAGATCACAGGCCTGCAGCACCAGGTTTAGCTTCTTTCTTATTGATATTACAAGATTTGTTAAGCTTCACGATATTAATATCTGTTAATATTCATGAAATAGCAAGATGTGCTAATATTTATGACTCGTAGAAAAATTAGGTGACTATTTAATTTTAATTTGATTGACATTTATATGGTATAATAGATCTATACATATGAAGCAAGTTAATACTTCTCTTTTGTAAAGCTTGTACTTATATATTTATGGAAGTTTTAATTTCAGTGGCCTTTAGGGAGGAAAAATGTATTCATATAATTATTCCTATAGAACTTCTTTTGAAGAAAAAGTAAACAATTAAAAAGCTGCAAAATCCACTTAAAATAAATTAATGCCTTAAAAACAATTATACATCACTGTCACAAATTTTACTAGAAACATATACATGTAAATTAGTAACTATGGAGAAAAATTCCATGTATTTATTCAAGCCTTGTGGACACATTATAGTGATTTTTACCTTTAGCAGGTCCACGTGACCATAAACGATTATTTTGTTAATTTAATAATAAAGTAATCAGTCCTACCTAACAGAAGGTAATACATGTTTTCCATGATTTATAGAGTTTGTTTGAATTTAGATAAAGCCATTAACTGGGAAGATTAAAAAGATTGGGAGTAGTGAACTATAAAAGTGGTATTCATGAAGGCAATAACACCAAAAAGCTTTATCAGAGTAAAATTGCTTTTCCTTGGAAATATACTATATGATATATAAATGCATGAGCCACATTAATATTTAAGTACAACTGTCAACAGTTTCTTGAGACCTTAGTGGAAATTTTTAGAACAGAATGAAATTATTTCTTCATGTGTTCCATTTTTATACTCTGAATTCAAATTCTGGATCATAGGCATAGGATATAGGAATTAGTCAAATATATTCTTATTCCTCTAAGATCATCACTATATTTTTAAGAAACTTAATTTATTGTTTTTAAAGGCTTTATCCTTTCTATAGATTTTTTTACACATTCAGTTTGCTCTACTGATGTTTTTGTCAAGGGTTTTCCCCTAATTATCTACCAGCCATAGTGATAATGCTGAACACAAATACAATAAACTTCAAACTAAGCATGAAATACACCAGTTCATTTAATCTTTCTCAACAATCTTAATGATAATTCATACTCTACTACTATTATCTTGTTATGGTTTGTATCTAGTTGTCCCCCCAAAACCTCATGCAGTCAAAGGGCAGGAACTTCTAGAGTTTGAGTTTAACTCATGATCCACTGGGATTATGGGTTTTAGTACTGCTGGCATTATGGGTCTTAGTATGGCTGGGGTTATGGGTGTGTGTGCTTCCCCCAGCCTCGGGCAGAGAGCCTGAATTTAAGCAAGACAGACTTCCTCTGTGTGGACACTGTTGTTGCTGCTGCTCATCCATTTTGCGCCTGCTCTCTGCAGCCTCCGTGAACTGCTGCCCTCTGCCGTGTGCACTCTGCCTTGAAGCCAGCTGAGTACGGATTGAAACCTCCAGTAACTGTGAGCTATATAAACCTTCCTTCATTTTGGGTGTCGGGTATTTTGTCCCAGCAATGAGAAGAGTGACTGAGACACATCCTTATTTGATAAATAAGGAAATGAGGTTAAAATAAAGACATTGTGCTAATTTGTTCATGATCATACATCTCAGATGTAGACAGATGGCAGATGAAAATTTTTTATTTAATTTTACTTAAAACAGTTTCATATAAATTTAATCTCATTTTGTTACCCAATGTTCATTTAAAAACAATTTATGTCTATTGTTTTTCTTATAATAGTATTTAACCCCTCCCGTGTTGAGCCATTGTCTTAATACGTAGTACAGCCTGACAAAGTAGTACAGGTTTGAGACCCAGGGTGGCTTCAAACTCACAGTGATCCTCCAGTCTCAGCCTCGCAAGCACTGGGATTACAGGCATCCATCACCACACCTGGCTCCTCTCCCCTCTCTAAGTGGATAATTTTGAAACAAATTCCAAACATTTATTTATAAACCTTTCTACATGTATTTTTGAAATGTAAGGGGCTTTTGCACAATAATATCATCATCAAAGCCTGTGAATTCACAAATATGTCTCAAAATACAGTCTGTATCTAATTTACAGGCCTCCATCGTGCAGTATGTCGCTCTTACCTTGTATAATCTCTTTGGTACCATTTTTCTTAAAAACCATGCTTTACTATGAATAACTCAGGATTTCAAAGAGATTTGCACAATTCATGTGGTTATTATGGCTCTTAAAGTAATTTGAATCTCCACATTTCCCACTCCTAGGTTTTCCATACGATTTTCTCAGAGACTTTCAGGCAAGAAGAGAAAATTTTATTCTCTGGAATATTCCAAGTTATGATTTTTGCTGATCATGTCCTTGTAGCGGCATTTAACATGTTTATCTGCTCCCTATATTCCTTGGGAAAGTGTAGTTATATTTAGAGGGTTAGAGTAATTTAGGTTTTGGGAACATATATTTTTATTTGTTTTGTTTTGTACTTGTATTTGGTTTTAAAAACTACACCACAGATGCAAAAGTAGAGTGTAAAGACAGCTGTGGAGTCTGTGATTGTAGTGAGAACACTGAACAGTTCAGAAATGTATCCCACTTCTTTTGTTCTTTCTCACGGCGTGGCTGTCTCCTCTAAACAGCCTCCCTTGCTGTCACTCTGCAGTGATGGATGCACAGGCCTCCATCGTGCAGTATGTCGCTCTTACCTTGTATAATCTCTTTGGTACCATTTTTCAGAACTGAAGATTTTGAAACAAATCATCGATGTATCTTATTCCTAATAATTTGAACTTAAAGGATACTTTTCATATCTAGTCAATATCTGATATACAATGATAAATAAACTTCTGGAGGATGTATAAGGGAATGCATGAACATAAGATTGAGTGAAATGAAAATTCTGAGAACTGTGTAATGTCTAATTATGGAGAAATAAAACTGTAGATTAAGAGTTACCTATTTAAAAGTCCAGTTACAAAAACATAAACAAATTCACGATTTTTTTTTTTTTTT
>NW_004524592.1:5442261-5459813 GCF_000260255.1 Octodon degus | reverse complement strand
AGGCCCTTGCACTTGCCAGAGAAGTACTTATTCTACTGAGCCATCTCCCCAGCCCCCAAACTCTAGATTCTAATCCAAAGTGCCACAGAAATCATGAAGTATTTTTGATGTATTAAAGCAAAAGAAAGAGTGATAACCATTTGTTAGGGACTTCTTTTTTATAAATAAATAATTTATATTAATTGAAGAGAAAGGAGAAAGAGAATCCATTCTAAGTAAAGGGTTTGGACAGCTAACAGTAGGGCAAGGCTGTCAGTGCTGGAGATGGGAATGCTGTGAAATATCTTCCTGGACCTGGCAGGGTTTCAGGAACAGCTTTTCTGCCCCTAGTAGAAAAGAACTACATGATGTATTCTGCTTTTTGGCAACCCTGTGAAGGTGCAATCTCCAGAGGGAAGGGAAAGGAAAGGAAAGGAAAGGAAAGGAAAGGAAAGGAAAGGAAAGGAAAGGAAAGGAAAGGACAGGACAGGACAGGACAGGACAGGACAGAACAAGACTCAAAATTGATGTTATACTTGACCTCAGATTTGGGATGACGAAGACTCCAGGGGTGCTGCTTTATTATATTTTATGTTAAAGAAACAAGTTCTTCAAAAGGAAACACAGTACCATTAAGGATGGAAAAAACACTTTATATTTCCTTATACCATTCCTTGGAATACTAATATTCCCAGAGTATTTCTAGGTTGTCTGTATTGGGCCAGGAGCTACATAAATATAAGCCCTGTTCTTAAGAGGTTAATAAAAAAAGACCTGTGCTGTAGTCCTTCCAAAAAGGCATATATTAAGTGCAGTAGAATCACATAGTGGAAACTACTGGCTCCAGCTGAGTTTTCAGAGAAGGTTTATTCCATCGATAGTTACTTAAATAATGGAGGGTTGTCCAGAATGCTGGAAGAAAGGAATAAAATGCATGCCTGCTCAGTTAAGATGATGCCCTTTATGTAACAGAGATAAGCACAAAATAGACATAGTAAAGATTCTGCATTTTGCAGCCATAGAACTAAAAAGAAGGCAGGTCACAGAGAATCTGGGGAGGAGTTTGGACTTTATAGACAGACAGAAGCAAAGTATAACAGACTTTCAACTGAGAAAGTGGCATACCAGGTTTACAACAGGGACTCTGGTGGCAGCGTGAAGAATAATTTGCACAGGAGAAAAGAAGAAAAGTTAATTTGAATGGTGGTCCTAGGAATTGCAAGACTACACAGATGTGACAAATATGCAGAGACAAAAGAAGCAAAGGACATTAAAATGATGGTGATGTGAGGAAGCAGCCAAGAGATGTTCCCATTTCTAGCCTGGGGACAGGTTAAGGAGTGCAGTCCTTTCTTGGGACACAGTACGCTAATGGAATGGCAGAGGTTAAAGGTAAGGCGAAGTGTTGGGTTTTGATTTGATTTGAGAGATATGTGGCATTTGGAATTATCTACCTGGAAACCAGGAAAGGCTTTTTTCCTATAAACGCAGAGTTGGGGTTAGGTAATAAGTGTCTAGAAGATCATTTCAGCCACCAGCAAGGTATAATTCACCCTGGAAAGAAAAAAAGTAGAAAAGAAATGATATGTTTATTTAGAACCCTAACAAATAAAAGTTAAACTTTATTTACAGACTTAGGGAGGATTGCCAAAGGGAGGCAGAAGAGAAGGAAAAGAAGATAAAGCAAAGGAAGAAGAGAAGGAGGAAGAGAAAAAGACTGAGAAAAAAAAATGAGAAGGCGTCAAGATTTTCCGCAGTAGATATTAAAGAGTGAAAGTTGAACAAGGAGGAAGAGATTCAGTAGTATTAATTTTTTTTTTTTTTTTTGACCTGGGTATTGAACTCAGGCCCTTGCGCTTGCCAGGGAAGCGCTTATTCCACTGAGCCATCTACCCAGCGCCCCCCCCCCTTTTCTTTTTTTTGTGAATATTGTTTTAAAATTAAGGAAAAATAACAAAACAAAAATTTTCTGTTGGACTTAGTTGCCCAGAAGCAAGTGCTAACCCTAAATAGAGTAGAGGAGCAGGCTTGGAAGCCAAGTGGGGAAGCTAGAGCTGGCATCTTGTGAATAATAAAGACTGACAATTAAAAATAGAGTTCCAATGAAAAAAATAAAGAAGAATAAATGATGACAAAAGAAAAAAGTTTTGATCCTGTTGCATTTGTAGTTGAGATTTTGAAAGCTGTTATTGATTCCTTGAGATATATAAATTACTACTTTTAACTAAATGGCCAATAAACTTAAACTGAATTGTTTTATACACCCAAGCTACTCTAGGTTTTATGTTAGTTCTCTTTAACTGTTGCATCCTGGAAGAGCTGCCCAAACCTGAGATGGTAAATCCAATGTTTGCAACACAATTCTTCAGAAAGCTATTACATAAAGTAATGGATCTGGCACTTGTGATAGGGCCTAAGGCTGAATCTGGACTCAGCAAGAAAGAGTGCTGTGATTGATTAGCCAGGCCCGCCATTAGCTCAGAACTAGGGACTGATACTGCCAGATATTTGCTGACACCGGACTAGAAGTTTCACTTGGCTACACAAACTGCCTGACAGGAATGATCAGTCAGTACTCAAGTTAAAAAATTTTCGATACACATTTTCTCAAAATACTATTTATATTTAACATGATATGATATAGAATTCCAAAGCAGGGTCCATTTTCTTTACTTAATGGTATAGTCACCTCATATTCCAGTCTCATAATTGTGTAGAGCTGTCTGAATATATAATTATGGTTTGTAAAAGTGTACGTCTCTACATAGTTAGTATTCAGGACACGTCACCTGCAGTAGTTCTGTTAACTTTAACTTTTCCCTTTTTCATGTTAACATTTAAATGTTTATTACTCAAGTAAGCATGCTTGTTCTCTGGACAAAAGCTGACTGCACAAGTGCGTCTTGCTCCAGTGTTGACACCAAAATGCTTTCTTGTAGTTCAGTCGAGATTCCCCCGTAAATAGCCACCCACCTGCACCACAGATTACTGCCCAGCAGTGTGAACGCATGGGTTTTATTTCCCGTAGTTGAAGAATTACGGCAGCAGAAGCAAGGCAATGGAGGCATAAGCATCCGTTTTTAGACAGAGCCTTCAAGCTGAACATTCATTCTGAAAGGACAAGTGCAGAAAGGAAGAAAAGATAAGGAGAAATTCCTGACTATCAATTATTTGGGTTGGAATTTTCCTTCTCTTTGAAATGGCAGGCACACCCCAGGGGTCATGTTCAGTCACCCCAAAAACACTACAGCTGGACTTCACTGGCAAGACAACTAATAGACTATTAGGACACAATGGGGGCCATTTATTTCTTAAACATGTGTCTGAAATGCCACTCAGTTCACTCTACAGAGGAATAGACTCGACTGTTTACTGGGTCCTTGGAAGCCTTAGTGTGCAGTACCTAAGTATACCCCTCACCACTAGTGCTTCAGCTTTTGAGAAAGAGGATGTATAGACAAGGGAGTCTTAGCAGGAGTATTTCAGAGCCAAAACTGATTCTCAATTAATTCAAGTGTTACTCAAATGTTATTGTAAGCGAATCATTCTTAAGGTTATGACTCATTATAATTTCTAAGACCACTTTTGCTAGTAATATTGTTTTTAATTATTCAAAAATAGATATAAACCAGATGAAATCACAGATGAATGCTCCATGAAAACATGAGCCATCACATGAATGAAAATACCAAAACAGCAAGGTTTCATTGAAATATGAAGGATCCAGTTACTTTAATGGGACTAGAGTTATTACATGAATTCATGCCTAAGTAAAAATAATCTTATCTATAATATTATATTGATGTTTTTATGATTGGCTTCAAAGGCACAATCATAAGATCTACTAGTACCTGGAGCCCTTTGAGTAAAATAATGCAAACATAAACAAATAGCATTCATAAAGGCCTCTGTCTGCACAATGCAGTATTATTGGATTCGAGATCAATGAACTTTCTTTCATCACATTCACAAGTCATGTGTAACCAGAAGGAAACTTATTTTACTAAAGATGATCAGCATTTCCATGAAATGTAAGAGGTACTCATGTAGATGCACAAAAATAGGGAATGCTACTGAGAAAATAGAACTCTTATGAGAAATCCAGTGGCCAACTAAACAGAGCTTCCAAGATGTGTCTTTTAGTATCTTAAATCAAGCGTGGAAAGTCAGTTTGTTCTCTAATTGCTTATCAAAGAGTACTATCGGAAACATTTTACCCATGCAAAGTGGTATGGACTGCCTGCACTTATCAAGACACTTTTCCTACTAGGAGGAGAAATAAACACAATTATCAGTGTGTGGATTCTCTCGAGGAACCTTGCTCACTTTCTTTGTTGTTGAAACAAAATACTTGGAACCTGCAACTTAAAGGTGACGATAGTTTTGGCTCATGTTATCAGTCTGCAGTGAGCAGGCTCTGGGGCAGAAAGGCTAAGTGAACGGGCCTAGAGGAGGGGAGCTGCTCAGGTCGCATGGGCCAGGGAGAAAGAGCGAAAGGAGGAGCTGGGGAAGGACTTGTATCACCCCAGTGACGCACCTCTAACCACACCCACCCACTAGAGGCAAGTCAGCTGTCATGTAGCATCCGCAGAATGTGACCAACTTCCACAAGCTCCTCCTCGGAGCACCTGAATCTCTTGGGGGGGGGGGGGCTCTAGATATCAACCGTGATACGTGACAAGTTAGTTTTCTCAAACAAAATGAGTTTTATTTTAAAACAGTTAAAAATTTCATATACTTTGAATTCTGAAGAATATTCAATGGTAAAACATCAAAGAGGTGATTAGTAATCCTTACCTTTTGGAATGTTTGATTCTTTTATCTAAAAAAGTTCTGTACAACTTATGTGCTGTTTCATTTTTCAACTTACTTGACACTTATTTCAACTTATTTGCTGTTTCAGCAAATTGAACTCAATAGCATATAATAATTCTATTGCTTTTTCATTCAGTACCAAGAAAGTTGAAAATAAATATTTTCTGTTCTTAAAATTCAGTTTTAGAAATACTATATGATATGGAATGACATCACTAACCAATTACAGTACAAATCAGTCCAATGACTTTTATACTTAATAAGTTCTGCTGTATTCGAACTCCGTAAAATGTTTACACAGTGAGTGCTTTTTCTAAATACAAAACCATAGTTTTATAAATCAGTGACTGAAATATCTTTGAATTTTAGAACATTAATGTATCCTAAAAAGATTATATCACAAGTAGCTTCTGAATTCTAGAGCAACTCACAGTCATATTTATCAATAATAATTGTTTATTCTTAAATGCAGTGAAAATGTGCACACAGGTATCAATGCCAGGTCTCCGTTATGAATGCAGAAAGAAGCAAACACTGAAAGCTCAAAATAATTCTATTCTGAGTTTTTCCCTAGGGATTACATTCTGTGGAAAAAATTCTGATGCTAGAAGAAAAACAGTAAGAAAAAGCCTGTCAAAATGCATGCAACCAAATAAATTGGAATCCAGGTCCTAAATTCAAGTCCTGAGAACCCATGCTTTTTCCGGCATGATGCCTTCTTTTGCATTTCTCACTCCGAGTGCCACAGCCACATTCTTAGCTGCCTGCCCCAGATATGCTACCCTCTGTTTAAAATTCATACAATGGCTCAGGCAGCTCAGTCTCAAAATTTCCAGGTGAACTTTAATAACTACTAAGAGGAAAAATGAAGCAAACTCCAGAAGGAAAAGGATACTCAAGGTTTAAAAAATGGTGCTGCCCTACTGTGTCATTCACATACTTTTCATTTTATGAGAATTCTTTCTGCATATTATCTCATTTTATGAGTTATGTATTTCCATTCTGGTAGGGAAATTGCTCTTACAAAATCAAAGCAGACATGATAGATCAGGAATAGATAAGATGGCAGCTTTGTCTAATTCCAAGACCTGCTTCTCTTTAAGAAATTGTGTATTTCAAGCTGTATCAGAAGTCGTTTAGCTATGATGGGGCTTGACCCACAGAAGTCCAGTGTCTGAGAGAAGAAAACAAAAAGATAACTGTACTGATAGGGAGAGAAAGAGATGAGAACAGCAGATGAACAGAAACACTTTTCATTATTCTTAGTTTGAGATGGAGTCGGAATTTTATTTCTGTTTTTTCAGTTTTATTTATCTTCACATTTTGGCAGAAATGATATGGAAATAAAAATTGTAGAGTTCTTCTTAGGGTAAGAAGAAACTTAATTATGTCCCTAGCTATGTTTCATAACACCATTTCACATGTGGATTCTGACCTTGGTTTTGCATGTCTGATGAAAGTTGGAATTGTCTTACTATTTTTTGAATAGTATAATTGTAAAAGTCTGATGTGTTCCAAGTCTTTGTTAAGTAAGATACCTTGGAAGACCACAAGTCGTGTTTTTATTTCAATCACAAGTTAGGATGAAAATGAATATGGAGTCAATTCTGGTCTGCACAAGTTCCAAGTTAGAAAAAAAAAGTGTCTACATTCAGAAATGGGACTTTCTGAAACACAGTATGAGATGTGAGGCTGGCTGAAGAAGAATGTCCTAAGAAAGTTCAGACTTTCTAGACAATTAGAAAGCAGACTGTGGAAATCACAAGTCAATTTCTATAGCTTTTAAAGGCAGACACGTGAAAAGGCCAGGGCACTGCCATGGGTCAAACACAGTGTGGGCTGCCTAGGCTCAAGGTCACCATGCAGCCGCAGCACCTCTGGTGAGAGGCCAGCCTGAGAAAGACTTACAGCCACACGCGAGAAGGGACAGCAACAGGAACAGGTGAGGGCAGCCTGCCCCACCTGGCTGGGGGGCCTTATTTCAGGTGAGCAGTTATGTACCTGAGAGCCTGTAAAGCCATTTCCCACTTTTTAAAAGCATAAATGGTCATATTGCTTAAATGACTTGCCTTTAGGTAGACATAGCAATTACAGGACTGTAACAGAAATATAAAAAAAATGGAGGGAAAGGAAAAAGAAGTGAGTTTTCTTAGAAGGTTAGCATTCTCCTTCAGAATTTAGAGAAAGCAGAGATCTTCATCCATAAAATTCTAAGGGTAACAATGCAGTTGGATGCTTTCTCTTATTCCCATTATTTCTTTTTAGCATCTTGAGAGAACCAATTCTGGAAAATCTGCAAAGTTAATTGCAAAAAATACATGCATCCAAATACAGTGGTG
The DNA here is from genome assembly GCF_000260255.1 of Octodon degus. NCBI lineage: Eukaryota > Metazoa > Chordata > Mammalia > Rodentia > Octodontidae > Octodon > Octodon degus. The sequence continues at coordinate 5,452,680 of NW_004524592.1, read as the reverse complement.
AATGTATATGAAGCAAATCATGTTTCACTGTGAGGCTAATGTAAAACACTCATCTTTTCATTAGTCAACAAAAATAAGCAAACATTGTATAAATCAGTTTTATCATACTAAATAAAAGTGTATTGTCTGTTTTACATTGGGATGTATAAGACACTGATTGCTATCACTGTGGAGAAAAATTTGTTAAGCAAATAAAAAGTAAAGATGGTGTTTTAAAGACAGACTAACTTCTAGGTTATCCTTCTAGAAAATCATGACTATGGGGGCTGGGGAGATGGCTCAGTAGGATAAGCGCTTGACTGGCAAACACAAGGATCTTAGTTAAATCCCCAGTTCCGCCAAAAAAAAAAAAAAAAAAGAAAAGAAAAAAAAAATCATGACTATGAAATTTAAAGATTGTTATATTGTAATAATGATGCAATTACATCTGTTGAAGTTAAAACTTCCTAAAACAATTATATAGACATCAGTGTATGTATTGCATGAATAATCAGCTAATTTCCCAATAATAGGTAATTTTATGGAATATACTCATATATAAATATAAAAAAGATCAATTCTTTTTCATCTTTTTAGTTGAATAAGACTGTAAATAATTGTGCAAAAGATTTCCCTTAAATTATCTGATGTGGTAAGAAATTATTTTCAAGCAAGTTTGGTAAATTCAGGTTCTAATATATCAGAAATTCATCTGTATACAGTAGAGCTGCTTCTAAAGTTATTTTTTATGTACATTTCTAAATTATTAATTCCACTATGCTTTAGCTTAAGGCTAAGCTTCTTGGGGTCATGACATACTTGCAGACCCTTGCCTCTAGAAAAATGCAAATGTATGCATGCAAAACACATCATTTTTCCAAGGGCTCGTGGAGCCCCAGGATTCAAAGCTCTGTTTCAATACCTAATTTAAATATGTCATTTCTTAGAGTAGACAAATTCACCAAGTGGTGGGTTTTGGTTGCCATTTACTCACAAGACAATTTAAAGATCTGAGGACCTTGGCCCGTTTTTCTTTCCAACATGGTAAGCTGTTAAGAGGCATCAAGTTATGCTCTGTAGCAGTACTTGGCAGTTGGCGAAATAGCCCTGTAGCTGAGTTGTAGTCAGCGTGGGAGAAAGAGGCGCCTTTCTTTAAATTTTCCCTGAAGGGTGCCTTTTGCATTAACTTTGGATTAGTTGCTGCCGAGCAACCAGTTCCTCCAATTTGACTATTTTTGTATCATAAATATAAAGAGCACTTTTGTGTTATACAAGTGCATGTGAATACATAAACATGCATCTTCAACAGATCAAGACATTTGAAAACCAAATTAAAAATTAAAAGCATATCATTTTCCCTCATGTCTTCCTATCTTTTCTGAACTCTTGTAAAGATGGTTACTTCTTTGGTCATGTTTTCAGTTTTCCATTGGTGAACAAGACATGCTAAGAAATATTTGACAAAGCAAATTATCTTGCTTTAAAACAAGTGTAGTTTAACAGTGAGGGATCATTTTTGTTAGTGGGAAAAATATTTTTATTCCACACAACTCTGGAATGTAGGTTACACTTTATAACCCAGAGAAAAGATACTTAAGACCTTTTAAGAGAGGAATTTCAGTTAATTCTTGGCAGTGTGTGTGGGGTGTGTGTGTGTGTGTATGCATGTGTGTTTGCTCATGGAGAGGAGGGCAGGTTGGCTTCCATCATCCACAGTTAGTTAGGATTCTAAGTGTGAGTATTACTTTTCAACTTGACAAACTCTTGTGGACCAGCAATTGTTGAAATGATCCCCATCTCCAGAAGCCAAACCTTGCTCTGTAGGAATAGGACATCTCTTCTCCCTGCCCAGGCTAAGTAACCCTGTGTTTCTCTAAGACTGAAACATTATGAGTCTGAATAATCTCACTTTACCACATTATAAAGCTGTCTATTCAAGCAGAGAGTTCCAGGTAGCTTGAACATTGGTGCTTGATTCTCACAGGATGAAAATCTTCATACAGGAAGTTGTCTTTCTATGGCTTCATGAGGTTTTCCTCCAATCACAGAAGACCCAGGCTACTGCAGGATTTTCAAATTTTTTATTATATAAACAGCTATTTACCTACTTTAGAGAAGAATTCTGACATATATTCCAATGTGTATTGTCAAAATTGGAAAACTATCCTCAAATTTAGTACAAAATTAATTTTGCTACCATGTGCTCACTGAATATGCAATAAGTATTTATCAGCGCTGATGAGACCAGGAATGTGGATTTGCAGGAGTCCACTGTGATTGATAGGTGCAGAGAAACTGGTTGGAGTCATTACTTAGCACACACTCTTATATGCTGCCCGAATCCAGAGAGGCTTTCTGAATGCCCGGTGATGGATCTCCACTCTTCATCCCTAGTGTCACAGGTTAAGCCTTTCTTGTCACATTCCAGTTAGACTATAGGAGGCAAAGTTGAAATTTTTGCAGATATCCTTGATTCACATGTATGCTGAGCTCTCCCTGATCAGCTTGTTCCTTTGGGCAATATCACAATTTCATCTTGTTCAAGCTGTCTACATTCCTGTTTACTTAGGTTGGCAAATAGAACTTTAGCACTCAAATTAGTACTGACAGTACAACCTGCAGGGGTTCTAAATACTTATTCTCCTTCATTCCAAGGGACAACATTCTACTTTCAAAGCAATATTGTTTTATATCAGGAAATGCTCTCGTGGCATGAAAACATAATGACATGAAAATTCATGGCACAAAAGCCTTGCAGTTTCATTTGAAATGCAGAGATCTGGTTGTTAAAGTCAACCCCAAAGGGCATCTAACTCCTTGACCAACCTTGCTGTTTCTTTCTTTTGTCCTGTCCATTTGTCTCATGGGGCACAGAGGCATAAGTAAACATGAGACACAATATTTGCAGGGTCATAATTCAACAGTGCATGAAAATGATGCTGTTTTCCCACCCTCAAAATATAACCAATTTCTTGTCTTCAAAATTGTGTCTTCTGCTAGGGCTGTGGTTGAACTATCCAGAGACTCAGTGTCATAATTAGTGGGCATCAAGTCACACTCCTCTACTAGGCAGACCTGGAAGAAAAGGGTCAGTGGAAAGAAATACTAAAGGGAGTTGCTCCTCATTCTGGGTCAGTCCTATAAGATAGAAAATTTTGTGTATGGTCACTAAATCATTGTTTGTTTTGTTTTGCTGTTTTGATTTGATTTGTCTTTCAAAACAGTGGTCAATATACAATATGCACAAAAGCAGTGGTTCCCAGCCCTGACTACACACGTCAGAATCATTTCAGGAACTTTCTTTTATAGTTTAACTTCACCTTATTGTGTTGTAATCTGGTCATTTTATAAACAGGGAATAGCATATATTTTATATATGCAATATACTTTATATTTCACTTAACAAAGAGACAGAGAACTTTGTTGTTTATATAGCACTTAACCCAGAGAAGCTTTCCAAAACAAAAGCAGCCTGGCAAGTGCAAGGGCCTGAGTTCAATTCCCAGTTCCACACACACACACAAAAGTATGGGGGCCTGCCCATTAGCTCAGTTGTTTAAGTGCTTGCTTAAGTGAGGGCAGTCAGCCTCAGGATACTGTGGTTCGATCCCCAGATCCTCATGCCTTACCAGACCTGCCCTTAGGCATCCTGAGCCATCCAAAAAAAAAAAAAAAAGAAAAAAAATCCTTCAAAATGAAAGATAAGAAATGGATATTGCTTGATAGGCATATAATAAGAAAATAAAGAACCCACACTTCATTTAAAAAAACAATATTTTTGGACATCACTACATCAAGGTGCATTTACAAAATTTAGATATCTAGGTGTCATCTACGTTACTATAAATTAGAATTTCTGGGCATGGGTCCTGGATATCAGCGAGACTTCAGTCATTCCCTGGTTTTGGTAGCTGTTTGTATGAGGGTAATCTAATGTTTTTTCTACCTAGGCAAACAGAGAACCCTTTTTTGACCTCCTATCTCAAATGGAATATCAATGTTGAATGGTGTCCCTAATTCTTGCAGCATTGTGGAATTCTGTATCATAGATGGCCAAGATCTTGTTGGAGTTCTCTTTGTCTTCAGTTGGTATCCAGGTTCCCCTTTCTGCAAATTGACATTCACTTTCTTGTAAGAGTGTGTCCCCTTTTCTTTCTTCCTACTCTCTACTAATTTGGTAAGATTGCCATCTCTCTTTTCCTTTTACTAGCTTGTTAATTGGCCCTTGAAAAACAGTAAAGATGTGTGTGCAATCCTCCATTTTAGACACAGGCCTTCTCAAAGAATCCATTTGAATTTCTCATGGTCTATGGAGGGGCTTGGCAAAAGGGCCTACTTTTCCTGCTCTGCCAGTTCTCTCTCCTCATTGCCATGCTCAGAGTCACTTCATTCCATTTCCCATAGTTTCAAACTCATCTGCTGCAATTTATACTTTCTTCTGGATTTGTACAAAGTTAGAACTTTCTACTTGCTGAAGAAATTTTCTTATACTTCTGTTCCAACTAGGTAGGCCATAAATTCCTCTGCCTCTGGAAGATACACTTCTCCAATATTTATTTCTCCTCATTGTTCAACTAGTGTAAGATAAAAATATAATAACAATTCAAGAAGATTTAGTAGAACAGGAGTCTTTCTCAGGAAAATTCTTTTCAAATGCTGCTAAAAATTATTCTTCTCGGCCGGCGGCCCGCGGTGTCTCAGATTCATTCTTAAGGAACTGAGAACTTAACCTTCCAAAATGTCAAAAAGACCATCTTATGCCCCACCTCCCACCCCAGCTCCTGCAACACAAATGCCCAGCACACCAGGGTTTGTGGGATACAATCCATACAGTCATCTCGCCTACAACAACTACAGGCTGGGAGGGAACCCCGGCACCAACAGCCGGGTCACGGCATCCTCTGGCATTACGATTCCAAAACCCCCAAAGCCACCAGATAAGCCGCTGATGCCCTACATGAGGTACAGCAGAAAGGTCTGGGACCAAGTAAAGGCTTCCAACCCCGACCTGAAGCTGTGGGAGATTGGCAAGATCATTGGTGGCATGTGGCGAGATCTCACTGATGAAGAGAAGCAAGAATATTTAAACGAATACGAGGCAGAAAAGATCGAGTACAATGAGTCCATGAAGGCCTATCACAACTCCCCCGCGTACCTGGCTTACATCAATGCGAAGAGCCGTGCAGAGGCTGCGCTAGAGGAGGAGAGCCTGCAGAGACAGTCGCGCATGGAGAAAGGAGAGCCCTACATGAGCATCCAGCCTGCGGAAGACCCCGATGATTACGATGATGTCTTTTCCATGAAGCACACGGCCACCGCCCGTTTCCAGAGAAACCATCGCCTCATCAGTGAAATCCTCAGCGAGAGCGTGGTGCCCGACGTCCGGTCCGTCGTCACCACTGCTAGAATGCAAGTCCTCAAGCGCCAGGTCCAGTCCCTCATGGTTCACCAGCGAAAACTGGAAGCCGAACTCCTTCAGATAGAGGAACGGCACCAGGAGAAGAAGAGGAAATTCCTTGAAAGCACAGATTCATTCAACAACGAACTCAAAAGGCTGTGTGGGCTGAAGGTGGAGGTGGACATGGAGAAGATCGCGGCAGAGATTGCGCAGGCCGAGGAGCAGGCCCGCAAGCGGCAGGAGGAGCGCGAGAAGGAGGTGGCAGAGCAGGCGGAGCGTGGCCAGGGTGGCCTGGGCCCCGAGGAGGAGCAAGCGCCCGGCAAAGCCGAGGAGAAGAAGGACGAGGAGAGCCTCCCGATGGAGACAGAGGAGTCACACCTGGAAGAGGCAGCAGAGAGCCAGCAGAACGGCGAGGAGGGCACGTCCACACCCGAGGACAAGGAGAGCGGACAGGAGGGCGGCGACAGCCTGGCGGAAGAGGGGACCAGCGACAGCAACACCGGCTCAGAGAGCAACAGTGCCACTGTGGAGGAGCCGCCGTCAGACCCCATCCCGGAAGATGAGAAGAAGGAATAAATGTTGCCTTGTTTTATGTGTCCTAAATACTTTTTTAAATGAAAAAAAAATGTTTTCAGTTTTAATGGTAAAAAAAAAAAATATTCTTCTCTACCTTAAAAGAAGTATTGTTTGTTTGTTTTTCTTTTTTAAGAGAAGGCCTCACTAGACAGTTTAAGCTGGAATTCAACTCACCATGTAGTCCAGATTGGCGTTGTACACAGAGATGCACTTGCCTCAAACTCCCAAATGCTGGGATTATGTATTTGTGCTAACATGCCCATCTTAAAAGAAGCCTGTAAAAATAAAAAGAGATTTTGCTGACATTTTGTAAGCAAAAATATTCCAGTTATACACAGATTCATGTGAAATTTTTCCATAATTTTTTTGAGAAACAAATAGCCATGAGACAATTTCAAATCCAATTAGTAGGACAGTTTCAATAATTAATACATTGCATATTGTTGTCTTATTGATTATTCATTGTACAAGAAGCAAACATGATATCCTGTTTACAAAAACTATTTGAACAAATCTTTCTGTTCATTGAATTAAAAGAATGTAGCTGTATATCTATCATAACTATATAGAATATACAGATACAAAATGGTCGTACATTTCTATCCCCCCATTTTTTGGTTTAGTTTTGTCATTTAAATATTGTAGGTGTGCGAATTCAGCAAAACATTCAAAAGTAGTCCAGTAGTCCATAATAGTAGTGGGATTTCTGTAAGACTGGTGATGTCAGAAGTTGTTGACTTGAGCCTTTTGCAGCTCAGCATATTATTATGGCTTTACTTTTTATACTTTGCCTTTCTACTTTTTTGATAGATGGTTAAGACCAAGATGAAGTAAGACCTGTATAACAAGAAATGTGACTTTTGTATCTGATAAGGTTAGTCAAGTCCCCTCAGGATTTATCCTGTTACCCTGTACAGCTGACACTTTGTCAGTGTCAGCCATAGGGATGAGTCACAGGCATTGCTTGACCAATTTTCTCTCTGTGGAAGCCTGAGAGAATGTTTTCTCTCCATGTGAGTCTCCTTAGGCACACTCTACATCATTGATCACTTTCCTCTGTGACCCCATAATCTCCTTGATCAGAATATTTGGGACACAACTGAATTATATGATGTTATAGTACAGGTTCTCCTATGTCCTTAGTCTTCACTGACCTTGAAAGGCTAGGGCCAAAATGTTAGCTGCCCTTTAAGCCCTCCTTTTTCTCTAATTTTTGGTCTGCAAACTTAGGTTGTTAACCCTCTAGAAGAGCAGCTTGTTGTTATTACTCTACAGCCTAGGCTGTTGAGCTTAACCTCACTATCTGTCTGAGTATCAGACATCTTAGGCATAACATGCAGCAGGTATTTTTCATCAAGTATTGATATGTTAAACTTTAAATCCCTACAGAATATGAAGAAAAAATTTAATTTAAATATATTTAAAAATAGGAATAAATGATTACATATTTTTACATAGAAGTTTACAAATATAACCATATATAGCATTGTAGCCGAACAGTCCCACAACACCTGTTTTCTTGTCTCCTGCTTTCATTCACCACCCCCTTCTTTTGTAAACAAACATCTACCTGAGAGACAGCACAGCAGCAACCAATATGTCATGACAAGTAGCACTTATTCACAAGACCAGAATGACAGGCACTCCAAGCATGACCCTACTATTACACATTGCCATCATCAGTGCAGTTGCTTAGTTCATAGGTATCGACATATATAGTTAGTCAGGGTGAGAATCCTACCAATCAACTGCTAGCTTTGAAAGATGCCTGAGGATTCTCAGGATCATTGCCTTACCCATCCTGTACATATACATGTATGGCTTTGCCCCTGTCATGTTTTCTACCTTTTCTCCTTGCTCTCTCTTCACTATCTAACCTGCAAGTTCTTGCTTTCCTTTCAATTGTGTCATACCTTTCTATTCGTATGTCTTCTTTTGAATTCTTATACTAAGGAGACTATATAATATTTACACATGTGGTTCTGGTTTATTTCACTTATGGGTAAATTTTCAAGTGGCATCCACTTAAATATGAAGGCTTTGAGTTTATCATTCTTTATAACTGAGTAATACTCCATTGTATAAAAATATCACATCTTTTTCATCTGTTCCTCAGGTGATGGATATCTTGGTGGTTTCCAAGATTTGGGTATCAAAAATTGTGCTTCTATAAACATAGGTACACAAATATCACTATGATATGATGTTTTCACATCCTCCAGGAAAATTCCCAGCAGGGGGATAGCTGGTTTGACTGGGATTTCCAGTCCTAGGATTTTAAGGAGTCTCTACACTGATTTCCATAATGGTTGCACCAGGCTACATTCCCACCAGCAGTGGAGAAGGGTTCTTATTTCCCCACAGCCTCTCCAACATTTGTTGTTGGTTGATTTCTTTATGATAGCCATTCTTTCTGGAGTGAGATGATATCTCAGTGTTGTTTTAATATGCATTTCATGGATGGTTAGTGATGTGGAGCATTTTTTCATATATTTATTCATTTCTTTAATTTCATCCTCTGAGAAATGTGTGTTCATCTCAGATGCCCATTTCTGGATTGGGTCTTTATTTTGGGGGCCCTAATGTTTTTTAGTTCTTTATAAGTTCTAGAGAGCAGACTTTTGTCTGAGTGTTCATTAGTTAAAATTTTTTCCAAATTTGTAGGTTGGCTTTTCACTTTGTTGGCAACTTCTTTTGACATGCAGTTGTTAATTCTTTCAAGTGTTACCCATGAGATTTGACTTTTGTTCGTGAACTTTTTGCCTACCCCTATGTCTTCAAGAGTTCCTCCTACTTTCTCTTCCAGATTTAGTGTTTCTGTTTTCATGTTTAGATCTTTAGTGAATTTTGACTTTAGCTTCAAGCATGATGATAGACCTGGGTCAAGTTTTAGTTTTTGGCATGTAGAGAGTCAGTTTTTCCAGCACCATTTGTTAAAGAGGCTATGTTTCTTCCAATGAGCATGTTTAGCCCATTTGTCAAAGATAAGGTGACTGAGAGTGTTTGTAGAGGCTTCTGCACCTTCTAGTCTATTCCATTGATCCTCAGGTCTGTTTAGTTTCCAGTATCATGCTGATTTTATAACAGTAGCCTTGTAGTATAATTTCAAGTCAGGAATTGTAATTCCTTCTGCTTGTCTTTCTTGCCCAGATTTGCCTTTGCTATTATAGGTATTTTCTGGTTCCAAATAAATTTTAGGAATGATTTCTCTAGGTCTTTGAGGTATGTTGGTGGTAGTTGATAGGGACTGCATTAAATCTGTACAACAATTTTGGGAGTATGGTGATCTTCACGATGTTGGTTCTTCCTATCCAGGAGCAGGGAGTATTTTTCTATTTTTTAAAATCTTCTACAATCTCTTTTTCCCGAGTATTGTAATTTTCCTTGAAAAGATCTTTGACTTCTTTAGTTAGATTAATTCCAGCATATTTCATTTTCTTTGGTGCTATTGTAAAAGGTATTGTTTCTATAATTTCCCTGTCAGTGTGTTTGTTATCTGTGTAGAGGAATGCTATTGACTTTTGGGTATTGACTTTGTATCCTGCTATGCTACTGAATTTCTGTATTAACTCTAGTAGCTTCTCGGTGGAGTTTTTTGGGTCTTCCAAGTAAAGTATCATGTCATCTGCAAATAATGATAATTTAACTTCTTCTTTACCTATTTTTATTCCTTTTATTTATCTCTTGTCTAATGGCTCTAGCTAATAATTCCAGAACTGTATTGAATAGGAGTGGTGATAGAGGACATTTTTGTCTTGTACCAGATATGAGAGTAAAGCCTTTCAGTTTTTCCTCATTTAGAATTATGCTTGCTGTTTGGTTGTCATAGATGGTTTTTATCAGATTGAAATAAAGGCCATCTATTATAATTTTCTGTAGGACTTTGAACATGAATGAGTGTTGGACTTTGTCAAAAGCCTTTTCTGCATCAATTAAGATGATCATGTGGTTTTTAGATTTCACTCTATTGATACAGTGTATTACATTTATAGATTTGCATATATTGAACCATGATTGAATCCCTGGGATGAACCTACCTGGTCATGGTTTATGATCTTCTTGATCATTTACTGTATTCTATTTGCTAGGATTTCATTGAGGATTTTTGCATCTATGTTCATGAGGGAGATTGGCCAGTAGTTCTCATTTTAGTTGCATCTTTCTCTGGTTTTGGTATCAGTATAATACTTTCCTCCAGGAATGATTTTGGTAGAATTGCTTCCTTTTCAGTTTAATTGAAAAATTTGAGGAGTATTTGGATTATATCTTCCATAAATTTCTTGTATAATACAGCTGTGAATCCATTGGGGCCTGAACTTTTCTTTGTGGGAAGGCTTTCTATTACATTTCATATTTCATTGGCTGTTATTGAGTTATTGAGAGTTGCTATATCTTCTTGCTTCAGGTTTGGTAATTTATACCTTTCTAGGAATCTGTCCATTTTTTTTTTTTTTTTGTGTCTTCTA
>NW_004524592.1:5429900-5442144 GCF_000260255.1 Octodon degus | reverse complement strand
TTTGAGGAAGTTAGCTAGGGGCTAATCAATTTTATTTAATATTTCAAAGAACCAGCTTTTTGATGCATTGTTTCTTTGAACTGTTTTCTTCATCTCTATTGAATTAATTTCTGTTCTAATCTTTATGATTTCTTTCCATCTTTGGGCTCTGGGTTTGGTTTGCTCTTCCTTTTCTGGATGTTAGAGGTGCAGCATTAGGGTGTTTATTTGTTCCTGTTCTGTTTTCCTACTGTTTGAGTTCACAGCTATGAATTTCCCTTGAAGAACTGCTTTTATCTTATCGCATAAGTTCCAATAAGTTGAGCTTGAATTTTTATTGAGTTGTAGATATTGCTGCATTTCTTCTTTAATTTCATCTGTGACCCATTCATGGCTAAGTAGGTTGTTGCTTAATTCTCATGTATTTATGGGATTTTTCTGTTTTCTTGTCTTGTTCATTTCCAGTTTCATTACACTGTGGTCAGATAGTTTGCATGGGATTACTCCTGTTTTCTTGCATATACTTAAGCATGACCTATGGACCAATGTGTGTTCTATTTTAGAAAATGATCTATGTACAGCTGAAAAAAATGTATATTCAACTGGCTTTGGGTAGAACATTCTGTATATGTCCACTAAGTCCATTTGTTCCAAGCTCTGGTTCAGTTCTGCTACTTCTTTGCTAATTTTTTGTCTGCTTGATCTATGTCTTAACGACAAAGGGGTGGTAAGGTCTCCTGTTTAGACTGTGGTAGTGGATATTAGATTAATCTCATGTCCATTAAGATTTGCTTTATATAGTTGGGTGCTCCCGTGTTTGGTATGTAAATATTTATGAATGTTATCTCTTCCTCTGGAATTTTTCCCCTAACTAGTATATAGTTTCCTTCTTTATTTCATTTGACTATTTCTTGTTTTAAATTGAGACTGCCTGAGAGCAGGATTGCTATTCCTGCTTTTTTTCTGAGGTTCTAGGGCATATAATATTGTTTTCCATCCTTTGACTTTCAGCCTATGAATTTCTTTTTGAGTTAAGTGTGTTTCTTGTATACAGCATATTGTTGGATTTTGTTTCCTAATCTACTGTGCCAGTCTATTTCTTTTAATTGGTGAATTGATTCCATTTACATTGATGGTTATAATTGAGATGTATTGATTTATGATCAACATGTTATTTACCTGCTGTTGTTTACTTCTTTTTATCCAGTGTTTAATTGCTTGCCCTATTTAGTGGGTTCCTTCTGTTCTTGTTTGTGGAGTTCTGATCATTTTGGTACCTCTCTAGAACATCTTTCAGTAGTCTGTGTAGAGTTGGCTTTGTTATCCTGAAATTCTTTAGTTGTTCTTTGTCATGGAAGTATTTCACTTCTCCATCAAACTTGAAAGAAAATTTGGCAGGGTATAGTAGTCTGGGCTGGAATTTGTTTTCCTAGAGGACTTGAAGTACTCTGCTCCATGCTCTTCTTGCCTTCATGGTTTGTGAAGAAAAATCTTCCATTATTCTGATGTGTTTTCCTTTAAATGTGATCCATTTGTTTTATCTAGCGGATTTCAGTATATTGTTCTTTTGCTGGGTTCTGGGATCTTGACTATTATATTCCTTGATGTGTTTTTAATTGGGTTGAAGTTATTTGGCATTCTGTATGCTTCAGTTACCCGAATTTCACATTGTTTCCTCATATTTTGGAAGTGTTCTGCTATTACTTCTTCCAATATTCTTTCTATATCATTTGTATTGACTCCTTCTTTCTCATTGATGTCTATTAGTCTCAAATGGTTCATCTTTGCATCGTCTTGCAGGTGACACATTATTTTTTTCCTGAATCCTGGTTGTTTTTATGAGATCTTTTCTTATCTTTTCACTAGCAGTGACATCGTCTTCAAGATCTGAATCTGTGTCTTCACTTTCCCTCAAATGGTTTTGCAAGCTTGTGATTGAAATTTTAAGCTCCTCCATATCTCTTTGACTCTGCTTCATGCAATCTATTTCTTTCCTGTATTGCTCATTCAAGGAATCTGTCAGTTTTCTAATTTCTATTTTTTAATCAGTGTCTTCTTGAGAAGTAGTTATTATTTCGTTTAGAGATTATTTCTGATCTGATTTCCTCTACATGTTTCTGCATTTGAATCTTTACTTCAGATGCTATTAATTCAGAGGTTTCTTTTTTATTTCAGAGATTAATTCTGATCTGTCTTCCTCTATACTTTTCTGCTGTTGTTTCTCTTTTTTCCAACTCTAGTAATTCAGAGATTTCTCTTATTTTAGTGATTAATTCTGATCTGAGTTTCTCTATATCTTTCTGCAGTTTTTTTTTTTTTTTTTTTTTTTTTTTTTTTTTACTTCATAGGCTATTGTTTCAGACATTTCAGATGTTTGATTCCAAATTTCTTTTGTGCTAATGTCCTCTGCACTTCTGGGTGGATTCAGGGCCTGAGATTGCATTTTGCTCTTTTTCTTTGTCATTTTGTATAGCACTGTCCTCTGATCTTTGGTATAGAGCTTTGTTGCCATTATAACCTTAGCACTTACTAAAAATCTGGTGCAGATCTACTAAGATTGAGTTAATCCAGTTGTGCCTGGCTTGGGTCAGGCTCCTTCATGCTCAGCTCCTTCATGCTGTAATTCCTGAAAGTGAACTTGTTGTGCCTCTCTGGCAAGATGTTCTGCTCCTGGATTATTTGGGTGGTTCTGGCCCCTAGACTCTTTGCAGTGACTGCAGCTGCAGAGTTTCACCCCAGGTCTGTATTACAGGCCTGGGCTGGGTCTTGAGGAGTCCATGGGACTCAGAGGAGCATGCATGCTTTCCTACACACTCGCCTGGCATGAGCTTGGTCTCAATGGGAATGTTGGAGGGTTCCCTAGAGCGCAGCAAAAAAGGGTCCCAAGAATGCAGCTAAAGGTCTCATTCATGGGACTGACCTGGACTGGATCCAGGGAGGTCTCCTATGTGAAATTTTGCAATGCTTCCATTGTCTCTCACAAACCTACACCCCAAAGTTAACATCTATTAACTAAAAATTAATGTTTATTCATAGATATACGTATATGTATATAGTTGCCTAAAAGGAGTTGCCTTACATAGTCAACTCAACTCTATTGCCTTCCTTTTCGTTTAATTAATAGAAGTCTAGAAATTAATCAAGCCTTTGTGTTCAACTTGATGATTGTAGAAATATCTGTGGGACTTAGGCATCCCCAGGATAAATGTGGTATACAATTAAAGTTATTTTATTTTTGAAAATAAAAATGCTTCTGTGAAGGAGAACTTTTGAATAAAATTATCAACTTCTCTCTCAAGTTATTTCTTAGCATTGGTTTAATTATAATTTTAATTACCTTTTTCATACATTTTTTTCAGTATTATCAGAGATGAAAAATTCAGATGGATTACTGATGCCACCCCAATAGAAATATACCTGAATTCAACTTAACACAAAATCATTCTGATTTTAATAAACTCACTGAGGTTTAATGACTTCAATTGTTTTCTTCATCACATTCGTACCTAAAAGCAGTCCAGTTTTATGCATTTCACAAATGTAACACATATAATTATTTAGAACTTCAAGATTTTGAAGTTCTGCCAGTGCCAAAAAATAGGATCAAGCTAAGTACAACCATATTTTAAATTCAGAACTGTCCCCTGTAGGTGGAAGTATATTACTATTCATGCTAGTGGTTTGTGTGTGTGAGGGGGTGGTTATTAGAGTTCTACAGAAAAAAGGAACCAGATCACTTGCATTATAGAAGCCAAGAAGTTGCAGTATCTATAGTTGTCAAGCTGTAATCCCAAGATGGCCAATGATGTGATGCTGTCTAAATCCAAAGGCCTGTAGTATCTTTTTCCATCTAAGTCTGACTCCAAAGACAGGAGAAGACCAATGTCTTAGCTTGCAGACAGCCCAGTACAAAGACATAGAAGATTATTTCTTGTTTCTCCTTTGTTCTATCTAAGTCTCCATTGGTGGATTGGATGGTGGACACATTTATGACTACCATAAAACATTTTAGTTACATGTACATATGCATATGTATATATGCATACATTATCATTTATACTTTCAGTTCTTAGAGAAATGGAAATAGAGACCACAGGAAAACTATGTTTTCAAAATATTTTCCTTTCAAATATAAATTGTATAATCTTTCCTATTTTAATAATGAATATGTCTCTGCATTTGAAAATTAAATATTACATGGCAGAATAAGGACATAATCTTTCCTCACAATTTTTTTATAATATATAAATGTTTCCTTTATAATAATCCATTAGACCTAAGTGGGTGGCATGCCCAATAAAGTACATGATGAGACAGGTTTAATTTCAGTAAGATTATCCAAGATATCCTTGTATTTAAGTTTCTAGAAGAGTGGCAGATGAATAGACCTTTGTCTTATTTCAGCACTGATTTATCCGGCGTCCTTCCAACTCTCTCCAATGATATCGAAATTTGCCTCTTTTCATATATTGCAGCCCTCTACAGTCATAGGGAGACCATGAGTGAAGATGCCACTGAGCTTTGTAGGTGCCAAGCCAGCCTGCAAGAAGTAAGAATTTTCTAACTTTTCACTTTGCCATTCTTAAATGCTGAGTCCGTGTTTTGCGTCTATGCAGTAGACACATTGAAAGTCTTCTGATACTTAGTCCATGTTTCTTTGAACAATTGTTGAAAGCTATAATTATGCAAATAGGAATTTTAAAATATGCAGCTCTTTTTTCCATCCCTAAGTAAGTCCAAGAAGAATAATAAAAACAATGCCCTTCCATTAGTGTAGAAATTGAGAATCTGAAGCCATAACTGGATATCTGACTATATTGGAAAACAACATATTGGCAAAATAAGAATGAAAGCTTAGAGAAACATCTCTTCTTCAGCTCTAAATACATAGGAGTGATAGGCCTTGATTTCCATTTATGCTGTAGTTGCGTTGTTTCTGGTTGCTGCTGTGCTTGCAATGAAATCAGTTGTGATTAATTAACTCCATTAGGAAACTCAAGTATGAAATATTTCAAATCAACTCAAAGTGCATACTTGAAAATTATAAATGATTCTAAACTTCACAGCCAATCCATCATGTTCTCCAGAACTGTGTTTCCTCCAGTATTAATGTTGCCTCCAATTATGCACATTTTTGCACGTGAGTATTAACTACAGATTTTACAGGATAAAGTCTTAGGCTTGAGTTTGCACTTTTAAGATGATTTATCCATCATGTCTCTTCACAGAAAAAAAATGTAACTTTAGTACAGATAACTTACCCTATGTGGCTTTTGGCATAACCATACTTCCCTGATAATCTCTTATATCTAAGATCTACCTTTCAGATCTTCCAAAAAGATGGCATTGGAAAGCATTTGCCAAGGCTTTGGCTCATGACATGGTACTGACTTCAACATCTTCCTGTGATGTGTCCAGTTTGTGACAAGAGTTAAACCATGACACCGCGTTTTCCAGGTCAAAGTTTCTGAGAAGTACATTGAAATATAATGCTTTCTGCCTAATCCCCCATTCTCTCTCTTTAATAGGTGTCAGATTTTCATCTTGCTGTAAAAATCTCTTTATTTCTATTTCTTCTCACTCTGCCCTTATCCCTCGTAGATATTCTCTTCTGTAAATTTCTTGCAGATCTATCCCAGTTTGCTGCAGGAAAAAAAATGCTGTCTTCTTTATAAAATTGTTTTCAATTGCTCATAAAATATTGCCATCTCCCAGAATTCTGCCCTCTGCTCCTTTTGATTTCATTCCATACTATGTTTAGTTTCTCTCATATTTATGAAATAGTATCCACTTTTTGTATACAGTGCAACTTTATCCCTAGCAAGCACCTGTAGACAAACAGAACTGTATATACAACTTAGTGTTAGATATCATCTGTTGAAAGATATACAAACACCAAAATATTGGCAAGTTAAAAATAGCGTGTATAGTGGGACTGTATGAAGGAATTATTGTTCTGAAACCTCTAAACCCTCTCTCCTATATTTTCCAACACAGTAGAATCCAACACCATACACTAAACTCGGCTACCCAAGTAAGAAGGCCAGCACTTCTCTATGATCTCTTTTACTCCCCCAGGCCAACATCCCATCACTGTGGTCTGCTAATCCCCCTTCTTGGCATCTCATGCATTTATTCTTTTCATACACTATGTCAGCCATGATGAATGTAATAACATTTGTAGGGAAGAGGAAGGTGAAAATTGTATGCTACAAAGAGGACTCTAGTTGGAGTGAAGTCTTTTCCTGATGCAGAATTACAGAAAATAATCTAACACTTTCTGGCAGGATTTATCTGTGACATCCCACGTGAGGGATGGGGCAGAACACAGATCTTGTTTGAATGTCTTTTTATGGAACCTTAGACTCTACACAGGCAAGCAACTTCTGGAGACTGAAAGTTTCTTCTGTGGGTGTTCTGAACATCAGAAACCCCAGACTAGACAAACTCAGTATAACAGAAGACTAGGAAAGGCGTAGACCTGAGCTGTGAAAGTCAGTACACTCAGTGGTCTGTGCTCCTATCTCTACTGCTTCTTGACTTCAGTGACACTGATTGGAACGTAGACATAAATGTACTATTCTCCATAATCAGAACAATGAAAATTTTCTTGTAATGGACAGTTAGATGTACAGACACAAAATGCATGCAGACTAAAACTATGGAGGGTTCTCTAGCAACACAACTAGGTCTCTGCTGGATCAGGTTCTCTCAAAGAGAACACACCAGTAAAGCTCCACCTTAAACACAGGACTTCAGTGTCATTATTTTTTTTGTAGTTTACTTTCAAAAGGAAATAGCAACATCTACAAAATCACCAAAACTGAAGCATAGCAGTAGAATAAAATAATTTCCTCCACAGAACAGATATGTTCGCATGTTACTATACCAGAATCAGCTGGAGGATTTGTTCAAACATGAATGGTTAAGTCCTGGGCTCTGTTGTTCTGGGTTAGGGTTAAAAGCTTACATCTCCAACAAGTCACCTCCTATAAATAACTGCTGTTGGTTTGAAAAATTACCCTTTATTAACCACAATAACAAATATTTCATAGGCTATACAGTATTTTTAGGAAACCCTTTATAGTATTTTGCTTAAGAAACCTTTCATAGGAACACTTGCGATGTAACAAACATGGCTAC
The DNA here is from genome assembly GCF_000260255.1 of Octodon degus. Classification (NCBI taxonomy): domain Eukaryota; kingdom Metazoa; phylum Chordata; class Mammalia; order Rodentia; family Octodontidae; genus Octodon; species Octodon degus. The sequence continues at coordinate 5,435,022 of NW_004524592.1, read as the reverse complement.
AATGGTGTAAGTGCAACCACTTCTTCTTTCACCCTAGGAAGAGAACTCTGTATGTGCTCGCTCCCCTCCCCCCTGCTATTTCATAAAAGACAGACTCTTGCCTCATAAAGAGTAGGCCGAGTGAATCCATTCAGATATAGAATGTGGCTATAGGAAGTGGCTTTGGGGAAAACTAGAAAGTAACAGCTAGTCAAACATGCAAGTGATTTGAATCATGTGAGAGAAAAAAAATGAGTCTCAATTTTGTCTTTGTACCTTAGGACTGTGAGAATCTTCAGACTTGTATATGTAGATCCCCAATCATTAATATATTTACTTAGGAAATGGCAAATAAGTAGTCGATGGAGAAATCTTCTTTTCCTGAATCATCCAAGAAATGTTAAATGAAAAGAAAAAGTACTCTGCAGCTGAAACAGTAGGCCTGCTTTCTTTCGTTTTTCTTTTGCTTTTTTCACAGAGAAGGGAGCTGTAACTATTATCACACAGGGGCAAGAAGTCAGAAGTGAGAAGAGAGCCAGTGAAGACCTTTGTGTTAATTCATCTGTGATTGATTCCTAGACCCAGAGGGGCAGTCTCCCAACACTCAGACAGATGCAAATGGAATTACCCTATATTAATCTCAATTCTCCAAATGGGAAAAAAACATTCTTAGCTATCTCAAATTTTAAAAATCACTTAAAAACATAGATAATCCTATCAAAATATGCTAATTCATGGTCATAATAATTAGCAGTCTCAGATCACCGCAACTTATGCATTCTTTTCAATACCACATTTTAGTGCTATCAGTTGAGTGCACGAAAAATTCAGGATAGCAGCATACTGGGTTCCATTACAAACCTTCCCATTTTTCTAGTTTTATCTTCTTTCAAAGCACTTCCACAAGTGTTACACCTATAATTTTATTTGCAGAGCTAAAGAGAGACGCCTTGCTTGGGTTTCTTGGGGAATCCTCGTCTCATTATATTTTCTAGAGTAGTACATAATCACTGAAAGATAAGTCTCCAGCTCCTCTTGCCTTCTAATTATTGAAGCACAGATATCAAAGTTAATTTCTTTTACACTTGGTTCTTCCTTGAGGTAACTTTCCATGAGCTAGGAGATAAGCAGGTCCACGGTTCCCCACTTAGCCCTAGCAAACAAAGTGGCAAGCTTCTTTTTCCGCTTGTGTTTCGTCATAAAGAGTAAAGATGAAACGTGAGTATTGGGAGTGTCATCTGGAGGTGATACAAAAGACATAGAAGCAAGTGAGTAGATGCTTATTATGCCTCAAACAAAACAGACTTATTTTACTGAGGCACCTGTTGGATGCTTTCCTGCAGTGGTGAGCATCAGTGCCAACCTAGGGACATAGTGGCCAGCGCTGTCCACTTGTGACTTATTTTTAACTTCTCACAGCTACTTAAACACGAAAGAGATAGGTGATAGCTGCATAGTAGCAGGGAACTCATATTTTTCTTCCTCGCAATAGATATAAAAGATATGTAGCAGTTCCTAGCAGTCTTAATCATTGTCATCCTCATCTTCATCATCATTTTGTTTTTAGTCATAACACTTTCAAGAATTGAACTAAAACCACAAATCATTCCTTGACATATCACAGTCAAGCACATTGATGCGACTTTATTGTTCCAAGGCATTTACAAATAATTTAAAGAGATGGGTTTATTCTCTGATGGTAAGTCACACCCGAACTTTGAAATCAGGGTAAGGCTTCAGCTCTACAACTCCTTTCCTCTTTGGGATGTGAATTTGTGCTTCCATGTTTTCAGTTTCTCCACCTAAACAATAGTTCATACTATCTCCTTCACAGGGTAACACGGCTCAGAACATGTCTAATATTTTGATTGTCATAATGGTCACAAAAATAGGAGACACATATCCAGATTTTGTTGTGGGATGTTATGTTTTCTGCACAAAATTTTAATACAACCTGAGTAACATAGTCAATCCACATGGTCTCAACTCTTCAGACACAATAGTAGGCACGCAGCAAAATATCACATGTTGTGTTGTTCACCCTTGAACTTTGAAATGAGTTACATAAGGGCTGCTATGAGGGTACTGGCTAGCAGCAACACTTTGACTGTAAATTTCTCTATTTCTTTTATTTGAAAGACTCAGGTAGGGCTGGCAAGATTGTTCAGCAGACTAAGCACTTGCTTAGGAAGCACAGGGACCAGGGTTCGGTCCCCTGCATCACATGCCACACCGGACCTGCTCCCAGGCACACTGACCTGGCAACCAAAGTGGGGCATGGTGGCACACGCTGGCGCACACCTGTAATCCCAGCTCTGGGGAGGCTGAAAACAGGATAATCACTGTGAGTCTGAGCTGTATAGTGAGATCCTGTACCAAATACACAAATCAAAAACAAACAAACAAACAAAAACTGAAGAAAAAAGAAAGACTCAGGTTACAAAGAAAGAAAGAAAGAAAGAAAGAAAGAAAGAAAGAAAGAAAGAAAGAAAGAAAGAAAGAAAGAGCAAGCAAGCAAATCAGTTGGGAAGGAAGAACTGCATAATAATTTTTGCACATATAGATACATAGAAATCAAGCATTTTTGAATTTGCTAGATCTCTCTCCCCACTAGAGTTCTGACCTCACAAGAACAGAGCACAGTGGTGTTGATTTTTTCATCTGAGGAGGCCATTGTTGTTGTAAAGCGTGCCAGTCATGGGCTCAGCATCGACAGTATCTCTGGAATGAAAGGCAGGCCATAATAAAAATCAGTAAGGTAGAAAGAGGCTCAACCACTGAGGATGTCATAGATCATGATAAGAAGAGTAGGTTTGATTAGTTTCAATCAAGGCTGATATAATTATTATGTACAACTAAAGTTAATGTGCATTTCTTACAATTCTCAGATTGTATAGCTGACATTTATAGAAGGCACAATATACTAAATAACTAAAACAATACCCTACAATTAGATTATGAAGAATTTTAGAGAGAAGACAGTAAAAAGTCAAAACTCCCAAAATATTTTCACCTATTTCTTTCTCTGAAATCTTGTATGATTTGCAGAAACATTATTATTAATAAACAGAATTTTATTAAATCCTCACAAGAGAAATGAGGATATTTCACTTCACAAAATGCTGACACCATAAAGATGCTCTGCTTTTCTGGTGTGTTAATTACAGTTTATTATTAACACTTTCTGGGTTTATCTTATGCCATGGTATCTCTTTAGAATGAAAGGAGAATATCATTTTGCACAGTGAATCAAGTTTCTCCCTTTTCCTCTGTGCCAGCAGCGCTCAAGCTGTAATGTCACACATATCACCTGCTGTCTCTGGTAACCATCGAGAGCTGAAGGGTACTATTATGATTATTTTGTGGTAGGGAACCCAGGGCCTTACACATGCCAGGTTAGTGCTGTAACACTGAACTACATTCACAGAAATTTTTAAAATTTTTCGCTATGTTTTCACTAGGTTGTTCAGATGGCCCTTAGACTTGTGATCCTGTTGCCTCCGCCTCCATAGTAACTGAGATTGAAGACTTCCATCATCATGCCCTCTTGAAACTTTTGATTCTTTCCTTCAAATAACTTGGTAACATGATGCTATATTGCTTCGATATGAAACATCATTCAAAGATTCATGAGCTAAGGGCTTGATCCCTGAAGCAGCATCATTCAGAGGAGGCAATTAGAGAAGTTAGCTGATCACAAGGGATTAAATTTCTGATGAGATTATAACTCGATGGCATTATTAGGAGGAGTGGAGAGAAAAGATGGGCTTTGGTGAGGGAAGCATTGTGGGGTGCGATGTTGGGGACTCTCTCTCTGGTCCTGGTTCTCTCTGCCTCTTTCTCGTGTCCCTCTGCTTCCTGGTTGCCATGAACTAGGCAGCTTTTCTCACCCCAAAATTTTGTGTCACAATGTTTCTGACTTATGTCAGACCCACAACCATGGAACCAGCCAACCATGGATTTCAAGGCCTTGAAACTGAGAGATGAAGTACTGTATATGTTATCTCTATGAAGTTTTCAGGTATTTTATCATTGTGAATTAAAAGCATAGATGCCAATGAAATCTATCATGGTTAGAACATTGTAAGCTTTTTAGTGTTCATTTTAAACTATATACGTGTATATTGTTTATATGTTTTTAAACTGGTAATGATGATAAGGTACTTACCACCACAAAGAAATAAGGGTACAATTTCCATTCTTTTTATTTGACATAATTGTAGACTGACCAAACTTTGCAATGAGGACAAATATGTTCAATTTAGGCTATATGTGCCCAACAAAATAAACTTCAATGAAAATATTATCGCTAGAATCTTATCTAATATTATATGATGTTTGAAGGACAAATTCATTAGAAAGACATAGTAGTCCTGGAGATGTATATACAAACCAACAGAGCTTCAAAATATGTGAAGGAAAAATTAATAGAGCTAAAGGAAGAAATAAAAGAACATTTTAATTGTGAACTTGAAACCACTGAGCAAATCATCCAACTTCTACATAAAATTTCAGAAAGAATATAGAAGATTTGAACAATCAACAATCATCCACCAAGATCTAACTGACTATATATATGTCATTAGGAATGCATATACTTAATTGCATATTAAGTATATTCAAGCCAATAATAGTCTAGTTTTTCAGTGTCCATGGAATACTTGCAAAATTAGGCCACATTAGAACTTCAGCACAAATCCCAACTAATCAAAATATTTAAAACTATATACAGTATGTACTTTGGCCATAAATAAATCAAAGTTGAAATCATTGAAAGTAACATCACTAAAGTAATAGTGACATACTTATTTTAGATGCCTACATTAAAAAAGATGAAGAATTTTAAATCAATTATCTAAGTTTCTGTCTTAGTAAATTGAAAAAAGGACAGCAAAATAAATCCAAAACATTAAAAAGAACGGGCAAAATAAAGACGGAAGAAGAAACCAATGATATTCAAAACTGGAGAAATTTTTTTAAAAAATCAATGAAACAAAATGTCAGTTCTTCAGAAAAAAATTAGGATGATAATTTTTAGTAAGTAAAAATAAATTTGGAAATAAACAACCAATATCAGTAATAAAAGGGAGATATCAGGACAGTTCGTATGGCCAGTAAGAGAGTAACCAGGAAATGAAGCAAA
>NW_004524592.1:5417022-5429570 GCF_000260255.1 Octodon degus | reverse complement strand
CTGGCAAGTGCAAGGACCCTGCACAACATGCCAGGGTGTGCTGGCTACCAAAACCAGGCACAGTGGCCCACACCTGTAATCTTAGTGCTGGGGAGGCTGAGACAGGATGATCACTACAAGTCTGAGCTGCATAGAAAGACCCTATACCAAATGAATGAATGAATGAATGAATGAATGAATGAATAAATATCTTGAATACTATTAATAATTGGAAAAGGCACTGAGGGCTCTTCATTAACAGATGCCAAATTTGGCCTGACTTCAGCTAATAACTTTGCCAATTCAGTTTATCAAGACTACCCATACCCTGAATCTCTAATTGCCCTTGATGTGAGATCAAGTTATCACCCACCTTGGATGCTTAAGTGCATGCCTTACGTTTAGCCAGATCATTCTACCTGCTATCCTCTCCTGGTAATTTTCCATTCTCTGAAGTCCTTACTCCACTGCTTACTATAAATCCCTCTCCAGCCTTGTGTCCAGGGCTGAGCTCAGTCTCTGCTCCTCTTGCAATAGAATTATCCACTATCACTAAAGCCTTTGATGAAGGTCTTTCTGGGCATTTTAGTAAGTGACAGAATAATTTTTCTTTTATACTGTTACCCAAAGAAAATGAAATAAGTATGTACCTTCAAAAACCTATATAACATCTGCACCCACTGTAGTTTTGAACATTGCTTTATTCTCTGAATAGAGTATTTTCCTATTTTGCCCTGTGTAACTTGGAGAAGACTGACGGTGTTGTAGAAGGAAGCATTACTAAGTTACGTAAAACATCATGCACATGAACTATCTTTTGAAAGACTAACAAGAGATACAGAATACATCTGTCCCTGCCCAGCATAGAATAATCGAATGAACAACTGTGACTTTAATGCTTCTAAGAATGCATTTGTAAAATAATTGTTATTAGCAGTGGACCAAGAGACATATTTGTAGAGCAAAAATAAGACATGGCCCTTCTACAATAAAAGTGAAGCAAAAAGGTTTTGCTCAGTGATTGTTTAAAAGACCAAATCATCATGAACTTTCAATCATACTAACCTGGAAGACTAGGGGCCTCTAAAAAACAGAGTTTTGCCAGATACTAGATATACTATGGTTTCTGACATTAGGTGAATAATTATTTTTTGAACTTTTAAAACGGTATCACTATCCTGAATTGTTGAAAGAAAATACAGAAACATAAATTCTAAATCATTCCCTAGTGTTACCAAAAATCTGTGCACCATAATAAGCCTGATACTTATTTGTTCTGAATAAGTAATACCATACATTGATATAAATTAATAATATGCATTATCTGTGAACAGAGCTCCCTAGAAGAAATATACACTACATAAATAAATTATTCTTGCTTTTCTGTCTTCTGTCATTTGATAATATTGCATATCTTCCAATAGAATTTTCCTTTTTGAAAAAAATATTTTATTTATTTATCTGGTACAGGGTCTTGCTACAAATTTTGGGCTCACAGTGATCCACCTGTCTCACCTCCCAGGCACGGGGCTGGCACAGCATGTGGTACTGTGGCTCACACCTGGATCCTTGCACTTACCAGGCAAGCACTGGACTGCTGAGCTATTGCTGCAGCCCCAGAATTTTCTATACACCAGAGACTTCCACTGAACACTCACAAATGATAGTGAGACTGTTGGTATTTTAGAGAGAAAGGAGCAAAATTGATTCAGAAAAAGGTCATTCAACACAGTGATTTTCCACAGCCATACAAATCAAGATGCTTCTATAATTACAACTTAAAGAATAATTTATATGAAAAAGAATATATAGATGATGATATTAAGGTTGTCTTATTTCACTTTACATTTAGTCAAATGATCATAGAAAATATGATATATGAAAATATAGTTTCAGTGCCTCCTCTCCTCTTCCTTTTTGGCTTCTGCTCCCTAATCTCTCTCCATCTCTTCCTCTTTCGTCTCAGTCTGTCTTTGTCTCTTTCTCTTTCTGTCCCAGTCTGTCTCTGTCTCTGTCTCTTTTTCTTTCTGTCTCAGTCTGTCTCTGCCTGTCTCTGTTTCTCTGTCTCTGTCTCTGCCTCTCTCTCTCTCAATAGAAATACTCATCATATATTTTGCTTGCAACTTGTAAATCAATCATTTATAGAAATTTCTACCAAACAGAAACATTACAATACAGTCTCAACCACCTTACGTGCCAGACCATGAGCCCTCTGGTTCCTCCCCAAGTACTAGGAATAGGCTCAGGATATTGAGGTAGTCACAGCTTCACCAATTCCACTCACAAAAGAAGGCTTTCAGAACTATCTCAGCAGGTGGCAAGTGTGAAGAGAGAATTGTAGTGCTGTCCTTCCGGGAAGACAAGCCATATCATTTCTGAGATATAAAACCCTACCTTAAAAAAGTGAAAGTTAACTCAGCCTTGAGTAGTGAGTCTATTAAAAAAAAAAAACAACTAGAAAATTAGTTTAGAGAATATAGAGCTTATCCTATCAGATGACTCTATTTTTCCCTCTCTGCCCAATCACCCTTAGCCATATCTACTAAACCCAGAGCTGTCTGTAACCTTGAAGCCCCTGCCAACTGGCTCCTGGGGTCATGCTCCACGTCTAGGGTGCAGAGGCAATAAAACTTTCAGTTTCAATTTTCTTTCTGCTGGTTGTCTTTTTGATTTTGCTTATAGAACTTCTTTGGCCTAACAGCAAGCATTATCTAGTAAGTGTGTTCCTGGGAATATTTCAAAGGGAATTAATGGCAATACAACTGTTTTAAATTTAAATGTCTACCATTTCCATTCTGCGACATTCTTTGTGTTTCCAGTTTCATGGCTATTCCTCCCTTTTTCACATAAAGAAATATATTTTTTTTCAAAACTGGTAAATATCGCTTATTATGCCTTCAGCTGTTAACAAGAAACACCCTCTAAAACAATAATTTTTGATAGGCTATGGAGAAAAACGATATCTGGTTCTGTTGGTGGCATTTTCTAACAATGTAGAAAATCTTTTAATATTCAGATGTCCATTTAAAATCTGAATATTCAGGTGGCTATAAGCAATAACATTAAAGGTAATTTCACTAAATTAACTTTCCTTTTTGTCCAGAAATATAACTGACATACAGAGTAGAAAAGGAGGCAAATATCACCTTTCTTCCAAGACCAAGAAATGATACTAACATGAGGCTGGGGAGAACGTAAACTAACACAACCACAGCGGAAGTCAGTGTGGAGATTGCTTAAAAATTTAAAACAACAAATTCTGTTTAACCCAGCTCTTTTCCTTCTAATTACCTTTAAACCGAAAGTTTTAACAGCAAAAAAAAAAAAAAAAAAAAAAAAAAAAAAAAAGTTTTCAAGCCATTATACTATAAGGATACGTGCAGGTCCAATAGTGTGGAGGAGTTCCTTGTTTCCCCACTTCCTTGCCAGCATTTGTGATTATTTGATTTCTTGATGACAGCCAATCTTTCTATAAGATGGATATTTCAATGCTGTTTCAATTTACATTTCTCTAGTGCCCAAGGATATTGAAGATTTTCTCACAGTAGATATTCATTTTGGTTGCCTATATTTAGATTGGCTTTTTTAGTTTTATAGTCTAATTTTTTTTCTTTGTATACATTGCATATGTCATTCCTGTGTCCCAGGAACAGCTGGTGAAAATTTTTTCCCATTTTTTAGTTTGTCTCTTTACTCTATTGGTTGTTTTCTTTTTCTGTACAGAAGCTTTTTAATTTTCAGAACCTTAGTATTATTTCTTCTGTTCTGTTAGAAAAGTTCTGTTCAGAAAGTCCTTGCCTATGCCTATATTTTCAGGACGGTCACTATTTTATCTTCTAGAAGATTGAGTCTAGCACAATTTTTCAAAGGGTAAAAGTAAAGTATCAGAATGTTTCGCATCTTGATCCACAGCCAAATAGTGTGTGGATCTGGAAAACAAAGTTAAGCTCTCAAATAGAAAATTCATTTCCTCATCAGAAAAATTAGAATAATTATTTTAAGTGCTTATCACAGCAACTGGACAAATGAAGAAATCAATAAATTGTAGTTGTAATTTTTATATAAAATTAACTGTAGGATATTGACCAACAAGTCAATATATATTTAAATATGTATTTGATTCAGGAAAAAACTTCTTGATTTAACTGTGAAGTAAATTCAACATAAAATAGGCCAAAATCCTTGCAATTGAAATCTGTTATCATCATAGATTATTCCAGGTTTGTTGCTAGACAAAAAGCTTCAGCTAAATAAATAAATTAATTTTGATTAAAATTTTTCTTTTATATTTCACCACATAAATGCGATAAAAAAGGATAAAATATTCATACTTGCCCTTTAGGGGCCCATCATTTATTTCATATTTAAATGCATTTAAACCTGCTGGATTTGTACTTAGTTTTCTTAGGATAGAATTTGCTAACAGATGATGTAAGTTAAATGACAGAAACAACCATCACTTGCCTCAAACTACTGATGTTTGCAAAATATTAATTTACTTCAGAGAAAAAATACAAAAGCAAATCTTAAATTAAAAAGAAACTAAATATGAAAGAAATAATATCTCAAGGAAAATTAGAAATCATTTTTTGAAGCCATGAGAGAAACATAAAGTTGATCATATTTTAGAAGAAAGCTATCACCATCTTCTCTCCAACCTTATATCTTCCAAGTTCATGCTACAAAGAAAAAATATACTTGCTCATCAGCTACCTTAAAATCAGAAACAGACACAAAAATTGTATCCCACAGATGATGAAGAATTTCTGTTCTTGTCCTCGAACCACTCTAAAAACTCAATTTGCCTCCAGTGGTATAGTTGAATCCAGATAGAAAAAGCAGGAAAAAACGTATTTTATAAGAAAATTTCATTTTTTCTGCTGAAAAAAACATCCTCAAAATAGAAATTTAGAAAAGTGAAAATCTGCAGGGAGTGTTTTATTTGGAGTATCTTTACTTTGGAATCAATTTTAGAAGCAGTGGTAGGCAAAGAAACATGATGTTTTATTGTGCTTCTACTTATAAGGTGATCCTGAAGCACGCCAATGGGTATTATATGTGTCGGTGTTTATAGACATAACAATACCAATATGGAACTAAAATTTAGTGTCTCTAGAGTAACAGCATAGGTAAAGTTATGGGGAAAAAGAAAAGTCGTGTATGCATGAAAAGGGGAAGATAAATTATTTAACTGATTTTACATTAGATATTGCAAAAAACCCCAAGAAGAGATGTGGTTGAGAAATAGTAAATTTCAGGGATTTGAGGTTTAGTTTCATTTAAGCTACATATTATGGCTTCTGTCTAGATGTTCCCTAGAGCCTCATGCTTTCATAGTTGAGCTTTTGAGAGGTGTGATATAGGATATAAGATGTGTGATGCTGGAGTATAGCCTGATCGAGTATAAAGGGCAAGGCAGGTTTGCTGCTTGCTGCTGCTACTTCTTGCTTGCCATACCATGAACTGTTTCTACCCTGTTATGCCCCTTTGATATGCTACCCTGCCTTATAGCCAGTTGACTATGGACTGAAACCTCTGCAAACTGTGAGCCAAAGTAAGCCTGTCCTCCTTTAACTTGTATGCTTTGCATTTTTCTCTCAGCAGTAAGAAATATAACTAAGACAGTTCAATTTAGAATCATAAAACATAAAACTTTATTATAAAATTTTGGACCTATATCCAGAATTGTAAGGAAAACATGAGAAATGGTGTTTCTATTGGATTCCATACAAAAAGCTAAGTTCTATTTTGGTTTGCTGCATTTTCACCTTCCAGTTTTTTTCTCCATATACCCATAGATAATCTCTTTACACCACTAAAGTTTAAAAATAACCAAAGCAGATGATTTTGTATCATATTTTTAGTCCCATAAACCACACAGTTGTATTACCACAATCTCAAGGAAAATAAAAACTGATCTCTGATAGTAAATTAGGTCATCACTATCTTTTATAATCTGTAACTACATATTTAGCTCTTGGTTTTTGTACATTTGAGGAGATAGAGGAGTCTCTGTAGACCTGGGTAGCAGCACGCCTTCTTACATGATCTGACAAATGTTGGCCATCTCTCTTTTTGTTAATGTTCCACAAATACAATGTCTTATATTGTATCTTTCTTTGATTACTAGGAGAGGAAATAGCCTTACTTCTTTCTTGCCAATATTCTCTTTTCAAGTATAGGGCAATTGTTAAGCCCTTCCTTACGTCTTTCTCAGTGTTTGATACTATAATCATTTTCTCTGTGCTTCCTCTGGGCTCCTCCCAGTAATCTTTCCTCCTGTCTTTCTGCCAAGTTCAGATATTCTATCATATCATCCATAGATGTCAGTGCATTATGGTCAGCCTTGTTCTTATCAGAAACTGATTTTAACCTTTGGCCTGCTTTACTCTGGACAGCAAGGCACTGTGGGAGTTGCATCAAAAGGATTTGTGGTTTTAATTACCCGCTGAGAACTAGGTCCTTTCTGTGATAGCAGATATCTGTTGTGATCACAAGTCCCATGGCGACCTAAGAACTCTCATCCCAATGAGAGTTTTGGTTGGGAAAATTTAGTTAATCCACAGTTTTACTTAGGAAGATTTTCCTTCCCTTTGCCAAGATTTGATACTGTGCAATTTTCACCTGTTGATTTTAACTTTACCTTCTTTGTCCAACAATAAATAGTTTAATTTTAACTTTACCTTCTTTGTCCAACAATAAATAGTTTAATTGCCCATGAGAGCCAGCAGCAATCAGTTTTCATTTGGACCCAAAGAGGAGAAGAGTAACTTGCAAGACATGTAAAACAAGACTGCATATGTCTCTTATATGATTTTACTCAATTATTTAACAAAAATGTGCTAAAGCATCTGAGTCATTATTTAGATTATTGTTTGTCACTGGAACAAATAGAAATAAAACAAGAGTAGGATAAGTAAATTAGTACTCTAGGACTACCATAGAGATTTCCACAAGTGGATGGTTTAAAACACAGTTTATTGTTTTGCAGCTGTGTAGATCAAAAATCAAAGTGTCACTATATTTGGTTCTTTCTGAAGGCTAGAAAGGAGATTGTGTTATAAATTTCTGTCATAGTTTTTGATGATAGCAAACAATCTTTAGCACTTCATGATTGGTGTATGATTCACCTCAATGTTTGAATTCATATTCACATATCACTCTCCTCACGTGAATTTCCTGTGTCCAAATTTTTCCTTTTTGTGAAATCACCTGTTAAATTGGAATAAGGCTCACTCAGTATAACGACTCCAATTTAACTTCATTTGGTAAGATGATATTTCCAAATAACTTTATATTCCGAGGTACTAAAGATTAAGACTTCTATGCGTAGAGTTCAATAGAGACAACAATATTCAACTTGGGACAATAATCAAATTCACAAGTTTAAGAACTATGACTTTGAAGAAATTAATATTGTCTTAATTTTTTCTTCTGGAAAAGGACAGTAATAATAGCATTTGACAAAATTATAGTGAATTATTGAGTAGGGTAGGTAAAATGGGAGCTCACTACCTAGTGGATAGTAAAGGCTTGGTAAATGTCTTCTATTACTTTTATTACTCAGAATTAGCTAAGTATTGGTGAAAAGTAACAATTACTCTGAATTAGGTAAGTTACTATTATAAAGCCACTTGTTGCAGGCAGCACCCTCTGATTGTCTGCACGATGTGTGGATGTTCCTCCCCTAGCTGTGGAACTCCTTCAATCTCCAGTGAGTACTAACAGGTCTCATGTCTCAAGAAATATCTTGGACAGGGAGATAGCTCAGCGGCACAAGCTCCTGCTTGGCAAGCACAAGGTCCTGAATTTGATCCCCAGTACTGCCAAAAAAAAAACCCCCAAAGAACAAAACTTCCTGCGCTATTTCAAAAATCTGACTACAAATTGAAGGTGTTTATCTCTTAAAGATCAAAAAGGAAAAAAAATAAAAAGAAATATCTTGATACTCAATCAAATGACTATATTGTGGGGGCTTTTGTTCTGAGGAAGTATGAAAGCCCGGGATATTCAGAAATACCTGACATAGAATTAGAATTCACCAACACAAAGCACAGGTTAAATCAGTCACTTGTAGGTGGTGTCATATCTACCACACCAGTTGTCTGTTCTGCCTGCTATACTTCTATTCAGAACGCCATTCAACTTACGGACTCAGACCTCCCAGGCCATCCTTTGTAAACATTTTCATTAAGTCAACTGAATCCTATTCACAAAATACAAAAAAGCTTTATGTTTGATCAAATAACTGGATACCACAGTGGTACTGAAGTGTTGGTACTGACCATCTCAGTGATTTTGAAGTTACAGATGACTTCCTAGAGTGTTACATTGAAGGGGATTCTGAGGTTGTTTCTAGCTTCCACAGTTCAAGTACTTTGAATTACCTGTCAGGTGCAAGAGAGTGTAGAAAGTCCATTACGCAGCATTTAATAGTCCTAATCTAAGAACAGAAAACAATAAATGTAAATATTAGTGATCTGTGACTAACTCTGATTAGTATGACAGAGTTTCTATGCAATCTAGATTATGTAAGGACAGTTTCTTTAGCACAAAGTAATATATTCCTTAACTCTTTTCTACCAGTCAGTGTTTCAATGTGGAATGTATAATTTGGTAAGTTCCTCAGACATTAAAAATAATATCTAATCATGGATTTACTTTTTCCTCATTGAGAATATAGATCCTTCCAATGACTTAATGCCAACATCACATTTATCAGATGGAAAATACATAGTCTGGTGAAAATATGGCAGTATAGAAGGTATTTATTTTAATATTTAGAAAAACTATTGAAGATCTGATATAAAATGTAGTCCTTTGTTTTTGTAAAAAGTTTCCATAGAGGACTGGGGAAATAGCTCAGGGGAATAAGTGCTTGCCTGGCAAGCTCAAGGTTCTGAGTTCAATCTCTGGTACCACCAAAAAAAAAAAAGTTTCCATAGGGGGGGCCTGTGGGTTAGCTCAGTTTTTTAAGCACCTGTTCATGCAGTCAGGTGCAGGGGACCACAGTTCAATCTCCAGCTCCACATGCCTTTGCAGTCCTCCCTGAAGGCACCCAAAAACATAAAAATAAAAACTAGAACTTTCTGTAGATAAGTTTTGGACTGCAATTCATTCTCTGTGTATAATTGTTTCCAAATTTGGTCTTTTTATATTTTAATGGAACACCAGTAGATATTAACAAAAACATATGGGGGCTGGTGAGATGTCTCAGTGGTCTAAAGCACCTGCTTAGAACAAGCTTAGCAAAGCACAGGGACCGCGGTTCAATCCCCCAGCACCACATGCCAGCCAGCCCTGCCCCCTGGTGGGCTGAGCTGGCCACACACACACACACACACACACACACACACACATAAATAAATAAATAAATAAATAAATAAACATATAGCAAAACTCTTCTTACTTCTATGGAAAAATAAAACAAAATTTCATAAGAAAATTATTAGAGAATAACAATAGTGAATATATTGTGTACCATGATTTTAAAAGAACACTGAAAATGTTACACAGAGTGCAAGTCATACACACACAAAAATGTTGGTTTCATAACATCTTTGCCTTTGACGTCTGTATTTTCCCATTGAACTAAGTGATGTTTTGCATGTTTCTCTTTTTAACAATAAATGATCATGTCTGCAATGGAAGGTGCCACGAGAGCTGCCATTTGGAGCTGTTTCCTAAAGTTTTATTTCTACAAAAGACAGCGAAGCTAATCAAAATAACCTCAAAGACATTGTTGCATAATTTAAAAAAAATATTTGCTGTGCAAATGAGAAAAATAATGAACTAAGTAGTTATAGAAAAGGGTGGGGTCTGAATATGTGACAGATGAATCTGTAATGCAGAAATTGCTTTGTGGTGTGATTATGCGGACCGCATCCACACTCAAATCAGCTGTGTAGGGAACTTTGCAGAACAGTATTCCATGCAAAGCAAGTCTGTGAGGGTGTCCTAGGTCACTGACTCTGCATTCTCTGAGATCCCTGATAGGAGAGAAGGTGCTGTAGGCTTGTTCTGTTTCTCTAACCAGTCCTTGAGTACATATCCAACAGTGACTCTTTTTCTGACCAAATGCTACCCCTTTTGGCCTCTTCTTTAAGATCTGTTTTGCATATCACTTGGGTCTTTATATCTGTCCCCCACCAAAGCTCCACAGTTCAAGGCCCTGTCTTAACTAAGGACCCTCAGCATCCTCAGAATCCTGACCTCAATCTTTGAAAATTAATCAGTGCTTAATTTACTCAATAGTTCATCTGTTCTACTAATTACATGAGTGGGGAAATTGATAAGGAAATGGTTTACTATCTTAAATATCTCCAGCAACCAGCATCTTTCTTATGCCACATCTCTCTTACCCCATAAATTTTCCAAACTTAATGTCCCTGTTTACTCTAGATAGATTCAATCTGTAAAATGATACAGCAATTTTACAGATGTTTTGAATTAGAGACAAGCATGGGAAAAAGTAGGTGGTGCTCAGCCATATTCCTGGCTTTTCCAAACTTCTGGAGTTTCCACCGCACATTAGGCTTCTCACTCTCTGCTTCACACTCTGCCCTCCCAGGGGCACACCACCTGGTATCCCAGGCCTTCTGAAACATAGGTGGAAGTTTTCCTAATCTCAAAACTCTTGCATTCTGCATGTGCCTAAAATCAACATCACATGGATGAGCTAAGGTCTGCTGCCAACTGGAGCAGTAGCCAGGCTTTCTCCTCTCTTGGCTGTAGGAGTTGAGTGCTAGATTTTCTAGCACTCTGACCCTCATTCCAGGGAACAAATTCTCAGTAACACTACCATTCTGGAACCTAGCACTCTGTAGCTTCTGCTCAAAGCAAAGTCTTTCACTTTTGCAGTTTTGAGGCTACAAAGGATGAAGATTTGCTGCTTCCTGTGACGCCCTCAGGCCATCCTATCCATTCTCCCGCTCCTTCTCCATAACAAGGATTGTCTCAGCTCTGTCTTTGCAGTCCATAACTTCATTGGTGCTTCCTTTCTGGCCAAACTTACAGCATCTTAAATCATCCTCCTGGGTTCTTTACTTTTTATTCTCAACATAAATCAGAATAAAAGCTCCCAGCCATAGCCATGCCATTGCTTCAAAATTCAACTGCTTTGAAATTTCTTTTGCAAGATTAATCAGTCTGCTGCACTTAATCTTAGTCTCAGGCAAAGTCTCTGGACACAAGCAAGATTCAGACAAACTTTCTGCCAAGCCATAACACACATCACCTGGAGTCCAATAAACAATTCAGTTCTTCCTGGCAGAAACCTCGCCAGACTGGTCTTTGCAGGCAGGATTTCTATCAGTATTCTGATCTTCCGAAATCTTACCAGAATATCCCATACAGAACAGTTGAAGGCGTGCCAATGCTTCTCTTCCAGGCAGCATCTCTGAACCTTTCCTATCTCCTCCTGAAATCCCCAAATGAGATCATGAATTAATCACAAACTCTAGAAGTCACCCCAATGACTGCATGAGGCTTTGGCGGGGGACAAACAGACACAAACCATAACAACCGACAAAAGAGAAACATCCATAAGGCTGAGGTGATGAAGTACGGAGATGAAAAGAGAGAGGCTTAAAACTATTTCCTTTTCTCATGGGCAAGTAATAAAGACACAGGTGAATAATTGATTACTATTCTTTTTCTAAGTAGAAAATAAATTTGAATTTTTTGAGAAAGTTTAGGTTAAAAAAAGACTCTCTGGTTCTAAATTATTTAAGCAAATATCAGGAGTATTTTTTCTTAAGTGGGTTTGTCATATCCCTGCCTAGAGACAGTACAGAACATGTGGCACTATTTCAGGATTTCAATATGGTTAGCATTTTGGAAACAACAGGTACCATCTGACCAAATAAACAAACAGAACCAAAAATCGCTGCTTTCATTTGCTTTTGATTTCCTTTTATGATTGTTCATAATGAAATTATCTTCTTCATATGTCAATATTATGTTTTCAGTATCATCATCACAGCTTATAATATTGGATATTTATAACAAAATAAAAATGATTGACATTGAGAAATCTTAGCTCAGTTCTTCCAGAAATTAGTGGCATTCCCATGTACATACCTGTAATTATACAATTTAGAGTTTGTCTTCAACTGTGTCTAGTTGATCTGTGTTCTTCAAGATGTGAGAACAAATTGTTCTTTCAGTTGAGAGCTATTTTTAAGATGACACACAAAACTGTAATTTTGTAATAGTTCTAATAGCTGTGGGCTCTTTTCTATTTAAAAAAAAACACTGAGAGCTCACTTTTGAATGTGTACTTGTTCTGTTTTAATTGTTGTTGCTTATTTTTAGAGAAAAATGGCATTTTAAAAATTATAGAAAAGTTAGTTAACTTATATATGTTGGGAAAAAAGGGTTTTTTTCAAATTAAAAATTAGAGGAAATGGACTCTTCACAATTTTGTGTCCCTGGCATGCTCATCCAAATATGTGAAAATTTGAAGTGAATCTATCTATCTATCTATCTATCTATCTATCTATCTATCTATCTATCTATCTATCAATACATACATACATACATACATACAGATAGAAATAACATCAATT
>NW_004524592.1:5415196-5416922 GCF_000260255.1 Octodon degus | reverse complement strand
TATATTTGAAGTGTGTATATTTTCTATCTATAATAAAGTGAAGCTAAATTGATACTATTATCAGGGAAACTCAGGAGCAAAATTAAAGAGTTTGATATGCTGCCCAATAATGAGCTATACGACCTTAGGCAAATTATATAATCCCTTTAGGCATCAAAACTAATAGTCTACCTGATTTCTTTTTCTTTTTTTTTTTCAGCTCAGCTATTCAAATATAAAATGAAGAATGCGTTCAGTCCCATTTTCTCTCAGAGACAAGTGGAAATAAAGGCCCTTTATTCTGGCAAATACCTGCTGCTGCCAGGTTTAATCAGATAGACCTAATCTCATGGTCATCTGGCAGCTGCTATTGTAAGCACAGAACCTAATCAATGATAGCATCTAGCTTGGAAAGTTTGTGGCATTTACACCCTAACAGGTCCTTCTAGCAGGATTTCAGTGTGGATTTCTTTTCTGCTGAGTTTTTAAATGAAGGAAACCTGGGGATCATTGCTAAGGAAGTAGATAGGTGGCCAGAAGGAAATCTAAAAGAACATCAAAAGCAATATTCATAGCTGAACCCATTTTCAATCAAAACAACCTATCTGGGAAAAGAGCTCCAGCACTGGTATCTTAAAGAACCTCCTTCGGTGAGTCCAAACTGTCACCATGTGTGAGAATCATTTGCGTGCACAATGGCCCTAAAACAGTGGTCCCCAAGACAGGCACAGTTCATCCACCCAATTCCCAACCTTCTAGGAGGCTAAGGAAGGATAATTGTAAGCTTGAGCCCAACCAGTGCAAAGTGACTTAGGGAGACCACAGCGCAAAGGTCATGGTGCAATCTCCAGCACCTATAAAAAACAAAACCACCCTGAGAACTTTAGAAAAGTTAATCCTAAATCCCATGTCATGCCTTCTGTATCAGAAACTCCAGAGGTAGAGGTCAGAAATCAGACTTTGAAAAGACCTTCAAGATATTCGGCTCTAGGATACATTCCCCATACAGCATGATTTCAAAATGAATGCTTCATCTAACTTACTGGGTCAGTTTGTTGTATGGCTGTACCAGTATCAAGTACTTCCAAGGAGAAAGGAACTGGATTCTTTTCACCATAGAGAAGAACTAAGGGGAGCTTCTCACATATATCAAGCATAAGGACAAGGTTGCTCTTACATTCTATAAATCACCAGCCATGTATTTTTTATTTTTATGTTAATTTTATTGAGAAAGAAGTTGCCATGAGATAGTTTCAAAACAGGTTAGTAGGACAGTTACAATAATTAATACATTTGATATTGTTGCCTTTGTAGTAGTTATTCATAGTACAAGATGCAGACATGATATCTTGTGTAAGCACTATTAGTTCAAAACTTTCTTCTCATTGAACTAAGAGAAAGAGGCTGTATATCTGTGCTAACTACTTTGTATATAAATGGTTCTTCATTGTTCTACTCCTTTTTTGTTTACTTTTGTCAGAGATAGGTATTCCATTGCCATTCATATATTGTAGGTCCAGGAATTTAGCAAAATATTCTAATATAGCCCAGTGGTCTACAATAATAGTGGGTTATCTGCATGACTGGCAATGTCAAAAGTTGTTGACTTGAGCCTTTTACAGCTCAGTATATTAAAATGGCTTTACTTTTTAATACCTCATTTTTATACTTTTTGCTTCACCAGCAATTTAAATGCCAGTGGAAACATCCACTATCTCAATATGAGTTTAGGAACAAAGAAGATATA
>NW_004524592.1:5394947-5415096 GCF_000260255.1 Octodon degus | reverse complement strand
AGAAAGAAAGATAGAAACAAAAATCACACATTATTAATAAATCACCCATCTTACTAACATTGGAAGTGAGGGGCCATTATCAGTGAACTGACTCTTTCCAAGTCTCTGAAATAGCTAGCCAAGGATAAGTCTTAGCACTGAGGCCAGGTCCTAACTATAATGGATCATAGTCTGATGACATCATAGTCTGATGTCAAAACTTCTGAGGGAGAATTCATCAAAAGGAAGGTGAACAATCAACTGACATTATATGCCCAGTTTCTTCTTCCAAGTTGCAAAAACTGTTTCCCTTGTCTTTGGGAAAGAGTAAGTGAAGTGGAGAAAAGATATAATTCTAGTGGAAGTTTCTATGGCAATATGAAAAACCAGGCATAAGAGTTTTCTCCTGGAAAGGACAATGATCAAATTGATATCACAACTCAAACTTATTGGGTACTAACTCTCTAGAGAATTATATTAAGGTGATACGGCAGATGTTAAGGTGGTGGGTTTCAAGGCTATGGATAAATTTACTCATGCCTAAGACTTTGTACTTAGAAAGCTACTACAGTTCATATTTTGGTCTATACACAGTGGAGTTTCTTTTGGTGCTTGAGAAGTTGAAGCAATATGATTGTAGACACAGCACAGATTTTCCAGAAAAGCTTTCTGAAGTCAAAAGATAATTATAGTGTTCTATTGATAAATAATTCAAATTATGCCTGGAAAGTCTACCCATTGTCATTTTCCCACCTTGTCCCATAAGACTAGGTGTCTCTAAATAACACTCGAAAGAAATTCCAGGCAGGATCCTCTAAAGACAAGATCCAGATAAAGGGAATTTTTAGTGAGGAAAGTCACTGAGGTAAATAAAAAGAGGAAGACAATATGTGTAAGTCTGAACAACAAACTCAATTGCTTTCCAAATCATAAAAATATCCATACAGATAAAATAAATTTTAATTTAAAAAATAAACTTTTCACATTGACTATAAATCACTTTCTATTTATAGTAAAGACAGGAGATTTTAAAGCTCAGGAGAAAATTGCTCTTCCAGCACTAAAAGATGCTTATCAGAATGTGACAGCGCAGGGGTTGCACATTCAAATGTAACAAGATTAGGCTTCGGATTCCCAAACTAGAAAGAATGTGTTCAGCAGAAATGGTTTTTACATCGTCTGTTGGATGCTTTAGAATCAATTCTATTTATCTCTGCCATCAGCTGTGATTCTGAGAATGGAGATTTTTAGTTGGAAAAACATTAAAAATACTGAATTCTCTAACTTTATATTGGAGAAATGCAATATAATGTAACTATTTTGTGTAGACTTGACCTAACTTTAATTAACTTTCTCACAGTAATGAGATGTGATTTTATACTTGATTTTTAATGTTTGTGTCAAATGCAAGAACTCTTTAGCGAATGCATTCACTTTTACATACAAAGAAAGCTATTTTCTGTTTATTATAGAAAAGACAAAAAAAGATATCTATTTTATTCTCCATTGATGTCCCAATACCTAATACTTAAATTTTGTCTAACAAAAGAGACTTTAAAATTTAGAAAACATTTTATTTTTAATTGTACAAGATTTTCTATATGAGAAAAAGTTTAGATGACATTTTATACTGCTTTATATAAAGCAAAACATATGAATTTATAAAATGAAAGTGAAAATTATTACTATGTTTGTATCTCTTTCTTAGATAATTTTGGCTAGTGTCCCAATCTTTCCTGTTCTGTTAAAGTAATCTTCCATAAAATAATAGTACTCAAAATATTTTTTATTTTGTGCTTAAAATTTAATATTATCTCTAGAGAAAATCCTTGCATTAAAATGTCATAGATGAAGAACCTTAGTATATAGGAATATATATATTTTTTGTGTGTGTTACCTATTTCAGAGTGTAATATATAGATTAATGCAACTTCTAGCAGATTCTATAATAGAAGTATTTCCTGTAATGGTTGTACAAGGGGGATAGTATAAAGCCAATCCATGTAAATAAAAGAAGTAAAGAGTTTTTGGTTGTTTACTATATATTAATCTTTTCTTCAAGTATTCAAAAACAGTTTGAACTAAAACTTTCATTCATCATAATCCCTGAAAGTTACAGAAATTATATTAGAAAAGTATATTTCTTATAAGTAAGAAAATTTAAGGTTTTATTTTTTTCCTAGAGAAAAATCATGCCGGTCTTTTCCTAGAGAGGACTCTGAGATGCTGTGCCACCTCAGTTCACTTGGCCTGGACGGGACCCAGTTTCTTTTCTAGAATCAGTGTTCCTTCCTCTACTTCACCTAGTTTTTATCCTTAGGGTGTTATGTTATACTTTATGGTGTCAGATGCCTTTTTACATGGGTTGATTAAGTATGCCTCTTATGTACTTGATGACACTAAATTACTTGCATCACTGTATACAACTTTATTTTGAAACTTTTTTATTTCTCTACTACATCAAATTTAAAATGGCTGGGGCCGGGGAGATGACTCAGTAGTATAAGTACTTACCTGGCAAGCACAAGGGCCTGAGTTCAATCCCCAGTTCAAAAAAAAAAAAAAAAAAATTAAAATGACTAACAAGGCACGCTATTATATATTGCTTGGCTCTGTCTCTTATAATCACTATGTTCATTGTTGTTATTTTGTTTTGCAGCTGGTGATTGAACCTAGGGCCTCATATGACCTGGGAAGCACTTTACCATTGAGTTGCATCCACAGCCAACACTACAGACTAATCAAATAATTTCATTTTGTGTAAGCGGCAGAGTTACAATTTTACCATGAGTCTACCTATTGCAAAGGTCCATCTTCTTTCTATTATACTGTGCTACCTCATAAGTGAATGTATGCATTATACTGAAATTTGTAAGAAGTTGTGTTATGTCCTATGATTCAAATGACTTATGTTTACTAAAATAGCCTTCACAGTCCTTAAAACTACCACAACCTGTCCTCCATGTGATTTCTAAGTGTGTTTGCTAAAACAGTTCCATTTCTTGTCAGATGGAGATGAAGACAATTTCTTCTTTCAAGTACAATGACATATGGTTTTAAGATGTATTGAACATAAACTGACATGGGGGAAAAAGACATCCAAACACACTAAAAACTAATGGTCATACTCTGTGATGAAAGCTTCTAAGAATATGCTACTTCTAATCCATCTCATTCACTGTTTTTCATAATAGAAGCCTGTAATTTATAGTTCTGGGCCTATACATTAACTGCAAAATCAAAGAGATAGAAGATTTTCACATTTCATGGACTTTGGAATATGAATGTGTGGAAAATGTTATGTTACAAGAGTTTAATTTTTATTGTTGTCACTATTATTATTTTTTGGGAGTGTCTTACTTATTTTTCTCTCATTTCTGAGAGAAAATACCTGGCATGCAAAGTTAAAGCAGAAGAGGTTTATTTAGCTCCCAGTTTGTAGAGGCTACAGTCCACAATCAGCTGCCAAGGCAGGGTGGCACATGGCAGAGTGCAATAGTCCATGGTGGTGCAGGACAGCAAAAGCAACATGAGAAAAAGGGGTCATTACTTTTATTGCCATATTGATTCTACTGGGTACTATTTGGGACTGTGCATTCTTTCAAATTGCAAAGCCTTATAAGCACCCTGAGATTCTGGCTGATAAAAGCCTCAACTACCCCCCATCTTCAGTGTGAACTCTCTGTTTGGGAAGTAGCACCTGCTGTACCTTGTCTCCAGAGTCATAGTGAAGAAGCCCAGGAGGAGGACCCTGTGGAATTGTTAGCGAGAGGACGGGACCCCTGAGACAGAGCATCAGGGGGCAGTGACAGAGGGGGGACTAAACGGGGAGTGCTGCAGACTTCATTCCCAGCCAGCTCTGGATCAAGTGACCTCCTGGGGGAAAACAGCAGAGAAACTGTCTATTCACGCTGAATATGTGAAGACAACGAGGACAGGAAATTTCATTTTCTAAAGTGGAAATTGAAAGCATAGAAGAATTATTATCTATCGTCTTTCAAAAACAGCACTGGAGGATTCATGCTTGATTGTGCTAATCATTCTCGATTTTTCATGTTTTGAATTGATTTTAGAAATAACATGCTGGGCAATTTGCATATTCATCTCCTTTCAGACATTGTCTAAACTCCTTGGTCAAACATTCAAGGCCATTTATTATCTTGCAGAAAATATGTTTGGTTTTGATTTCTTATTATTCCTGATATAGAATCTTTTATTGTCAACCATAGCTGCATTTATGTTCCTTAAAGCTGTCTTCACATGGTAGCATCATCTTTAGTGCTGTCCTGTTTCCAGTTCAAATATACCTGGCTGCCCTTCAGTGTGGTGATTATAGCTGGAGTGGCAATTGCAGTACGTAGAGTCTCTGAGCCAGAGCATGGTCCAATAAGTATTTTTACATTAATGAATACTTGTTGGCCAGTCTTCCAACAGAATTTGCTTTTATTAAAGACTCCTTGAGTCTAGAATATTATGGAGTATAATCTTAGGTGTCAAGCTTCTAGAGTCCTCATCACAGGAAGGAATTAAGGAACAATAATTTATTAACAGAATTTCACCACAATCTACTATCCATAAATTCTTAATATTGTTTTTCCTGAACCAGGCCTTCAGAAAGACAAACTAGACTATTAACAAAAAGGGTAAAGAATAGGAAGAGTGAGATGGGGAATTTACTAATTGTTAAGATCTCCAATTTATCTAGAGTTTCTTGTCTTAGATTCTGTGTATCAGGAATCTCTATGCTACAGTATTGATTTTAGAATCAGAAAATCTTAATATATGCCATTTCACAGGATTCCTCAAGATATAGATGATTTCGTACACCACACCTAGCTGCTGTGATTATTCATTAACTAATATTAGTAAAATTGTTTAGCATATCATCTAGGACCTGGGTGGTGTTCAGTAAATTTCTACAGCTTGTACACTCTAGGGGCTTAGGGTGAAATATGTCACTGTGTTTTTATAGTATAGTAATGTAATCATATAATGTATTTAATCTCTAAAATGGAAAGAATTAATATAGAAATTATATAATCCAACATCCTTTTACATACAAAAAGAAAGTTGAGAAAAGTTAATAATCTATTGTGATAGGTCATATCTCATTTTATTTTGTTTTTTAAAAGTGCACACCCCAGAATTATTATCTCAGTGTAAATTTTAATGGGATTTATTTAAAATTTGTAAGAATATTAAATTAAAATTTCCTATGGTGTTTTACTTAAATGAATAGGCTACTTTAGATCTCAATAGTACAAAACATGGAAGATAGATATAACTCTAAAATAGGAGCAGATCAGAATAGAATCTCCAGCTGTCAATACAAATAGAGGTGTCCATTAGAAAATGTAAAGGAACTATAGTAGGCTTTGACCAATGTAGACTGATTCCAGAGTACATGGGTTTTACAATTTTGCAGAGCAACCAGAATATAAGTAGAACAGAATTTAAAGGTTTGTCTGTTCAAACATCAGATAACAAAACTTTCCTATCACCCCTGAAAGGCCAAAACCCTTGGGGCTATGGCTAACATGAGGAAGACAGATCAATATACTTCACAGTCACTAAAGAAATCTTATCGACCTCCTGTGACCCTAACCTTATTGCAACAGGTTGGGGAGACTCAGAACTTAACTCAAGTGGATAAATTTAGAACATAATTTCTATAACTTTAAAATAGTAGTAAGTTACAATAACTACAGCAACTAGTACCTATTGTGCATTTCTTTTTCCTTTGACTTAGTATTACTTTAAGATTTATAAGTTTCCTTGCTCTTATACATATATTCCTATACGCTATATTCCTATACATTATTCTCATTTTAAAGGTGAAAAAGCTTAAACTTAAATAAATTGCTGAAAAGAGGTAAAACTAGGACTTGAACTGGGTCATTCTGACCCCAGACCCTAAACCCAGCTACTTTTGCGAAGCGGAACCAAGTTCGAGTTTCCCTCCAATTCATGTCTATTGTTGCTTCGCCGTAGCATTCAGTATCCCTTGACAACAACAGGGGCATGAGCAGAAGAGGTAGCATCCCTCACCTGCCAAAGCCATCTGGAGGACTGTCCTGGAAGGACTCCCTTTAGCTTTCTATAGCATCAAGATTTTGTCCATGAATCCCATGTAAATGTATCAGTGCAGGTACAAAGAGTATCATTAATTATTTCCACCCATCTCTACTACAGCTGATAAGAACAGTCCGACCATCATGTAGCAGCACTACTTTTTACTTTAATTGAGGGAAAGAGATGTTGGAAAAAGAAAACGCACAGCAAGACATGATTAATTGCAGTATTGATGTGACCCCATTTAACATTTGGGCAAATTCGTATTGAAAGGAATATCAGTCCTGCAAGACTGTCTCCTGATAGTCACAGCCAATATATGTCATGCTTCATCTTCCTATCGTTTACAGGAAAACCATAGAATATGCTATAGAATGCCTTGATATAAGGAAGAACCTTGAATCTGATCTGGTTCTCTTAGAAGAAGATGTCTTACATTTTAGCCCATCATATTATTTTCACCCTGAGGTATACAGCCCCAAGTGGCCCAGACACCTCAGGCTCCATGCCTTGTGGGAAATGGACAGATGAGGTTCCAGGATGCATCTTTCCTGAGCACTGGGAGAACAACTCTCCATGAGCCTTAGTCTTCTGGGGTTCTGTCATTCCTTGTAGCCTATTTGTGAGGAATAACAGTGTTTTGCTTAACATTGTGCACATGTACTTTTTCACTAGAGTTGACTTGAGGGGAGGGAGACAGCTAGGAAACAAAGTGTTGTCAACCTACCTGGAAAAGTCACATAAGAGGAAAACTAGAAGCACTGAATGTGCTCAACTAAGGTTTTATTATATCTTTAAAGAAAACAGTTTTTATTAAGAAGAGTGTGGACCTGGATTTTCTGGATTCATGTAGGATTATGAGATAGTGACGAGTGTATTGGGGGGGGAAAGGAAAAGCCAGAATGCACGGAATTAGTGAACTAAATAGCTCCTTGATATAAGGCAGGTGTAAGAGTCACTGGATGGTCCATAGCTTTAGATACGAGAGGTAAACCCTGTCTTGCAGTGATTGATGAGGGTATCAGCACAGTCTGAGAATCCCCTGTCACTGAGCATACTAGTTTCACTTTGTTATTTTATGTCCGGAGGCAGACGGTGAGCACGGAGTTGGACAGAACTGTGAATTAGGAGACTTTTCACTTATCATAGGTTTCCTTAATGTCTGGGAAATATGGAGAACAGGAGGCAAATGCTAGACAATGTATTTAGTTGCAAAGGAGCTGTTTGGGGTTTAGGCATGATGCCTGCTTCATGGTCAAGTGGAGGAGTCGCATGTTAGAGGAGAGGAGTCAGGCACCCAGTCCCTGGAGACAGGTTTTGTAGGTTCCAATTCACACTGGGTCACTGATGAACCTTAGCTATTTTTTTTATTCGTGAAACATGAACAAGAATAGTACTTATCTCACAAAGATCAGAATTAAGTTAATAGAAGTCAAATAAGAACTTGTTGTTGTTGTTATTGTTATTGGTTACCCAAGCCAACTAGGCACAGAGAAGTGACCATGAGTACCTGGGAAACGACAGACCAGAGGAGAATCCTGCACTGCTTCATGAGGTAAAGATGCAATGATGCAAGCTGGTGTCCCTGCCAGATCAGAGAGAGAGAGGCGTGCAGCCCCCCTCTGTCCCAACCTTGAGAAACTGGGACTAAGTCTCATGGCATTATTTTTATTTCCCAGTCTGTTCTCTCTTAGCAGTTAGGAAAGCTGATCACATTACTCTTCAGTTATACTCTTTAATGGTTTCTGCTTTTCCTCTTACAATGAGGATATGCATAATATTGTTTGCAAGTAGATAACCATCTCATTTATCATTCAAAACCAGACACTTTATGTATGATTTTTACTTTTTACAAGGATGACTGTAACTTAGGACCATCTCAAGCAAGAGTAATTATCTTCTCATTCCATCTACAAACCCCAAAATAGCTTATGATGAGGCTCCAAGTTGCCACCTCAGTCTCATTTCATGTCAGTTTCCTTTTGAGCCTTGACTTCCTGACGCACCATTTGTCTTTCAGTTTTCTTTGACATCTTTCTTCCTTAAGTCCCTTAAATTACTGTTTGCCCAGTCCAGCTTTGTTTTCCCTTGGTTAGTTCTCTCTGTCTTCTTTCAAATTTCTGCTCTTCCCCTCTATTAGATAAGATGTCCCAGACTCTCTCACACTAGACCAGGCCCAAGCCCAATATTTTCTTTACTCTATTTTTCCTTCCTGTCTCATAGGTTTTCAAAGGTGTTCTTGTGTCTTTATTCAGTTACTGCCTGTTTTTTTAGTGCAGCTATGAGCTCCACAGTGCTGGGAAATGACGCCTGCTTTGCTCATTCTAGTCCATCCCCTGACTCACTCTTGTCTGTGCTGTGTGGAATGGAATATGCTGTGCTGAGCCGAACCATCTTCTGTTTGCTTCAAAAATGAAGGTGGGCCAAAATCAGGATGAGACTTTCATTCAACTGTAAGGAGCAAGAAGAGAAGCAGCACGGGACTACCCAGACTCCAGCTTGCAGTGGGGACTGTGCTGCTATGTAGGAACTTCAGAGTGACAACAACTTCTATTGTCCAGAATAGCAGCTAATGGCCACATGACAAATCTTAATGAGCTTGAATAAACATGATCTAAGCAGTCCAGGGGCTTTGCTGCTAAACAAGATAAGCAAGATACTTTCATGTATCTTTAGTTTCCATTTTGTTCTGTGCAAAGTAAGGATGGTAGTTTTTGTAAGAATTTTGTAGCAATATCATGATATCTTTCTATGTCATGAGTTTAGTAAAATGACTGACATATAACAAATACTTAATGAGTTACCCTTAGGATTGCAATCAGTAGTTATAGAAATTATAAATAATATTTACCTGCATTTCTATTGGAGAATGTTGCTTTTATCTTATTCTCTCCAGAGTAAAATAATATTCATTTATCTTTCCTTTAGCATTCTTTCAAGTAATAAACCTTGGAGGTATATCTGTCCCCCATCTACTTGTTGACTGATCAGATATTTCAAGCTCAATGCAAACATTCCTCTTAAGCATTCAGTTTTAAAATAATCACAAATACTAAATTTTCTGTTCTCTGCAACACTTCACTCTGTTTAGTCTCTTAGTCCCTTTTTCTTTTTAAAAGCTTAGAATGTATTTGGTTGTCCTTGACTTTTCTCTCCCTCCAAAAAAGAAAAAGATCCTTGGCCTCATGTCCTCTTTTTTTTTTTTTTCTTTTTGCTTTACTTTGTTTTTCCTTTTGAAGAGCATCATGCTTAGGTAAGTCCCTGCCAGGCTTAGGTAGGAAGCAGAGAGTGGGACAAGGGAGGGTGTTAGCTTAACAGACATGAGTACATTCCCAAGAAAGGAGAGCGAAGGTCAACTGTAACTTTCCCCTGACATACTTGGGGTTGCTCTGTAGCCCAGAATAAGAGAAGAGATAGAACAAAAAGGAAGAAAGGCAGTTCAGTTAAGTTGTTTTTCTAAAAAATCACACTTTCAGATACCAAGAGGACAGCCAAAACCCACAGAACCTGTGAGTATGTGCTAATTCTACACTTCCATACAAGGCATGGAGTAATGGTACCGCTGGAGACCATAGGATTGCGCATTTTGGACTTAAGAAAATTTTCTGAAATGTTGGCCTGTGTCCTGTAATCCTGATTGGAATTCTTAAAAAAACCTTAAGATTAAAAACATTATGGATATTTAAATAATATTGATTATTATCCATACAAAAAGTATAAAATAAATAAGTGTTCTTTTTTTAATAAGTGTTCTAACAAAGAGCTCATGTATGTATTTGAGGAGTAGGGATCATTTAAAAACATACACATATTGTATTTTATGAAAAAGATGAAAATGTTTTTGTAAGAAGTACATGTTATATACCATTCGGTGGTGTTTGCTAGTATTCACCTACGCTCTGTTATGTGAGAAATTTAAACTCAAAAGATTATAATAGGAAGTGGTTGGGTTTAAAATATTCATGTTGTCTTTTCCTAGCATTCAGATGGACTTCCTATTGCTTTGCCATAATTTGCCCCTTGTCGGGTTTTTTCTAGTATATTTCTCTGTTGAGAAACCAGTATGAGCCAATGAATGCCTCCCTAGAGCAAAATTGCAAGCGAAACCATTATAAGGTAACTTTTGTACATTAACCTAAAATTATTTCATCTTTTAAGGAAATTGAGCCCTAAAATTATTAGTGTTTGCTTTGTGTTGACGGCAGTGATATATTTTATTTAATTCTGTCTTAAGTGGAAGTTTTTCCTTGAACTCTAATATCATTCTTTGAAGGGAGAAAAAAAAGGAAGCAAATCCAGCACAGTTCCTTCATAAAAAAGCCTCTATATTTTACTCAGAAATCAAGCCAAGATAATTACTTCAAATTTTTTTGTCACTAAAAAAGTGAAAGTTGAATGCTGTGAAGGCAGTATTTCTAGTAAGTCTGGTGGGAGTTATTTACAAAAAGGCTTACCTTGACTTCTGGGAGACTCTTTTTTCCATTAATTATGCTTGACTTCTCGCCTATTAAACCATGAACTTCCTTAGAGGGTAGCAGTTGAATGACAAGTTCCCTTCGAAAACCACCATGTGAGTAGAATATGTGAAGGAGGAAAAAAAAGAAAAAAAAAAAAAAACAATGTTAAAAAAAACACTACCATTTTACTAAGGCAGCAAAGTTTTCAAACACTACAAAACAGTTGTGAAGCTCTAATACTCCCTGGCTATGTCCAGCCATCCCAGGTCAAAGAAAGTGATCAGGCAAGTTTGACAGCTGGTCATGTGATCTTTCTTTGCTTAGCCATTGATTGATTTTTAAAACTCAATATATTTACACCATGCTCAAGAGTCACCTGCCAGAATACACTGTTATTTTTAACAGTAGCTGCCCTTTTCTGACAGATTTTTGAGAACAATAAAAAAAAAGTTATACATAGTTTGATTAAAAACTCCATTTAAAAAATATCACTGGATCTCTTTATCTCTTAGAGGCCCCATTTCTAATACATAGGTTGTGTTAGTTGTGTTAGTCTAGAATAACAAAATACCTGAGATAGTTATTTTTTAAAGAAAAAGGCTCATGGTTTTAGAGATTCCGATGTGTTGGACCGACTGAAGGAAGACCACTGTTGGAGGTGCCACTGGCCAGGGATGGGAGTTTTGGTGGAGAAAACTGATGACTTCATGGCTAGGACACAAAAGACAAATTAGGAAGTGGAAGAAGCTCAGCCCTGCAGTTCCTTCCAAAGTTCCCCCAGACCCAAGGACCCTAAGGTTCCATCTCCCGCAAACAGTGCCACTCCAGGGAGCAAGCCTGTAACAAGTGGGGCATTAAAGGACCCATAGCATAGTGGTGTTCATCTTATTCCACTTTATTTCTCATAAACCAAAAGAGGAGCACAAGCATATATCAGGAATATGATACTCTACATAATATAGTGCTTTGCTTTTGAGGTAAATTTTAAATTCTTGATACATTTAGCTGTTTCTAATGTTTTCTCCCTAGGTTTATTATGAGAACTAAGCGCGATCATTTACTAATATATATTATATAACTTATAAATTATATATATTTTATATATATATATATATATGAAAGTATCAAAGCAAATTGGAAAGTAATATGATTCATTTTATATTTTGTACTTCATGTTCCCCTGTTACCAGAATCATGATTAATTCTCTACACTCATCAGCAGATACCAACAGCAGTCGCAACACCAACCACATGTCACCCAATTGATAAAAAGCTGATTTTCAGTGCCCGTGAGTCTCCCTTGTGACTCTTCCATTTCTTGAAACTAGAACAATGACCTGTTTGCATCATCATATAAAACACATAAAATCTATACACTATTTGACCAATGACAGGAGTTTAAACTTCTTTCAAGTTCAGCTCCTCAATAAACCAAGAATTGCTTATTATCTATAAAAGAGTTATGTTTGCAATAAGTGCTAATAAAAATTTCTAATATCATGCCAGCTTTTGGTAGATTATAAAGGATTTTTCCCAGATAATAGCATACATTGTTAACATTTTCATAATCTCAGCTGACACTGAGACTCACTCTGTAACAATTCTTTCAAGTAATTTACATAACTCAACACATTTAGTCTCTCAAAACCATCATATTTTTTTTAAGGTAAGAAATGCAGACCCAAAGTAGGCATGGTGGCATATACCTATTATCCTGTCATTCTACAAGGGCTGAGGCACAATGATTGCGAACTAGCACCCAGCTTGGAAAACCCGATGATTTAGCAAAAGTCTGGCTCAAAGTAGAAAAGAGAGGGACGAAGACAGAGAAAGAGGAATAAAGCTAAAACAGAATTACAGAGTAAGTATAATTGTGTTTTAAGATGACCTAGCTAATTGTGTAACTGATATTCTATCTTTGCTAAACTAACTCTTGACTTTTTTGTTTGTTGGTTTATTTGGTTTGGTTTGGTTCTGGTTTTGGTTTTGGTTTTATCTTTTATTGTGCTGGAAATAAAACCCCGAGCCTCAAGTGTGCTAGGCAAGCACTCGATTGCTAATATATTCCCCAAACCCATACTTGATATTTTTAAAACTATTTTCAATTGAGGAGCTGGGAATGGTAGAGCCAAAAAATATCTTCTAACTCACAGAAAGTTCTAGCAGAAATGAAGTGTGATCACCATATGATCAAAGCTCATTAACATAGGGAGCTGGAATTGCATATATAAAGATAGTGCTTAAGAAGAAGAGCATGAACGCCTAGGGCCAGCCTTTCAAGGTCAGTGAAGACTCGGGACATAGGAGAACCTGTACTATAACAACATGCAACTCAGTTGTGCTCCAAATTTTCTGACCAAGGAGATTATGGAGCCACAGAGAAATGTGTTCGATGATCTAAAGTGAGCCTGGGGAGAGTCAGATGGAGCGAAAAAACATTTTCTCAGGCTTTCACAGAGAGCAAATTGGTCAAGCAATGGCCATGACTCATCCTCATGTCAGACACTGACAAAAGGATGTACAAAAGGTGGTACAGGGCTACAGGATAAATCCTGAGAGTACTTGGCTGACCTTATCAGATACAAAAGTTACAATTCTGGGTATATAGGTCTTGCTATATCTTGGTCTTAACCATCCAGCAGAAAAGTATAAAAATGAGGTATATAAAGTAAATCCATATTAATACGATGAGCTGTAACAAGCTCAAGTCAATAACTTCTGAGGATAACCCACTAATATTATGAACTGCTAGCCAGTGTTAGATTATTTAGTTGAATTCAAACACTTATAGTATTTAGATGCCAATAGAATATTCACCTCTGACAGGACAAATAAATAAATAAATAAAAGATACAAGGGAAAGATCATTTTGTATTTATATATACAAAATAGGATAAATTTACAGCTACTTTTGCTTAACTCAATGAGAAGAAAGAGGTGTACTAACAGTGTTTGGACAGAATATCCTGTCTGCTTCTTGTACCATGGATAACCACTAAGAAAATAACAATGCACAGTGTATTGACTATCAAAACTGTCCTATTAATCAGCTGTGAACCTGTCTCATTCATATTTATTTCTGAATAAAAAAAGAGAAAAAAATTAAAAAAAATTAACTCCTAGGACCTTTAAACAAAATGAAGTGATATAATTTACACATATATAAGGTGCAAGAAAAATAGAAAATACCTTAGTGAACCTACAGTTCTTTTTCTGCACATAATCTGTAGACTATGGAAGTACACAAATGATTCCTTTACCCCAGCGAATGTGAGGGAATATATTGTTTCAGGAACAAGCTCAAAGTTAATGAGAATCTTATCTTTTTCAAAGACTTCTCAAAAATTATGACAAAGTGTCTGTTAAACAGCTTTGTAGACAGGGCCAGGGAGATGGCTCAGTAGAATAAGCACTTCTCTGACAAGTGCAAGGTCCGGTTCTGAAAAAAAAAAAAAAAAGCAAAAAACAGGTTTGTAGAGTTTCTCTCCTTATGGTTTGTGCCTAGTTGCCCCCTCGATGCCTCATGCAGTCACTGGGGTGGAATTCTAGTTTGTGATTACTCCATAATCCAGCATTGGGATTATGGGTGTGGGTGCTACACCACAGGCAGCCTGAATGCAATGTAGGAAGGGGAGCGGGGCTCGCTGTGTGCTACAGCTGCCTCTGCCTCTGCTCCTCCCATTTTGCACTTGCTGTTTTGCTGTTTTCTGCCTTCGTGAACTGCTTCCTTCTGTTATTTGTCTCTGCCTTGGAGCCAGCCATGTACAGATTGAAGCCTCCACAAACCATGAGCTACATAAACCTTTCCTTCCCTAATTTTGGGTGTTGGGTATTCTGTCCCATCAAGGAAAGGAAAGTAATAGAGATGCCTCTTAGCCAGAGGAGTAAAGTGAGGTTCCGAGATGTGGAGCACAGAATAAAGACAATAGGGACATAATCCAGGTGCTATGGGACTACAGAGTGCTGAAGACGGATGCATTCTAAAAACTTCATGAAAAACAATAGTTAAAATGAATGTTACAGTGTACATTAGAATAGGCAGAGAAGGAATATGATCATTTAACAACAGCTTTTCACCAAAAGGCATCTGGAGCATTATGCCAAAGCTTGGGCACAAAGAACGGGAGAAGATATAATTAGAATGAGGTCATACCACGGAGCCATTAGAATGCTGTACTTTATGGTCTAAATCCAGGGTGTTGCCTGAAAGTGCTGTGAGCTTGGCAGGGGATTAGAACATGAGGCAAAATAGGCTTCAGTAGGTTAGTCCATTGATGATGTCATAGCTGACTCCCTACTTCTTTCCCCCCAAATAAGATCTCATCAGAAAAATCATCAGCCTCAAAGATTAGAGATCAAAAATGCCAGCCCAGATCAGCCTACCCTTCCCTCATCTGCAATGTGGAGTAGCTACAGAGCAAGAGACAGAGGTAGCAGGTGAGGCAAGGACAGGCTGGTATTTTTGCTTTGTTTTTTTTGGGGTTTTTTTTGGCGGAACTGGGGATTGAACTCAGGCCCTTGCGCTTGCCAGGGAAGCGCTTATTCAACTGAGCCATCTCCCCCAGGCTGGTATTTTTGATCTCTAGCTTTTAGAGTTGAGTATTTTCCACCTAGGTCTTATGGATACTAGGAAATGCAGCTGTGTTGGAAGAGGTGGGTTCCTGGGGCATGACCCAGGAAGGGTGTACCTCCCTTATTTTATTTTCCTTCTTTTTATTTATTTACTTATGGGTTACTACATACTACTTTTTATTTATTTACTTATGGGTTGCTACATACTACAAATTACTACATTTATTTACTTATGGGTTCAGACTCATAGTGATCCTCCCATCTCAGCTTCCCCAGTGCTAGAATTACAGGCATGCACCACCATGCTGGGTTGAAGGGCCAGCACAGTGGGCCCAGGGTTATGGGACTGGTATGGCATGTGGTAGTGGGGATTGAACTCAGGTCTTTGCACTTGCCAGGCAGGCTCTTAGACTGCTGAGCTATCTCCTCACCCATACCTCCTTTCCTCCTTTTCCTCCTCCTCCTCTTCCTTTTTCTTCTGCTTCCTGGCAGCCAGGAAGTGAGCAGCTGCCCTCCATTAGCCCCTTCTCCAGGCCATTTCTGCCACTGAGCTGGCCAGCTGTGGACTGAAGCCATGGGCCTAAGTCAACCTCTCCTCCTTTACGTTGTGGGTGCCAGTTTTGTTGTACCAGCAATGACAAAGACATCTTAGAATATAAACTTTAACTTAATAAAACATAATTTGAGATTTTAAAACATAATTTTTGTCACTAAAAGCACTTTACAAAAATTGACTTGGGGTTCTGGAATAGTAAAAAGTGAAAGGAGACTGCAGTCAAAGTTCATCTTCTTCGAACCCACCTGAGTTTCTTCCTAAATGTCAACAAGCTACTTGGGGATCATGTTGAAAAGGGATATTTTTGATCAGTAGGCCTGAGGTGAGAGCATGTGAATCTACATTTTTAATAAGCTCACCACAGCTTATGTCCTGCATGATTCAAAGTTAATGGTAAAGAGTGAGAGCCTCTGCGAACCAATTAGAGCCTCATACTTCTAATTCCTGAGGATGTTCAAATTAATGCCTAAGTTTTGAAAGCTTTTTGTTCTGAATTTAAACTTCGACAGAAATATACAAAGGAAATAGAGATAAAAGTGGAACAGCTCTAAGATCTGAAGGCATTCCACTTCCTCAGTGCAGCAGTCCAGTTTCATGAAAGAAAACTCTGTAACAATATTGTTATTATCATCGAAATATCAGCAACTCCAACTATCTTTACATGTGACATCATATATCCTATGTATAAAACTTCCCTGCTTGCGATAAAAAAGACAATCCATTTTTTTCCATAAAATATGCCTTCTTGTACTTCCTCAGAAACATTATCATTGTTGTGTTTCGTATCTTCCTGGTACAATGTTTGCTCATCTCTTTTCTCAATCAAATAAATATCTATCCTTTAACATATCTGCCTCATTCTTAACAACTTCATATCTGTCTATAAAATATGAAACTAAGGGTAAAAATTAGAAAGCATTCAGAAATCCCAAAGAAAAATTCAATAAAATCCCATATCCTGTGGCAAGGTACACTACCATTGTTCTAAAATGTTAATATTCTTAAGAATCATCTGAGTTCTTGTTGGTACTATGCATTTGTGGACTGTACCCACAATCAATATCTAATTTTCTAGAGATTGGAAGGGACTTGGAAATACGTATACATGAACTTCATCTTATTCTAATTCATTAGGTTTTGAATATCTCAAAAGAAGCACAGATGTAATATAAATAATCCAGAAATGTATGCTTTTATTTTGTCTCACCAAAAATAAATAAGTAAATAAAACCGCTGTCTATTTTGTCTCAGTAACAAATTAGCCATGTGATATCGAACAAGTAATTTTGTATGTTTCTTTGTTTTATATACGATTGATTTTGATCTAAAATTAAAAATCTTAGTTCTTTTCTATGATTGTATGAATGTCCATTCACCAGATATTAGGATATAAAATCAAAGTATTCCAGAAAATATAGCACATTAAAGTTGTATGAGACCAGTAGGAGAACCAGGAAGTAAGAGACAAATAGGTATCCAAGTTACTCATCTGCTAAGCTTCAATGCAGCCTACTGGACAGTAAATATAGCTGTGTTTTGTTACTGCATTTTGTAAAGCAGAGCTATCAAGGTTTTTAGCTCTGTTGGAAATCCTTTTCCCTAAGTTTTTCCTGAACATAGCAGACAGCATTCCATAGAAAAACAATGTCCTGGGATTGGTTAACTGCAGGACAGCAAAATCTAGGGCTGCTGCTTTGGGGTGACAGACTCCTTTGCCAAAACAGTCCAAGTCTTTGTGAAATAAATTCTCACCCAAGTCAGCTTACCTGGCTGTGAGTTTAAGTGGAATGTACTCCCCACTGGGCTCCCCTCTGGATAACCTTCACAGTGTGGAGCTGTCCTCTCTGTATTATGGTAATGAGCTGTGACCTGCTGCCCTGTAGGCCACGCGAACATCTCCCGTCATCTTTGGTGCAGCTGCCGCACGCAGTGCAAATGAGAAAATTTTATGAAATAATTATCTTCAGAATAACTTTGAACATTTATGAAATTAAATGCTATTGATTCATTAACATTTGAAAAACCAGAAATATCTTTCCATCTGTCTTTGATGAAATCAGCCTTTATTCAGTTCAATATTGCCACAAATTAGTCTGCTTGCATTCATAGCTTTTGCACGCTCTCTGTTTCCTTCAACTCTTAAAAGTGGTGGGCACTGGGGCTTAAAGACAATGCTCTCTGCTAAGGAAACAACCACAAATTACACACAGACAATACAGGACACTTTAACAAGCCAAACAGAGGTATTTACAATATGCATCTGTGGGAGGCTGTTTGAATACTTGCTTAGATTTCATTTTTTTTATGACATCTATGACTGGTTTGATGGAAGTCTTAAGAG
Source organism: Octodon degus (assembly GCF_000260255.1). Lineage (NCBI taxonomy): Eukaryota > Metazoa > Chordata > Mammalia > Rodentia > Octodontidae > Octodon > Octodon degus. Next base: position 5,397,119 of record NW_004524592.1, on the reverse strand, counting down.
AATAATACCATTTTGTAGCTTTTCGTGATTAGTATTATACTCTGTCATTAACTGTACATTCTTCATTTAGATATGCTAAATAGTTTTTCTTTTCAATAATGGAGAAATATCTTTCTATTCAGTGTTCAGAATGAAAATTAATATTCATATTGTACTCTTCTGGGCTAGTAAAATGAATTTCTATAACCTCAACTGTAGGAGAGAATGTTGAAATAAATGGATAAGATTAGGCCACAAGCTCTAAAAGTATGCAGCTGATAATAATCTACACTGAAAGTTATTTTTGTTAATTTATAAACATAAAATGTTTTCACTGTAACAAAGTCAAATTTGCAAGATGATATTTTCTGTTGCTTCTACAAACTTTGTTAAATTTCAAAGCTATTGCCCGCATAGTACTGGAGGTTAGCTTTACATGTTGCCTAAGATTTGAATTAGAACATACCTCCGTGCAGATAGTTCTTCATTTCCTGTTTGATTCAAAGATGATTTCTCTCTGTCTCTCTGTTTCTGTCTCTCTCTCTGTCTGTCTGTCTGTCTGTCTGTCTGTCTGTCTGTCTCTCTCTCTCTCTCTCTCTCTCTCTCTCTCAGCAAGTTCATGTCAAAACTGTTGTAATTCACGAAGTGTCTTTCATAGTTTCCTTCTGTCTTCTTTTTCTCTGTATGCAGGTTGTAGGATAAAACATGTCAGGAACAATTTCAGCTAAATGAAAGTCCCTTAAGCAACCATAATGGAGGGTGGTTCTCAGGGAGTTTCTTAGGTATGACAAAAGGATTGTCTCTCCTGGAATTATGTATCTATTCTGTCTAAAGCTTTGAACTACACAGGGTTCTAAACGTCGTTCCTACTCTGCTAGGCATGTCTACCAGATTCTTTTTCTTCACCTATTTTCACAAGTTGTACACACACACACACACACACACACACACACACACACACAGAGTCATCAGTTAAATTCTAGCAGGAAAATCATATCCCAGTTTTCAATGTCATTCCTAGTCTCTATTTTCCTGTTTTATTTTTAACAGTTTTGTGCTTAAATATATTATAGGCTAAATGTTGATATTCTCTGCAAAGCATTAATAGAGTCTTAATCATCAATAAACTCATTGATATCATCATAGGTTGGGATTAAATTTGAAATAAAATGCATAGTATGTACTTACATTAAAATAATATGAGTGCAACATGGAGAGAAAACACTCTCTCAGGCTTTCACAGAGAGTAAATTGGTCAAGCAATGGCCGTGACTCATCCATATGGCTGACACTGAAAAAGAATCTACAAACTGAGGTACAGGATTTTAGATTAAATCCTGAGGGGATTTGACTGAGCTTATTAGATACAAAAGTTACATTTCTTGTTATATAGGTCTTGCTCATTCTTGGTCTTAGCCATCCAGCAGAAAAATATGAAAATGAAATATAAAAAGTAAAGCCATATTAATATGATGAGCTGTAAAAGGCTCAAGTCAACAACTTTGGACATTGACAATCTTACAGAAAACCCACTACTATTATTCACTACTGGATTATATTGGGATATTTTGCTGAATTCATACACTAACAGTATTTAAATGAAATGGAATACCCTTCTCTGACAAAACTAACCAAAACGGGGGATACAAATGAACGACCATTTTGTATCTGTATTGTTCAGGGTTTTACTTAGAGGAACAGATATAATATAAGGAGCAGATATTAACACAAGATTTACAATGTATAAGGAATTACAAGGTTGGCTTAGGACAGTCAGCCGCAGAGTCAGATGGAGGCGTCTGCACACTCCAAACTGAGGGGTTCAGTCCCAAGGTCTGAAGCTCACTGCTGTGCTCCGTGCAAGTCTCTATTTGTCAGCTGATGGGTCTGCGAGGGAAGACTGAAGAGTCTGCGACGGAAGGTGGAGGATCCAAGCCGGAGGTGGAAGAGTCTGCGCTGCAAGCCAGGCGACGATGTCCAAGCCGAATGCGAAGACTTAAGTTCCGACGAAGTGAAGTGCACCTACTTCCTCAGCCCCTTTATATGGTCTCTTTGTGCTGAGTCACTTTGGGAGCAGAACCAATTGTGTCCCAGGGCGGGACCCCCACCAGCCGGAAGTGCACGGGGAGTCATCCGGCCAAGTTGACACAATGTATCTACCACTACAGTATCTATATACTCAAAGTAGTTAAG
>NW_004524592.1:5393062-5394607 GCF_000260255.1 Octodon degus | reverse complement strand
AGTTCGGTGAGAAGAAAGATTTGTACTAATAGGGTTTAGACAAGAATCACATCTACATCTTGTACTATGAATAACTACTACAAAGATAATCTGCAATGTATTAATTATTGTAACTGTTCTACTAACCTGTTTTGAAACTGTCTCAATGCTATTTCCTTCTCAAAAAAATTAATATAAAAAATAAAAATAATATAAGTGCAAGTTTCAGCAACACAGGACTGCTTAAGCAGAAACAAAATTTATTGCAAGAATGTGGGGTGGCTTGCCGAACCAAAAAGAAAGAACAGAATTACTTATCTAGTTTCAAATCCATGTTCAGGAAGAAGTGATTTCATAAGCCCTCGAGTGGGCTGGGTGGCCTCCATTCCACTGCTTAAAGTTACAGGTAGGAATCCCAGGGTGAGATGCTACTTCAGAGCCCATCCTTGCAAATGGGGGAGGAGGACAACGGAACACTGAACCAGATACATGGACACATCACCAGCCTCCTATCGGCTGAGCTTGCTGGTTTTCTACAGTCGGGCCTCCTTTGGTAACTGTGGTCAATTATTATTTCTAATCACTCATTTCACAATTTGAAACCCCCCCTTCAGTCCTTCTCATTAAACCAATAAGATGTGCCTACCATTCACTGAGTCTAGAGTTACTTCATTATCATTGTGTACAATCTCTAGGGGAAACTTTAAAAAAAAAAAGGATTCCAACAGCGTAAGAGTTCTTTTTCTGTCTTGGCAAAGATAATACATATGCAACCATTTGCCCATCACCTATGTGACAGGGACTTCACAAGTATTTCTACATTAATTCTTTCATTTAACCCTCAGGCTATCAGGAGGTTTGTCATTACTGTGATGCTTGAGAAAAAGGAAGACTGGCCTGACTAGAGTGACGCAGGTGTGCACAGTAAGTGCCAGTACAGAGAAAGGCACTTGCCCCTCGTGTACCAAAGTAGGTAATATCTAAGGGTTAAATGTTACTACATGAACGAAAAACACATATGTGTGTGTTTCCGTGTATAGATATGTGTATACATGAGCACACATGTGCATGCATATATATAATAATAATAAAGATGAAGAGTAGTAAAATTATTTCTTCTATTGACATAATGAAGATCCTAATATAGTGTTTTATAAATTGTTGGCCAGTTGCTTCCATTTTTCCACTCTATTTGCCTTCTGAGTACACTTTCCTGACTCGGCCCACGCCCCCTCTACCTTCTTTCCACGAAGTTCTGCGCTGCCTGCTCAGCCCCGAGACCCCTACTGTTCAGGTCAGCAGTGGTCCCATCTGTCACAGTAAATGCTCATTCCTCAGCAGCTGGCACCAGGTGAAACTCCATGAGCACTCCACTTATTGAGTGAATGAATGCTTCACTGAGTCTAAAACAATTGCTGGTTTTACATTTTTATAGAAAAATATTCCAGTTTATTATGATGGCCCCCAGGAGGTCTGTCTCCACTGGCTCTCAGCCCTGCAGTCTCTCCAGTCCCTCACTGTTCACTCTGTTTTCCCACTTTACACACAGTCTCCATCAGATTCTCT
>NW_004524592.1:5384444-5391377 GCF_000260255.1 Octodon degus | reverse complement strand
TAAAAATAGAAGATGGAAATAAAAACACAGTATTTTGTCTTGGTGAGAAATCAGAAAGAAGAATGTTAATGAGGGATCTTTATGTAGTACTTGGTAAGTAAAAGTGGACAAATAGAGCTGGACCACACTTGCCTCTGAATGAACACAAGTCAACAACTTATTGTGACAATTTTGAAATAGTGTAGCCAGCATTGACAGATGAATAAAAAAGGAGGAGACAAGACAGAAAGGATTTCCTTCCTAGGAACAGGCTACATTCTAACCAAAATATTATGACTACTTTTTCAGAGACAAGAACGTAAACACAATGGTCAAAATACTCATAAAAATTGGAACATAAGAGTACTTGACTCATGGCTTCTTCACCTCAGCACCACCTGCCTTTCTGATGAGATTATTCTTTATTGCCGAGCTGTGAATGGCACAAAATTTCAAACCATCCACGACCTTTGCCTACAAGCTTCCATAACACCTTTCCCCCCAGGATTGATCATCAAAACTGTCTCAAGAAAATATCCCTTAGGATGAAAGGTAAAATCTCATCAGGTCGATGATCACTGATGTGAGGGTATCACAATCACAGACTTCATCAGGGTGGGTTCTCTTATATAGGATACTGTCATGCTGGGTTCTATGGCAAGTGCCTGTAATCCCAGCTGCTCAGGCTGCTGAGGTGGGAGGACTGTAAATTCAAAGCCAGTGAGACAGTTTAGCAAGAGCCTTTCTCAAAACTAGGCAAGTAAAGGGCTGGGGAGATAGCTCAGTGGAGTAAGTGTTTGCCTGGCAAGTGCAGGGTCCTGAGTTCAACTCCTGGTACCCGGGGGGGGGGGGACTAGGAAAGTAAACTCGAGCAAGTTTCCAGATCAAACCCAAAAAGGGAAGAAGACAAAAAAAGATTCTATTCCCTGTGCTTTTCATTTTACCAAAGTATAATTAAGAAGCAAGCAGGATAGGAAAAATTAAGGCTGTAGCTCTTGTAAGGATGTACAGTTCACTCCAGCTGATCAATTTCTAAATAGGCGTCCATGGTACATATAAACAGCTTGAAATACTGCCTACTAGTAAAACAGAATATTTTAATATGGGTATTATGCTTACAATATTTTACTGATCTTTTTTAGCTTAATATTGTATGAAATAATTAAATTGTAAGTGTTTTAAATATATCCTAAAGTTAATGAGAAAATTTGAGTGGGTGATACATGTAGAATATGGTACACATTGATTGAAACACATGGTCATATGGACAGTATTTGATTCATTCATTTTAGATTAATTTTTCTAGGGGTTTTGGTTGTTTTAGTCATTTTATAATGGAGTAGTCATATCCGGAATGTCCTTTCACCTCATCCTTGTGTAGTTTTTTCCTGCCCAAAGGTTATCAACTTTCCATAGTTATTCTTCCTCTCTACATTTTTATTTTATGCTTTTACTATTATCTGTGACCATGATTTCTGGATATTTTTGTGTGGTTTTGCTTAAAGGTTGTAGTGGTTGATACTTGTACCAATTTGACTGGATCACCTGGGCAGTTCCACACCCTGGGCTGTGGGAGCCCCATCCGAGGGGCGAGGAGGAGAGCCCGCCCTAGGGCGGAGAGGGCCACCCCAGAGTGACTCAGCACAAAAAGGGCATTAAAGGGGCTGAGGAGGGATTCAGCAGGCCACTTCCTCGGAGGAACTTCAGTCTTCACAGCCAGATTGGACTTCATCTTCTGGCTTCCAGCGCAGACTCTGGCCTCCAACTTGGATCCTTCAGCTTTCCACCGCAGACTCTTCAGCCTTCCCTCGCAGACTCATCAGCGAGCTGATAGAGACTTGCACAGAACATCGGGACTGAATCCTTCAGTCTCAGGTGTGCAGAAGAGCGCCGCACGCTTCCTCATCCGACTCTGCCGCTGACCATCACTGGCCAATCTCATAATTTCTTATACATTTATATATCTCATGCCATACCTGTTCCTTGTCTTATATCTCTAGTAAAACTCTGACTAATGCAGTGGAATTTCTGTTTATGTCATTTTATGCTTTTTTTTCATTCAGTTTTATACTTGGAAGATTTATTCTTGTTGGCATATACAGATATTTGCACAGCAGGTACAAGGAAATATTGTGAAGCAATTAAAATGAATGAACTAGTTTAATCACTTTTAAATAGCATAGCCACAGACAAACTAACAAAAGTGTATTGTGTTGTTTACCTTACTTACACTCTAAATCCTGTCTCAGCCAAAGCAAGAATAGCTCGGAGTTGAAAACATTCTGGTTTTTGTGACCCAGATGTGTACAGCACTAAAACATGGTCAGGAAAAAAAAATCAGCCTCTTTTTGTTTTCCAAAGGAAAAATGTAAACTTTTTAGAATCTGGGAGAAACAGCTATCAGATGATTATGCTGCCTGTGAAGGCAGAAGTGTCTCACTTGTCTTGCGAGAGAAGGACCTTAGTGAGCCTGAAGAGTGGATTAGCTAAATCTGAGAAAGAGCACAGAAAAGATGCTGAGAAAGAATCCTGAATGTAGCAGCAGCCGATGTGTGGCTTGGAATAGCAACTCATCCCCGACTTGCTGTATTTTTGCTGGATAAAGCCCAGAGACAGAAAGCACTTCAGGGCATAAGAGGGAAAGACACCCTTGTGGCTGGGAAAAGACATGCCCAGCACTTACCTGTGAGCTTAGCAGGAATAGCCTTTGACCACAAAAGAGGCTGAATCAACACTGATAAGGTGAATGCTCCACCTTCATGACTGAGGGCCTTGCTAGTTCAAACCATATTGGATGAGCTATAACAAAGATGCTCAGTACTTTAGGACACTGCTTAAGGTCAGTGACACTTACAGGAGGCCAAGGGGCAAGAGTGGCATTTGAGTGAGAGTTTATTAATTTGCTCCCTTTTTCTTTGTTACATGAACCTCAATGTAAAGCCCTTAGGCTCACAGGTCCTGGGAAAACATCTGAAATCCTCAGATGGGAGCATTATTCCTTTAAGGCCAAATAAACATTTCTTTAAACTGGCAGTTTGTTGCCTATTATTAATATTCTTTGAAAAATAAACCTTATACTCAAATCTTAGTATAAGCAGTGGGTCTAGAGGATTCCAATAGAGTTCATCAGTTTTAGCTTTGTTTCCCTGGAAAAAATCAGAGCGATGACCACTATGCTGGTGGTTTAGTTAGATGCTTCAAGGAGCAAAAATGATGGGATGGGAGGACAGAAAATAGAAGGAGAAAAGATAAAAACAATGTACTTTATCACACTGGAAACAAAGCCAATCTTACCCAAATATCCCCAAGTGAACTGCAGCGTTGTCCACAGAAGAAATCAACCTCCATCCTTAGTGAAAATCTGTCATCTCTGTCTCTCGTCCAGGGTGCACAAGCCTGAGTGAGATGGAATGCATTCATCTTGGTGAGTCTAAAAATGCTCTGTATATCAGAGATTGGAGAAGAAAACTGCTGGGTGAAGATGTGTCCTTATTGCAGTGATTTTCTGGTTGTGGAGGAAGCAGAGAGTAGTTCTAGGACTAAGTTAATTAAGAGAATGATTACAGAAGATAGCACTTCACGGGGTGATTTAAGCAGGCTTATCAGCAATATTTTTTTGCATGGTTTGCAATCAGATTCCAGATGAAGAATGTGGATCTTATCTTGAACTAAGGGCACTCAGAAGCTGAGGCTATCAAATTATCATCAGGAGTGCTATGTGTGAGATAAAAACTTGTAACCATGAAGACAAAATTGTACAGTTATATTCTGCAAATTCAGCTTTCAGCAGGTAAACGAATCACACCATTCATTTTATTTCTATAAGACACCTGTGATTCAAGTGATGTTTAAAGATGTACTCCGATGTCCCACCTGCTGTCCCGTCTAATTTAAACGTGCTCTAGTGGAATGCACTGGGAGAGAAAAGAGACAACAATAAAAGGAAATCAAATGAGCTCCTGTAGCTCCATCTAAATAGTGCTGAATACTGATCCCAGGTTATGTTGCTAACCCAGCAAATACGCTGATCAATATTGCACAAAACCAAATGCAAGAGATTTGAAGTAAAACACCATTTCAGAATACTTCATCATTTTTGCCAACTTTGTGCAGCACTAAAAATGGGAAATATTTCATAGAACTCAGATATAGTAATGTTCTTCTGAGCTACGAGCATAACTGAAAACTCCAACAAAACTCTAGAGTCAAGAAATTATTTGCCAGCTGGGCATCATAAAAGACAGAAGTAGTGGTATCTACTCTCTCATGTGTGACTGTTTCTTTCTTCAGTGACATAAGAATTAAACTAATGCCCACATAATTTTTATGCTTTTATGGTTAAAAAATGAGCCTACATAGTTACACACTATAATACTATCAATCAAAAGTCTCTTTACAGTGCGCTTGTATTCAATTAATCACTGGCATTTTAAAAATAGAATTTTAGTGCTAATTTGTAAGTCATTAGTAGACAAAATGCATGCTAGTGATGAGATGGAAAAAATCTCCTTTTTTTTTTTTTTTTTTCGGGACCAGAGATTGAACTCAGGCCCTTGCGCTTGCCAGGCAAGCACTGATTCTACTGAGCCATCTCCCCAGCCCCTGGAAAAATCTTAAAATGAAGAACACAATTCTTTCTGTTGGTGTATTTCATGATGAAAACACATTCCAGCACATATCATGTGGGATGCAGTTTACCTCATATCTGTAACACTAATTATACTTACTCACCATTGACTCCTTTTTTTCCATCATGACTTTCCATTTGATTCTTAGCAGAAAGTTTTTTTTTTAAGTTTTAACTTTTAGTTTTTTAAAAGACATGGAAAATATTAAATAAATTTCAGTAATTCTGAGATATTAAAAATCTATCATAAAGTAAGCCAGGGTTATAGCTCCATCCTCAGTACCTACCCCCAACACCCCAAAAAATCAATCACAGACTCAGTACTTGGGGAAATCACATGTCAGGGTGCAATAAAGTAAATCAAGAACTTTTGTATCTTGTAGATGTGAATCTTTTCTTCTTGGGCATTTCTACCCTTTTTGTGGCCTCAGTAATGTAAGGGATTCAATGTGTTTTCTCTCCCAAGGAAAATACGACATGATTTAATTTCCAAAGTATTAAATTGATATTATTTTATAAAAATTGGTAGATACGTTTCACTTTTTCCTTTGCTTTTACGGAGGTACTGTATTCAGAAGTTGCTGTTCTGTTGGGAAATGTTGATTCTCTAGATTGTTGAAATTCAATAATATTGGAATAGAACATTTTAAAAACACTGAATGTATTTTGAACAGTGTAAGAATCAAAAGAATGCTATTAGTCCACTTCTATTCAGTCTAGTAGTCTATTCAGTCTAAGGGATGCATCAAAAAATCATATCATGTCTCCTCAGTTATCAAAGTGAAAACTCATGTATTGACTAAATACCAAATGGATTTTCAGAGTCATTCTGACCATTCTCCAAAAATATTTTCTAATGCCAATTATATCCCAGTAGTTGTTGCTGCTGGTGTTGATCTTATTATCATTCCATATATTCTGTTTGGCGGTAACGTCTGCATACTCTCCTCTTTTACTAATAAAAAGCAAGTATCTTATCAAGGGCTGGGGCGTGATGTCTGGTGTCTAAAACAGTGAGCAGCTGAACTGTTTGCTCGCTGTGAGCATGCTTAAAAGGTAGACGTTTTGTTTCTGGGATGTGGAGAAGAAAAGATCATACTTAGAAAAATTACCTAAAGAGCTCCTTCAGTACGCTGTTTAACTGGATGGTCTGCAGGAGCTCCCCTTAGTTTTCTGTTTTTAAGATTTCTTTTTTTTTCTTTTCTTTTTTCTTTTTTTTTCTTTTTTTTTTTTTTTGTTTTCTTTTGGTACAGGGTCTCACTACTCAGCTTGAACTCATAGTGATCCTTCTGATTTCTGCCTCCCTTGTGCTGAGATAGCAGACGAGTGCCACCATGCCTGGACTACATCGCTGGCTCAGTGCACCAGGTAGGTAGGGCTGGCATGGCATACAGTGCCCGGGATTGAACCCTGGCCCCTGAGCTTCCCTGAGCAAGCACTTAGTCCATGGCGCTATACTGCCAGCCCTCCCCTTAAAATTTTTACCTAGAGTTTTGTTAATATCCCAAGCTTCAGCCCTAGTTATACAAAGGTTCTGTGAATCAATGAGTATTAGTAGGTACTCGTGTGCTAGAGAAATTTCTGAAGGAAAGCCAGACTGGTTTTCCTTAAGTTCTCTGCTCAAGGTTAAATGAATGACAGCAAGCAGTTTTATCATATTTGCTGGAATGATGTAAAATATTGCATATTTGGAGAACATATTAAACGCTTTATGAAAAATTTTAAAGACATAAAAGCTTACTGATGATTGGTACATTTTATTGGAAACACTAAAAGTACAAGAATAAATGTTTATTCCACTTCTGCTGGTATGTAAAAGTCCTTCACTGAAGGCTTAATAAATTGCAGCAGTCCATGTCAAAAGTACTTCCTATATCATTACCACCATTACCATCATCATGGTGCCTGATACTTGGTGTTGATCTGCCACTTGGAGAGTTCTAATTATTGTACATGCACATTTTTAAATCCCTACCAAATAAAACCTTTGAACACTCCCACTTACATGAATGAGCTTTCTGTCATTATAAGAAAATAACCAAAGAACAATAACTGCAAGGATGAAACACTAATTTGGTCTCATAGTTGCAGAGATTTCAATCCATGGCCAACTTGCTCCATCTCTATGAATCTGTGATGAAGTAGAACATCAGGGTGGAGAGGTGATTTCAGAGAAAATTGGTTGATCTTTTGGCAGTCTGTAAGACAAATGCAAAAAAAGGTTTTCTTTTGTACTGATAATCAAACTAGGGCCTTGTTCTTCGCAAGTAGGCACTGTGCCACTGAACTACATCCCTGATCCAAAAAGAGAAGGGGGAAGGGAAGAG
>NW_004524592.1:5353846-5384163 GCF_000260255.1 Octodon degus | reverse complement strand
TTTTTCCCCCCTCTGAGTGATACATGCCCATGCAGAGTGCATCTCTCCCATCAGTCTGCTATCTCACTTTTAACCCTTCCTGATGACAACACCCCCTGAAGTGTGCTATATTAATTTTCTAAGTATTTCTCAGTCTAATCAAATGCACAGTCACAATAGACTATATTCGCAGTATGAATATTATGACCTTAAATATAGTTGCAATTAAATATTCAAGTAGATGACAGATAGCTAAACTGGCAAATCAATATTAAGAATCTAAAGAGATATTAGATAGAGAAATTGAAAGCTAACTATCTAAAGGACTTCTAAAGTCATAGAACTTTTTAGGCTGATGAACATGACAGCTAAGAGCTTCTGGCCACAGACATCTGGCCAATATTTTCTTGATCTATAGAGTGACATTATAGGCATTAAAGAAGAAAACTGGCAAAGCTAGTAACAGTGGCTCTTCTGTGAAGTAATTTCTGCTGCTTCTACCACACCACATCAGTCTATCCCTCTAGAGTGTCAGGACCCAACTTTAAAGGTAAAAAAAAAATAATAATTAAAAAAGTATATATAGTTGGGTTTGAAACATATTAGGACTTCAAAATTAGCTCCTGTGTTGATTCTTAGATCTAGCACTACAATTTGGGAGAGTGAAAAGTATACTTTCTTAGAAAATGATTATATCTGAGTTAAATATAAAAAAACTCAAACAATTTTAACATCTGCTTACCATATGTCAAAAACCATGTTCTTATGTTCCTGTATGAAAATGTAATACAAACCTTCTGGAAAAAGTTCAGTGGAAATAAATGGATTAAGTTGTCAATACCCATGTTATAGACAACATGTTCTAGGAGTAACTATAAAAAATGTTCTCAAATTATAAGTATTGATAGGTGCATTCAGGGATAAAATGAGTTGAAATATCCAGTTGGATAACCATGTCATTAAGTATCACAGGACAAATGGCAAATTGTAAAAAGACTTGACCTTCTTAGCCAACAGTTTCATCTCACTAGATTAGCAAAGCAGCAAGTGCTTTTGCTATTTTAAATCTGTGATCAGCGATGACGTGAACTCACAGTGATCAGGGGCAAAGTGACACCACGAATATAAAAGGTGAAAAGCGAAGGGACTCAAGGAGAATTCTTGGCTTTGGAGAGCTGATGTGGGGAAATCGATGACGTGACTTTTGTGATCTGTCGTAGTTGTTTCATCAGGTTGTAAGTCCCCTTTCTTTAATGCAATTTTTATTATATTCTGCACAGTTATGTAGAATAACAGCAGAAATCTTACATGACTGTTCTCCCTCCCTTTGTGTCTCAAATGCCTAAATGGTCTCATCAATATAGGTCATCCATTATGTTTACTTTAAAAAAAACCTACTAGGGGGCAGGGGGGATAGCTCAGTGGAATAAGCGCTTCCCTGGCAAGTGCAAGGGCCTGAGTTCAATCCCCGGTTGCAAAAAAAAAAAAAAAAAAAAAAAAAAAAAAAAAAAAAAAACCACCCTACTCAACTATAGTACCTAGTAAAGCAGGTATGAAAGAAACACACTACTAGTTTTTCAGATTAAACGTCTAACAAATCATCTAACTTCGTTAAGTGTCTAGTTTATGCTAAGAAATTACTGTAGCTAAAACATTGTTTAATTGTTTAACAATTAAATATTGTTTAAATATTGTTCCATCCTTCGTTTTTCAACTAATACTTCTTTTAATTTTCTCAGATTTAACTAACTTGAGCAAATAAATGAAATATTACACTTGTAAATACGTATTTTTTTCCAGTCCTAAATTCTAGATTTAACTAAGGTTAATTGTTTGGCCCCTAAATGCCTTTAGGTGACACAACTGGCTCCTAATGCCTTAGTTTTCCTTGGTGGCCACATAGCTGGGGTGGAACAAGGAGGCTCCATAGAGCACATCTCTCTGGGTGAACATTTAAAAAAAAAAAATCACAACTAGTAGGCAAAAAGCCATTTGCTCTAGTCAGGCTGTGGTTATCTTGATCTAGCATGACAAATTGGTGTTCCCAGAGTGCCTGCAAAGTAATCAGACTGTGACAAATGGTTTACTTACAGCAATTTGTTTCCATTTTACTGAAAATTTCCACAGTTTAAAAAAATAAAAAATAAATGTTTTTAATGGTATTTGAGTGAACCATTAGAAATGGCCAAGGTTAGAATCTAGCATCATTGTACTCACCCAGGAGAGGGGACGAAAACCTTCTGTCTTCCTGGGTCACGGATTACAAGAAGGAAGTCATGCCACAGCCTGCTGATGACAGGACTGAGCGACCCTGGGGCTCAACTTCACAGCTCCACTCAGAGCATTTACTGAGTAGAGCACCTGACAATTCTGTTTACATTCCAAACAAAAGGTCAGTGGTTCCTTGGTTTGACATAATTTATCTTCTTTAGGTTTCTACCACAAACCTGCAAAAATCCTGTCTTGCTGCAGAGAAAGAAGGTCCATTTGAGCTTGCATTCTCCACAGCCTGGTCCCTCCCTTTGGATGGTATTTGTGTATCTCTGCCTCCCTCTGCTGATCTTTAATCCTGCTCTTCGTCCTTATCTGCAGAGACTCCCAAACCAATTTTCCTATAGCCCGACTGACTCAGTGTTGTCTCCTGTCTCTTTTTCACTAGAGTAACTTGATAAATAGAAAGCCTTCTGGAGATGCTCTCCACATTTCTGGAGAAGAAACTTCCATTTTCAACTATTCTTTCATACAAAAGGTAGAGGTGAGGCCTGGAAGGGGCAAGGTGTGGTGTGGTACTAAGAGGTAGCCCTGGGTTAGCTGGACAGGTCACGTGACATCATCCATTTCGCCTGGTGAGGTCAGCTTTGTTCTTCCTCTTATGCAAGTAAAGGAGACAAACAGGAAGCAAAGTATAGGAGAAGGAGCTGTGAAGCTCTCTTCATGTTCACTTTCTCAAGTGCATGACTACATTTTTCTCTCAGTTCAGCGGTAGAGGGAGGCATTTGTCCCCTTCCATTGGCCTGCATCGTGAGCTAACAAAATGGATACAAAAAAACATGTGGGAAAAATACCAGTATGTTAATGGAAAAAGTGAATTGTATAGAAACTGAATTAAAAAGAAAGCAGATGAATTCTGAAAACCATTATACTGTGAAATTTCAATTTATACACATTTAAAGCCACTAGTATTACTCCATGCACACTTGCTACTTTTATTCTGCTTTACTTCTTTAATTTCATTGTTTCTTTTCATCCTAAATACATAATGAGAAGGAACTATAAGCAAAAATCCCAATGATTTTCATTTTATATGATAGATTATCATAGGTCTAGTTATTGTATTTACACTATAATTTCCATATGCCAATGACATTTTCCAATAATAATTGTAAATTCTTTGAAATTTATACTGTAGTATTTCACTTCATTAAAAATTCAATGAGTCTCTGTGTTATTCTTTATTTTTGAGTCTGTTCTTCAACTATTTTATTTCTCTCTTAAAGATACATTATTTATTAGATTTCATACATGCTATTTTTTACATGTTTATTATTTTCAGATTTAAAAAAAGGCATTTGAGATATACATATATATGTATACATATTTTGTCCACAGAATTACTTGATTTATTTTCATAATAATAGAATTTTACATTTCTTTCCCTTTCAGTGAAGAGAGAATCAGATATAAATGTTTCTCACAGGTCTCAGGGCAAAAAAACAACAAAAAACAAAAAAACATAGTCTATCTAGACACAAGCCCCTTGCTTAAACACTTTTGCTAATCTAATTGCATTTCCATTTTTGCCAAATTTAAAACTCATCTACAAGCCTAAAATAATAAAGCTATGTTCATTGTTCACAGAAACTAGCAATTACCCATACAAACTGGTAAATGTATAAGAAATGTATAAAAGTGATTTTTATAACCTGCCATAATTTCAATGATAACTCAGAGTTTGCCTTTTATGTGTGTGTTGATGGTACTGGAGATTGAACCCAAGACATGTGCTGAGATAAATGTCCAGCCCAGTTTGTTTGTTTAAAAGAGGGTCTTTCCAAATTACTGAGTTGTCCAGGCTGGGCTTGGCCTTGCAGCCCTCCTGCTCAACTTTCCAGAATTCTTGGATTATAGTCATCACCCTGGTTCCAAACCTGATTTTGCAATGTCAGGTGTGAACTGTACATTTATTATCATGGGATATATTCATTAGTTGTTTTCTCATTTATACCTTCTAGTCAGTAAACCTTCGTGCTATATTTCATGATGAGTTTTGGAAGAGTTTTCTACTTTTAAGAAACATAATAGCAACCTGTTCTTGTTTGAGGCTGTTTTCCCAACATGACTTTGTCATCAGAGCCAGTACCATGGCATCTTAGTCCATTTTTTGTCTCTGTATCTGTGCACAACAGACAGGGAAGTCTACAACGAACAGAAGTTTCTGGAGTCACAGTTCTAGAGGGCAGGAAGCCCTACATCCTCATGATAGCAGCAACCACGATGGGAGCAAAAGCACCTACACCTGTCTTCACTTGCATGATTAGCTGCTAACCCAAATTTAGAGTCCTCTGTTCACTTTTCTCTTTCTTAGAATCAAATTGCATACTTATCTTCTCCAGTCTAGTTTTCCCTTTCATAACTGGCTTTCTTCTGTTTGCCAGTGGTTGCTACACCTCTTTGGCCCTTAATACATTGTTCTGTATCTCTTCACAGAAGAATCATGCCACATATTTATTTAATTATATGTAATCTCAATGCAGTCATGGGGCAGGGACTTCTAGAGTTTGTGATTAACTCATAATCTAAATGGGATTTTGTGTGATCCAAGGCTGGGATTATGGGTTTTAGTACTGCTAGGATTATGGGTATGTGTACTTCCCCCAGCAGAGAGCTTGAAGGTAATATAAGAGAGACAGACTCTCTCTGCTGCCATTGTTGCTGCTACTCCTCTCTTGTCTCCTCTTGCTCTTTACCACCACCATGAACTACTATCCTCTGCCTTGGAGTCAGCCAAGTATGAACTGAAACCTACACTAACTGTGAGCTAAATAAATCTTTCCTTCCTTCATTTTGGGTGTTGAGTATTTGTCCCAGGAAGAAGAGAAGAGTAGCTGAGACAGCCCAGTTGATGATAATCTCTTCATTATTCTGCATCCAAAGAATATGGTGGCTTAGAGAGAGGTAGCATTAGTGATTTTTCAGCTACAAAATGTTTTCTGCTAACCCTAGAGCAAAGATTCACTTATCCTTTGCATTTAATGGTTTGCATTTATGTCATCCTCTGTAATGTGCTCTACCTTCTTTTCACTCACTGTACACGTTGAGATGCAAAATCAGCCATCATTGGGTATAGGTGACCTTTCCAAATTATGGTCTCAAAACAATTTGACATAAATGGTCACATCTCATCTCCATCTCAGGACTCTACCACTGCTGTAGAAATATTGTGGACTTCTACATCTCTCAAGTTCCTTTGCATACATCCCTAAAATTCATACTATTATCATCTTACCAATTCTATTGCTTTTTGGAGTCTTTAACTCCTGTTTGTTTGTTTTCCATTCCTGGAAAGTTTAGGTTCCCTTTCCTGCCATTCATAGTATACCACCCATCTCATAGCTTCATTTTATTTGGCTTGACACCTTGGTAGTTCATTTTACCTATTTTTTTTTTTTTTTTGCTACTATCGTAAACCTCTCAATTCCTTCACCCTTCATAAAAGCTTTTTGATGATCTGTCTTTTATCAGTCCAGCCAGCCACCTCATTAGTTATTGTACCCAGACTTCTGAATTCTGTTAGAAATAATAAAACAGTTGCTTGGCTTCATGCCGGCTCTGTAGCCTCCAGATGGGTTTTCAGCCAAGCTCAGTAATTCTTTTTCAAGTCCATGGTTCTGTTCTCCCTCCAGTTTTTCATATTTGTCATTTCTAGACAAAACTAATAACTAGATGTTTCCCCTTCCACTATGTTTTTCTCAAAGTAAAGCAGCCACCTTGACTCTTAATTGAGACATTTTCAGGCTATTTCATATTGTATTTTTTTAATTGCACAAATATGCATTCATAAAAGTGGTATCATATTTAGACATGTGAGTTCTTATCTTTTCCCCCTTTATTTCCATATCTTGCTTCAACATTGATGACTGCAGTT
Organism: Octodon degus; assembly: GCF_000260255.1. NCBI lineage: Eukaryota > Metazoa > Chordata > Mammalia > Rodentia > Octodontidae > Octodon > Octodon degus. The sequence continues at coordinate 5,378,039 of NW_004524592.1, read as the reverse complement.
TTTTTGTCTCTTTCTTCAAGAGTGATTTTAGTTGAGGTGCTAAAAGAATTTGCCTTCCTTTCTTCTGCTTCTGCTTCTGCTTCTTTTTTGCAGAACCAGGGATTGAACTCAGGCCCTTTCACTTGTCAGGAAAGTGCTTATTCTACTGAGCCATCTCCCCAGCCCTTTTACTTCTTAATTTTTAAATTTTTATTGGTATATGTTTGCCATACAGGAAGATTACATTCATTTTGGTAAGTTGGCTCATGTACCTAACACATCTTAGTTCTTTTTATGTCCTGTTCCTCTTCCCTCTACTCCATCCCTCCATTACTTAGACCCTTTTAGCATTTAAAGCTGAGATATGGAAGATATAATCATAAATGTCTATAAAAACCATGTTATGGTCTTTGTGTATATGTCCCCAAAAGCCTCATGCAATTACGGTGAAAGACAGGTCTTTTCAGAGGTAGCCGAATCTAGAGTTTGTGATTAATTCATGGTTCACTGTTGGGATTAAGGATGGGTGATTATTGGATCCAATGACTTATTGGATTGTCACTGTCTTAATCCCAGCAGTCTGAATATGATAAAAGGACCAGAAAAACTTGTATCTCAGTTCCTTGCTTGCTGCTTTTGCTGTCTTCTGTTGCTATGAATGGTTGACTTATTGGATTGTCACTGTCTTAATCCCAGCAGTCTGAATATGATAAAAGGACCAGAAAAACTTGTATCTCAGTTCCTTGCTTGCTGCTTTTGCTGTCTTCTGTTGCTATGAATGGTTGCCCCTCTGCCATGTGCCACACTGCCTTGGAGCCAGCCGACATGGATTGAAACCTCTACACACTGAACTAAATAAATCTCTCCTCCCTTAACTTGAGGGTGTTGGGTATTTTGGCTCATAAAGGAAAGAAAGGTAACTAAGACAAGCCATAATGGCCTTCCTATTTAAGAAAAAAAGAAGGATAGTTCTATAGCTAGCAAAACATCTTTCAGAAATGAAGAAAAAATGTTATAGAGAAAATAAGGCTTAGGAGAGATTATCATCAAAAGTTCCAACCTTCTATAAAATTCAAAGGTCAAATGAAAGCAAAGAGCTGCAAGAAAGAACAAAGATCCCTTGAGTGTTGTGCTGACCCCACCCCTGGGGCATGCTGAGACAGAGATTAAGCCTGGGCTTGGTGGTGCATGCCTGTAATCCCCGCAGTTGGGAGGCTGAAAACAGGAGAATCACTACGAGTCCGATCTGTGTAGTGAGATCCTGTCCTAGATACAGAGGAAAAAAAAAAAAAAGAAAAAGAAAAAAGAAAGAACAAAGAACATTCAAGTGATTAGCTTGAAATTTGAATATATTTAACAACTACTTAAAACAAGAGCAGTAATAAAAGTACCTTAGGTATTTGAAACATACGTAGAAAAATAGGACAACAGCACAATAAGCCAGAGAGGGTTAAATGAGCTAAACTTGCAAATTTCTACCTCAGTCTAAGAGAACAGAAGTACTAATTTTGGGGAAATTATAGTCCCTTAAGGACAATGTAATTTCTATGGAAGTGACTAAAAGAAAATACAAAATTTAATTTTTTACTAAAAATTTTCTGTGGGACTATGAATACTATAAAAGATGGATTAGAAAATAAATAAAATTTTATTGTTAAACTCAAACAATGAAATTAGTATGACTATGGATCCAAATTAAAAGACTAGATAATAAAATGATATTTAACCAAGGGTAGCAAAATAGGTTACGCCAAACTACAGCTCTTTGACATAGGGTCATTTTGTACTGAAGGTAAATGAGAAGCCAGCACTGTGTATAGAAAGCTCTCCATTCTGTGCTTGTTTTCTTAAAGACAGGACTTAAATTTACAAAGGATTTCTCTTCCCCTTTCTACCAGGAAGGAGAAAAGTTAATCACCAGAGACACAGGACTATAGGTGGCATCATAGAAATCTACAAAATGAACTCTTAAGGAAATCATTATTTATTATACATTTGTTCACTACTAATTTTGACTTCCATAAAACTCAAAATCCTTTCCTTTGTTGTGTGACTTCTCTGTCTTTATATGTGTGTGTGTGTGTGGTACTTGGGATTGAACTCAAGGCCTTGATGCTACAAGCTTGGGACCTAAGACACCTCATGGTGATTTGCCCATTTTCCTGGTTCGCCTCCTGTGGATACAGGTGACACACAAGTTAGTATACTTCTGTTTTTCTCTCATCATTCTGTATTTGGTACAAGGTATCACTACAAAGCTCAGACTCATAGAAATCCTTCTGTTTTCAACCTCCCCAGGGCAGGATTACAGGGGTGAGCCACCACACCAGATGTCCATGGCTGGCTCAGCATGCCCAGGGCAGGGCTAGTGCTGGACATGGTGCTGGGGATTGAACACCAGTCCCTGCGCTTGCCTAAGCAGGTGCTTAGCCCTCTGAGCTATCTCGCTGACCCAACAAGATACAATTTTAAACAGCAAAGTATAGATATTTAAAAGACAAGCACATATACTAGAAGAATATAGTCTACCTACTGACATTATTACTGAAGAATCGTATTAAAGATACAGGAGAATTTTTCCAACTTATTGGAGAAAATTCAATGCATAAACATAGTATTTTTAGCATTTATTCTAATAAGTGACTGACACAGTGGTTTTAAAATATATATTAACACATATGTCCACTTGTAGTAGGATTGTTACAGAAATTGTGACACAATTACATAACAAAAGAAAAAGTACAGAAAAAATTCTGACTTACTATTACAAAATAAAACAACAACAACAAAAAAACACCTGACATAATAGGCCAAATGTCAGAGTTCAGGTGTGAGTTGTTTCAAACGAGGTTCAAAAAAAACAAGCAAAACCAGTGTGCAGTGACGAAAACCCGAATAGTAGTAATCTTTGGGAAGGAGAAGTGAGCTTCCATGCGGTCACTAGCTGGGCGTTGAGGTCACTGCTAATATTTTTCTCTTGATCTGGAATACATTTGCATATCTGCATTCCCTTTTAAAAAAACACACCTATTCTACTACTTAATACAAAGTTGTAATTATATTAACACGAAGATTCTTTTTTTTTCTCTGTATTCAGGACAGGGTCTACAGTGTCTCACTATGTGTGTCAGACTCAGTGATTCTCCGTTTTCAGCATCCCAAGCACTGGGATTACAGGCCTGCACCACCACATCCAGTTTCAATTGCTATTTCAGCACACCCCACAGGCAGGGCTGGCACAGCAGGATGGGGATTGAACCCCAGCCCCTGTGCTCTACCTAAGCAGGTGCTTTAGTCCACGGAGCTGTCAGGCCAGCCCTTGACATGAAGATCCTTGATGTTCCTATTATGTGTTAAATGTAATCCAGAATCATACTGTGTGTCAATATCTTTTTTCACTGTTAACTGTTACAGCATCAGAGATATATCGAACTCTGGAGAAATGAATGAGTTAGAAAATAAAATTAACCCCCCCCAGTGGCATTTCCTGGCCTCTGTTGCAATCATAGTGGAAAGGTTTCATAATGGAAAAATTTCACTGTACAGTTCAGGTTGGGCCTACAAAGGCAAAACAATATTTTGTTTGACATCATCGACATAGCAAACTGAGTTCATGTTTACAAGTGCAATATGTTAGTTTCAAATTTTACTATGGACCAATCAAATACAGGACAAAAATTGTCTCAAAATTGCCGTTAGCTTCAGTACCAACATCAGATATATCATCCAGCAGGCAAAACACCCAGGAAGCACTGAGTGGTAACTCAGATCACTCTCATACATCTAATTTGTTTGAAATAATTCTCAGCAGTCCAATGTCTTGACTAGCATCAAAAGGAAGGTGGAAGATGTGATAAAACTTGATTTTTAAAAGGACAAAGGATAACCACAGAAGTTCTAAATGTTTATGGAATCTTTAAACTGTGTGCTTTAATCTCCTGACTGCAGCAATGTTTTGAACATTAGCATTTACTTCTGGCCAGTGGCAACCTCAGGCCACACTCAGAGCTTTGAAGGATCCTAAAGCTAGATGCAACTCCACAAAACATTAGGAGAAAAAATAATAGTTGCTGAAACCTTCAATAGGAGACAAAGAGGAAATTTATATATTACATGAATAAGAGCAATCTATTTTCCCCAAAAGTGTTCATCTTCTTTTGTTTTTCTCTTCTATTTCTTCTTTTACTTTTTTTTTCTTCTTTCCTTCCTTCCTTTCCTTCTTTCCCTCCTTCCTTCCTTCCTTCCTTGGTCTTTTTAAGATGGGGTTTCACTATACAGTTCACATCCCAGGCTGGCCTCAAACTTGCAACAATTCTCCTGTCTCAGCCTCCTGAATGCTGAGATTACAAGTTTCATGGCTATTCCCTTTCTTTTACTTATTTATCTATTTTTTCTTCTATTTCCACAAACTGAAAAAAACCCTTTAGCAATCCAGTTGCATGCTCAGCTTCACACGTCACCATTCACAGTGAGCTTGGTAGTGGTCCTCTAAGTCTGAGAGTAGCTGCTCTCAGTTCATCAGAACAGTGGTTTATATTTTGAATCTCAAAGGCTCTGAATAGAAAACTAAGTCACCAGGGTCTGAGAAGATGGTCCTCATATTTAGATCAAATAATATATTAAGTTAAAATAGCTTAACCCTATTCCTTTAATATTGAGTGTGTCTTTCCTTAAATCACGCAGTAGTTCTTTAGACAATGCATTAAGTTGGATGCAGAGATAAGAAACACATCATATGATCTTATGTGTATGTGAAATATGGAAGTGTTGTGATGGGCAACAAAGAGCAGAATGATAGTTATCATGGGTGGTGAACACGTGTGTGTTGGTTCAGAGGTAAAATGTCTCCATAGTCTCATGTGCTCAAGTTGTAGCATTAGTCAACTGATGAGCTCAGGAGGGCATGGTACTCCTTGTAGACCATCACGCTGAGGAGATCCTAGCTCATCTGCTCAGGGATGGGGCCCACTTGGAAGAGCTGGGTCCCTGAGGTGTGGCCTGGCGTGAGCTGTTCTGCTCCCTGCCCTTGCCTTTCCCTCTGTGACTCCTGCTGCCCTGGAGCCAGCAGCTTTCCTCCTCCACACACGTGGACAACACCATTTCTGCCTCAGAAGCAGCCAATTGTGAACTAAGCCTCCAAACTGTGAGCTGGGACCAACCTTTCTTCTTTAAATTTGCAGGTGCTGAGTGTTTTCATCTCATGGACAGGAAAGTGACTAATACACAGGAAAGGGAAACTGTTGATCAAACAGTAGATATCATAGAAATGTACAGCATTATGATTTTTCAGCAAAAATAATGGCAACAGAAAATTTTAAAAATCGTTCTTGCTTTGAAGTGGCTGTAAAAGGGAAAGATAAATTTAAGAATGTCTATACTCTTTGGGAAATATGAAACAACATATAATGGAAGTGACATATCATCGATCTACTGAGAGAAGAAAAAATAGTTATTAAAAGTGAAGTAGAAATGATGGACAAGAAAGACTTAAAGGGCCCGGGAAAATGGCTCAGAGTTGTCAGCGCCTACCTGGCAAGTGCAAGGTCCTGAGTTTGTTACCTGATACCAAAAAAAAGAAAAAAAAATTTATAAAAGAACAAGTGAGAAACACATTGGTGTCATATAAGTAACCATAAGGCTTGTGAATTCTTAAAATAATATTGATACTTTATTTCTGATTTACATGTTCTAATTTTATTTACATCCCAGTTTAATAATTAAATTTACCAAGTTATCTTGAAAACTTATTCAAGTATCTAAATGGTATCCATTATTTCTGAGAGCCGCACTATGCCACTAGAGCATGTGGTACTTCCCAAGTTGTAGCAATAGTTATGTGGAAATAATGTACCCTGAGATTTGATATTCCATTTTATGTACTTGTTCTTGATATTTGCTTGACCACCAATGTCTGAACTATGTGAATACTTCATCAGTTGAATAAAGTAATGATTTTCAGTACTCAGAGAAACAAATTATTAACCATTTGTGTGGAATCTATCTGTACTTTTATATTACTTACTATTGTTTTGAATAAAATGTGGTAACTGAATTTATTGTTTGGAGCCATACTTCTCTAATGTAATTGGTAAATCATCAGCAAACACTTTTTGTCAAACACAATCCTTATACAGCTACATTCTCTTAATTCAATGAATAAAAAGAGTTGGTCTAATAGTGTTTGCAGACAGGATATCAGGCCTGCATCTTGTACAATGAATAACCACTAAGACAACAATATGCAATGTATTTATTACTGAAACTATCCTACTAATCGGTTTTGAAACTGTCTCATTACTATTTGTTTCTCAATAAAATTATTTTAAAAAACCATCTAGGATACAGAAAAAAAAATCCTTATCTCACTCTTTTCTTGAATGCTACATTGAACACCAAGCCCTCTCATCCCCACCATTAAAGTAACTCAAATTTTTCTACTACCATCCTTACTTCTACTACTTTCATATATTTGCTACAGAAAATTACAAAAATCCTATTGTTTTGTTAATAACATGGGCTTATTTTTTCTAGTCCTGATAGTAAGAAGTCTAAATTGAGTCTGACTAGACTGAAATCAGGATGTAACATGATGAAAGTCCTCCTAGAGTCACTGGAGGAGGTAGAAATCCTTTGGCTCTCGGGTTTATGGATGCCCTCTGTGTTCCTAACCCATAGCTCACTTCCTTGATTTTCAGAGTTAGCACTGGGGCATCATCAACTCTTGACTGTCACCTCCTTTGTTTGAAAACCTCTCAATTTAACCACTTTCCAGCCTAATTATTTAAATAATGACCAGAAATTATTTTTTTCATGTTTTTAAGGTACTATAACCAGAAATATAAGGATGATAATTTTATTAAATGTATTCAATAATTTCCTGTGTACAGAACATCTTAAAACACTCAGTGTACAGTGCATGTTACAGCCTGGACAGTAGTATCTGGTCCCTTTCTGAATTATTTTTGCATTGTTGTCTCTCTTTGAACAACACATGTTACACTGTAGCATTGGCCTTGCCTTTTATTTGGGGAGTGGAATCATTTCAATAAAATGCTGACCTGCTAAGCATGATGGCGAGGACATCAAAGATGGATGTCTTGGTTGGTGTTTCGCTGTTCTGTAGTTTTTAATTACTTGGTCTACTAGACCTAATCTAAATTGTAAATGACTTTTTGTAACCCCTTGAATAAATATCAAACAATGTCCATATTGTTTGCTCTAGAAAATGCATAAATACTTTTACAATAATATTTTTCCTCACTTTTTGATTATAGCATTCAGTGTTGATCAATTCTGTCAGCCCCACTCACAGAATTATTACAGTCAATGACACTATTGGAATATTTTTAGGTTTGTTTCCTATTTCCAGGTTCTACCATTTCTGTACGGCAAATAGGTAACAGAAGAGATGTACTTTTTGTCTTTCCATTTCATAACACAGATTTTTCCTCTCTGATTTACTAACATTTCTTTCTTTTTCCGTTTTCTCTTTTGTAGATCTTTTGGCACTCTCTCGCTATTCAATCGCAGTGTCTCAGACATGTCCAGAATACCACTGAATTCTGGAGAAGTGTAACAATTATATCTAATGTACTTATGATGAAAGTTTTACAGCTTATATTACAAAATTATAGGTTATTTTTCACAAATAAAAGAAATATAAATTACAACTGGTGAGATCAGCATCTAAGGGCCTGTCTGGCAAGCACAACTACCAGAGTTCAATCCCCAGTACCGTATGCCATGCTGTAGCAGCCTAAGAACCCAGGGTGCTCTGTGCCAAGCCCCCAAATCAGTAGGGTGGCAAACGCCTATAATCCCAGCACTGGGGAGGCTGAGACAGGAGGCTCACTATGAGTTGAAGCTGCATAGCAAGGCACTGTACCAAAAAATAAATATTTTTTGAAAAGATTTTTAAAAGAAATATAAATTAGTAAAAGAAAATAACAAGAATATATTACTTGATTTCATTAAAAACCAATAGCAATTTGAAACACAATGTTCTAAATAAAAATATATGCAAAAAGAGCTGATACAAAACAAATCAATAAACATTCAAAGTATTTTTCATGCAAACAAGAGCCAGCTCTGAAATGACACCAGCCCCAGCAATACTCAAGATAACAAGCAAACAAATGTACTGCCCCAGTGACACTCAGGGTAAGCTGTCAAATCGTTCAAAACCCTGTGATTGTGCCAGGACCACCCAATAACGTAGAATTGCCTTTTCAGTTTAAAAATCAGCTGATTATCAACCTTAATTACATCTGCAACTATAATTCCCTCACTATGTGTCTTAATCTGTTTTCTGTTGTGAATAACACAACACCACAGGTGGGGAAAGGTATAGAGAAAAGTGCTATATTTTGGGTCTTGGCTTTAGTCTGTTGTCTTTCATCTGGCAATGATCTGAGGCAGTGCAAGGTATCACATGGTAGGAGCCAGGGAGAGGCCACATGTATGCTCGCTCTCTCTTTTTCTGTCTCTCTCTGTCTTTCTGTCTCTGTCTCTGTCTGTCTCTGTCTCTGTCTCTGTCTCTGTCTCTGTCTCTGCCTCTCTGTCTGTCTCTGTCTCTGCATCTCTGTCTCTCTGTCTCTGTCTCCGTCAGTCTCTGTCTCTCTCCCCCACCCACCACCTATATTTAATCATGGGAGGGATACATCATGATGATCTTATATAATTCAAATTATACCCTAAAAGCCCCATCTAGCTATCACAGGCAAATTAAAGTTCCAACCTCAGGAATCAGGATGTGACTCTCACAGGAGGTAGACTGTCACTATCCATCTACTTCATTGCCTTCTGGCCACCGTCAGCTCTGTCCTGCGTTCCTGGAAGTGTTCCTTCCTTGGTGTGCAGGCTTCTGTTCCATTCTGCATCCATGCATCCAGTCTACTGATGGATGAGCTGATCACGATTTGACCTTACTCTCCATGCTTGGACACTAGCACACACTCATTAACATGAATTCCAGAACCATGTATGTGACCTGAAGCTGTTCAAATCCCCCCTTCCCTCTCTGATGGTTTCTCCTGCTCTTGTGTCTTATACTCTCTTTAGCATAATGACTTTCAGCTCTCTGAAGTTAGACTTTTTGTGCTTTTCACACAGTTTCTTTTGCTTGGAACATGCTTCCCTCTTCTTTAACATTGGCTAACTCCACCTCATCTTTCATATCACGATATAGAAGGCAATTCCTCCAAAAATCTTTTCCTGGCCACTTCCAAACACAAAAACATCCAGAATTCAGGTACCTCAAATACATGATCCTTTAGAATTCTGCACCGTTTATATCAGGATAATGTGAAATACCTTATTTTCTTGTCTATCTTCTAGACTGTTTGGTAAACTCGACAGTGGTAAGGACTCTGTGGCCCTTATTCTAAATGTTATTTCCCCAACTAGAATGAATTTTGGCATGCAATAGGTACTGAGTGAGCGCTTTCTTGATTACATAACAACATTTAAGAGAAACAGATTGAGTTGCATACCTTCACCAGTCTACAAACTTCTAGGCCTCCTCTAACAAAGACAAATGAATTTAAATCTAGATTTTAGTTCTGAAATTTGGTTGTTCAGTGTTACTAAGTACTTTACCTCATGATCTACAATTACTATTTTATAAGTCATAGGAATATAGATTATCTTCTTTGAAAAAAATAAATACTCCAGTCCCTGGTCATAAGGGTGAGAACACTGTCAAAGCGTTAGAAAGACAACATGATTGGGTTAAAGTTTTCATCTGCTTACCTGAAAATATGATTCAAACTTTTGCCTGAAAACAAAAAACAATAGAATTTGAACTCCATAGATCTGTGTGTTCGTAATTGTGAAGGGTGTTGGGGGAAGGATAGCTGAACAGTGGGCTGAGGAGGAAGAAAATCAGCTGATTCTAGGGAAAAAAAGAATTTACTAACTCATAAATGAAATCATTCTGGATAAGCTTTGATATGTCAACTGTGACTGTGACAACAGCCTCTTCTTTTCTAATATTTCATTTAGTGATTATTTCATTGGGCCTTGGATAAGCAGAATTAAATTAGTATAAACATACAAACTCATTTCATGCTATATCATTTATAAGTAGTCAACTTTATTTCTTTTTATGAAATTTTTAAAATGTATTTATTATAGGATCTACAGGGTCTTACTACACAGATTGGACTCATAGTGATCCTCCTGTTTTCATCCTTCCATGTGCTAGAATTACAGGCATGCACCACCACACCCAGTTTCAATACCCATCTCAGCATGCCCTGGGGTAGGGTCGGCATGGCATGCCAGGAATCGAGCCTGGTCAACTTTATTTCTAAATGAAGAATTTAAAACTTTATTAGAAGATTTGGTGTCACACTGTGCAAGTCACCACTTATCCTGTGTGCACCACTATGGAATTAGAACTATCCTGTACATATGCAAACATTAACATCTTTGTAGATAAACAACTAGGAACAGTTGTGTTGGTGACAACATTGACCCTCAGAGCATTTCGATGAGAATACAAGTGTTAGTGTTAGGGACTCTGGGGGAAACTGTGGGTAACTGCTGTCACAGCTGAGATTCAGATAGATGATGGCCTTGCGAATGGATAGAGTAGTAGGACATGAATGAGTGCAGAAAACACAGGCAACATGGGCAGCCCGGGAACAGCAGCCCACACGCTTAAGAGGGCAGTGGTTCCAGGCATCACATGAAGCTTTTGCTGCCCGACCCTCAGCAGCCTCATCTCTGTTCTACCCTCTGCCTATGTCTATGCTCCTCAGGAAGTGGATATCTGTCATGTAGAGTCAAAAGATTTTGACAGGTGACTCCCTGTGAAGGAGGGATTACAGAAGGCATTCTTGTTAGCCAAGCAAGAGAAGCCCCAGGTACTGGAGTCCAACAGGGTCCCATTAGGGCTCACAGCCACCTCCAGGGCCCCATGGAGATCTGAAGTCTGGAGGGTGACAGTGAAACAGCAGAAAGTAGGAAGACAAAACTCAAAGGATCTAAAGGAAAGTGGCAGTAAAGTACAAAAAGACAGTGGGATCAGAAGGCATGAACAGAGCTACAAGTGTAGGGAAGCTGAACTAACCTATTTTCCCTTCTTTCCGATTTTGGTTCCAGTGTACATGAACACCCTGAGCCGGAGACTACTAGTGGGAAAGGGCAGTAATAGTGAAGATAACCAATTCCTGTTACTGAACACATTAACAAAGTTCTCTCATGAATTCCTCCCTACAATTACATAAGGTTAAAACTAGAGTGCCGGTGCTGACTTCACTTCTTTATTTGATGAGCTAAATAATACTTAGGTATAGAAACTAAGGAAGAAAGATGACCCTCAAATAAATAGACTCAAAGCAACTGAGATTCATGGTTTGGATTAATGTACACTCTGTTGTCTTGTAGATACATATAGCAGTGAAAAAGAGTAACCATGGTTCTCTCCTCTACAAATTTCACGAGTCAGTTCTGTGTGTGCATGTGTGCGCACGCGTGTGTGTGTGTGTGGGTGGGTGCACATGGGTGTGTAGTTTGGAAAGAAAAATAGGGACCTGGGGAGATAGCTCAGTAGAATAAGCACTTGCCTGTCAAGTGCAGGGTCCTGAGTTCAATCCCTGGTACTGCAGAAAAAAAAAAAGAAAAAAAAAATAGAGCAAGAGATATTCATATGTTATTTTCAGGGACATAGAGGTCTTGAGGATGGTATTTTTGTTTCTTTGCTTTGACATTCAAGCCATCCTAACATCAGAGTGAAGATGAAAAATAGACTGCGCACATTAACAGATGTCCACGCTTGTGAAAAAAAAATTGGTGAAAATTTCCCACGGATGCTAGAACCATGGGTTTTGTGTACAAATACTACAGCTGTGTCAGACAAGAACCACACCTCTTACTGCCCCAAACTGTCGCCCAGGCTGTGCTAATGAGCATTCCGGCTGTCCCAGCTTCTTGCTGCATCTTAGGACTCTTTAGGTCTCCTCCAGCCGTCCGGTCAGCACATGTACCCAACGTCAGCCCTCAAGTGAAGCCCCTTCTGGACTCTGCCTCTGAGTAGGTCCTGGTCCTTACCCTGTCAGTACTCTCCGAATGTAAGCAGTGGCCCAGAGACCTTGAAGTTAACCTCTTTTTTCAGCGTGCTTCTTGCATTTCCAAAAGTAGCCACAGGCCCAGTTCACTCACCCCTTGAAGTTGACTGCGTTTCCTATTTTTTGGGCTCCCTGGGTTTTGCCTTTGAAGTCTAAACCTGGGAGCAGTTATCTGCCGGCCAAGATAAGCACCCCCAGAGCTCTCAGAGGCAGCTAGGGCTAACAAAGGAGGGATAAGACCTCTGAGTGCGCTTTGCCATCTTCCAGCTCACAGTGGAAATGAGAGTAATCAAGGTTCTTTCCACAGGGTGCTCCAAGAGTGAATCCAATCAAATTAAAAGAAAGTCAGAAAGAAAAGATAAAATAGCTTCAAAAGAGAACCCACAGCTTTAGACTTGCCTGCCAATCAGCAGGAGTCATAAGCCAATCAGAGTATAAGTTAAAAAAGATGTTTGAAAGAAAAGGCATTTGGATCTTTGCATTCCACCAGGGTAGAGAAAGGAAGTAAAAGCTAGTCAGCTGATGCAGGGTACGGAGAAAGACTGATTATCAGCTGGTACATCTAAGCATGCTGATGAAGCTTGCATGTGCCTGTCTGAGTTGGCACAGCTTTTCAGAGTCCAGCCATGATTTTGGTACCTGTGTATCCTTCTGCCTGTGGTCTCATAAATTTTGTATAACCTAGAGAGGTAGGCAGAGAGAATTCAGCTGTGTGTTTTCTCCCCCTCTCTAGTACAGGAATGCTCTTGCCATTTTAAGAAGATCATTAAACCTTCATGTCCCTAAACATGAAAATTTCTTATGTGTTTCAAAAACCAGTATCCAGAGAAGAATTTGCTGGACAATACTCCTGAGTCTTATGTCCAAGAAAGACCAGGCCCATTTAAATCCTAGGAGCTTGGTAACCTAGGATAAAGAAAAAAATATAAGTTAAATGAACCCAGGTTTGGCTAGACCAGACAAAACTGATTAGCTCTCTGGAGTGAGCTGAATGGGGTTTGGGGAGTTTATGTGTCAGGGACCAGTTGTGTGAAGCATCATTGATGGGGGACTCTTTCAGAACACAAGGGAATACCTCCAAAAATTCTATGTCTTATGTGCAGTCAGTGGGATGCACTATTAAGTGTAGGATCTTTGTATCTTCTTGGAATTACAGCAGCCTGTCCTAAAGAGTAAAAGCAAAGATAGCAGTCAGATACCAAAATTAGAAGCTTTCTTTTTTTGGGGGAGGGGACTGTAGTAAGGCAGAAAAATGACTTTCTACAAATACCCTTAGTTCCAGAATCCATGATTATATCCCTATGTGCAAATGGGACTTTGAAACTTTGAATAAGTGGCTTGATATACAGCAATAATCATGGATTGTCTAGCTGGGTCAAACATAGACACAGGTGACATTGTAAGAGGAAGGCAGGACATCGGGAGTTGTGATGACCATGTCTGAGGTCAAATAGAGTCAAGTAAAAATGTTACACTGCTAACTTTGAAGATGAAATCCTAAACCAAGGATTATCTGTGGCTCTAGGAGCTAGCAAAGGTAAAGAAACTGGTTCTATTTATGAAGAGTACAGCCTTGTCAACACATTTTAGATATTTGCACTCGAGAACTGCAAGAAAAAAATATATATGTCATTATATGGCATTAAATTTGTGATTTGTGTTATAGTAACAATAGAAATTAATGCCATTATCTTCCAAAAGCAATGTTCTTATGTAATCTTTACTAAAGAATACTTTGGTCTTTAAAAAATAACAGATGAGGTCTGGCCAAATAGCTCAATGGATAAAAGCACCTGCAGATTGCAGTAGGCAGGGTTTGATACCCGGCATGCTGTGCCAGCCCCACCTCCAGGGCTTGCTGAGATGACTGAGCCTGGGTGTGGTGGTGCACACCTGTAATCCCAGAGCTTGGGAGGCTGAAAACAGGAGAAGCACTATGAGTCCGATCTACATAGTGAGACCCTGTAGACCCTGTAGACCCTGTACTAAATACAAAACAAAAAAGAAAGAAAGAAAGAAAGAAAGAAAGAAAGAAAGAAAGAAAGAAAGAAAGAAAGAAAGAATAGATGATGTGTGCTCTCAGAAAGATGTGACTGGACCTGATGTGAACACAGTGATGAGTCAGTACTGCAATAAAAAAAAGAGCAAGCTGACAGCCCAGTGATGTATTACCAATCAGTACTGCATGTTTTAAGCGTATACATGTCCAAAACACCAATGAGATTACTGTTGGTAAAGGAAAAACCATGAAAATAGGGAGGGGACAAGATAAAAGGACACAGTCAATCAATAAATCACAAATATGGATGTTGACTTTTTCTCATGCTCAGCTTAAAACATTTTAAATAGGAAAGATTGAAACAAAGTTTAGTTTACTGACAGTATTTTAAAATGATAATTTAAGCTTTACCTTATCATAGCACTGCTCTCTCTCTCTCTCTCTCCCTCTCTCTCTCACACACACACACACACACACACACACACACACACACACACACACACCTTGAAGGGACCTGGCATGAAATTTAAAACCTGAAAGAAATTGTGATTTTTTTTTCCCTAAAAAAGTGCTCTTACCAACTGATTGATTTCAGCAAACACACAACCCAGGAAAAATTACCTCACTTCTTGGCTAAGGAACGCTAATAAAAATTTAGTTCACCATGTTGGAATACACTGCTCTTAGTTATTCTTTCTTAGGTCTTAGTCTAATTATTGCAGTTGATATGATTGCTTCATATGATACTTTTTTCATATCCTCAGATTTCCTTTTACAAATTAAATTCACCACTGACCATTTTATAAAAGTATCAGCAACTCCACTGAAGAAAATTTCCTCAGTCTCAACACGATTTAGACTTTCAAAAAGGAAGTCAAATTGAAATTTGGGCTATAATAATGCCCGACTCACAAATCAGCCTGAAGACAATTAGTAGTTGTCCTATGACTCCACATGAAGGTAATAGTAATAAAATAGAAATAGAAAAGAAGATAGACACAAAGAGTGAAAAGTAGAGAACTCAAATCCAAAGATTTGGTTTTCATTTTCACCACATTTATTTATAAACTGTTATTTTTAGCCTTTACATGCATAGTATCTAGCTGGTACCATTCTGAACACATATAAGACAATTTAATTTATTACGTCAAAGAGATGTCTTATACCATTAGGGTTCCTTCCATCTGTAGCCCTAACTGAGAAAGCTGAAAGGAAATCCTCACCTCACAGATCTAGAGAAAACATTCCTGAAATTCTTCTGGAACCAGAAGAGACCTAGAATAGCAAAAGCAATCCTGAGTAACAAAGGAAAGGAAAGGCAGAAAGCCTTATAATCCCTGACTTGAAATTATACTACAAAGTATTTTAAAAATATTACAAAATAATTTGGCTAGTAAAATATTTTACGTATCTATTCTTTACTTTTTAAACATAAAACTGAAGAAAATATTGACCAAATAAGAAAGAATATACATCGTCTAGATTTTGAAGGGCTTTTCCAAAGGCAATAGTTATATTTTTAGGTGCAGCGGAGCTAAGTGAAGATCTGTGTATTTGAATTAGAAAAGAGCTAATTTGCTTCTGATTTTCAGGCATCTTATATAGAAGTAGTTTTCATGTTTGTGTATGTGATTGTATTTTCTTATTTATTTTTTCTAGTAATTATTGCATAAGAATCACTATCAAAGAACTAGCATTAAAAACAAAATGAATTTTACACTGAACAAATATTGGGGATGGTTTATATTTATCCAAATATTGGGGATGGTTTATATTTATCCAAATATAATTTTTTGGATATAATACAGCCAATTTTACAGGAAGTATGTAATTTTCAAGTTCTTCAGCAACAATTTTTAAATTTTAAGTAAAAATACATCCTACGGATGAACTCACTACTTAAGAATTAAAAATGGCTATGTTAATAATTGTCTTTTTTTATCTCTTAGAGCTGAAATGCTGCTCTTTTACCCCATTGAAAGTTAGGTAAAATCCTATCTATGAAAAACTTTGAAAGTACAAAAAAATAACATTCTTCCTGTGTTAGAAAGTTATTCCTGAGGCTGAAAAGATATCTCAAAAAAGATAAAATGAAATACAGCTTATTTTCATATCATGAATATTCTAAGCAACTAAAACATAAAGCTTTATAACTCTGATTGGCATTGAAAATAGGCAACTCTTGGGAGAGCAATGGGTATATTATGCTCCCAGGGCTTTTTCTTCCTCTATGGAGTCACAGTAATTCCTTCCAACTTTTCACAGAATAATATTGCTTCTGCAAAAAGCAACGTAAGTTAATTTTCCAACATAAGTTGTTTTTGTTCTCTAGTGAAGATGCTTCTCTTCAAATCAAATGAATCAAATTGCTCATCTACTATGAAAAATATGATAGATTCTGTCACAAAAGATAGGGAAGTTGCAAGTATTTCCTTACCCAGAAAATTGACCTCAAATTTATTTAATGATCAAATTAGAAAATTCTTTTGAACTATGTTTATGAGTAGATATTGGACTGCTTGTTTTCTTTGTTGCACCATTTTTCTAGTTTAAATGGCCGGCTCAGCTCATGTGGGTGTGGGGCCAGTCTGGCATGTGGTGCTGGGTATTGAACTATGGTCCCTGAGCTTGCTGAAGCAGGCTCTTAGCCCACTGAGTTATCTTGCTGGCCCCTTATTGCTTCATTCTGAGAACCCCAAAGGTGAAACTATATCATTTTCTGCTACAGGTTCTGTTTCATTGCCATCAACATTCAACCTCAAGAATACCCTGCTTCAATGAGGATCAACATATGATGCTACCTCAATTGTCTTGGGAGTGTCTTATTCAGGATTTGGGAGGGCTGGGGAGATGGCTCAGTGGAATAAGTGCTTCCCTGGGAAGCACAAGGGCCTGAGTTCAATCCCTGGTTCTACCGCAATAAAAAAAAAAAAGGATTTGGGACTCTTGTTGGTGCTATAAGTTGTTATATTTCAATCTGCATATAATTATCCTGAATAATGTCCAGTAAATTTAAAGAAAAATGTCAGGATATTAAAATGTATTTTTAAATAAAATGATACTAGAGGCCAGGGAGATGGCTCAGTGGAATAGGCGCTTCCCTGGCAAGCGCAAAAGCCTGAGTTCAATCCCCGGTTCTGGGGAAAAAAAAGGGGGGCCAGGGAGATGGCTCAGTGGAATAAGCGCTTCCCTGGCAAGTGCAAGGGCCTGAATTCAATCCCTGGTTCTGCAAAAAAAATAAATAAAATAATAATAATAATAATAATCCCTATAAATAAAATGATACTAAAAGTGATCTTTCATGATTTTTTCGAGTGATTATTGTGTTTCTATAAGATAATTAGTCTTAACAATGTATATAGTTTGAATGACACTGTTGTTTCACTGCTTTAGAACCAATGATATCCACATCTACAAACAGATCAAAGCTGGGGAATGTTTAGAATCACATACTTGAACTGTGTCTTTTGAATTGTTATTCACTGATTAAGTGAATTCAAAAGATAATATGCATAAGCTAATAAAGCATTATCTTATAAAGGCATTTGTGAACATTCTAAAAATATCTCAAGAAATACTCAAGAAATATCATTATGTTCTTTTTTCATGGCCTTTAAATCTTGTGCATTGGTTGGTGCTTTCTCTGTCTTGCATGACCAATCTGACAGGCCTCTTGACATGTCAAGTTAAATTTATGTCATAGAACTTCAAGCCTTACAGCATTGTATCCATGAGTAAATGTTTCCAATTTCAAAATGTAATCAAAATCAAAACTTCAATTTTGTCTTAATGTTTATTTCTTTCCACTCTCCAGCTTTACCCTTTGCAGTCTACAGTCTGTTCCTCTGCCTTGCATCTTTTGCCATAGCGACACTCAAATCTCTAGCCACAATTCTGACCTTTTACGTATTCAAAGAGTGTGGTCATTACTTTTTTGCTGTTAGTGTTCAAATTCAACCTTTTCTATTTATCTCAAACAGGATTGCTGGACTTTTCAAAATTGTGTGTGTGTGTGTGTGTGTGTGTGTGTGTGTGTGTGTTATACAGGTGGTTTTGATCTTTGAAAAAATTATTGTTTAGAAAATAAGATAAATACTTCAGATGAGACTATATCCATAGTATGAGTTAAACATTCTCTCCAGTATTCATTAACCTGTTGGTATTTATCTAAATTCATGAACCTCTTTATTGCTTCATTCTTTATTTTTTAAATGTATTTTTTTAATGTATTTGGTACAGGGTCTCACTACACAGCTCAGACTCATAGTGATCCTCCTGTCTTCAGCCTCCTCAGCACTGGGATTACAGGTGTGAGCCACCACGCATCATCTCAGTGGCCAGCTCAGCCTACCTGGGAGTGGGGTCAGTGTGGCGTGTGGTGCTGGGGGTTGAACCCCGGTCCCTGAGCTTGCCTAAGCAGGTGCTTAGTCCACTGAGCTATCTTTCCAGCCCCTTATTGCTTCATTCTAAAAACCTCAAAGGTGAAACTCTAAAATATTGGCATAACTCTTTCTCATTTTCCACTTTGCATGCCTTCCTTTTGTGTTTAAATAACATGGTGTCTGTGAACAAAGACTTACTATATCGTATCTTGCCTTGAAGCATATACTTTTGAACAAGAACTTTTCACTGTGACAGGAGCAGAGGAAGGAAATGGTGATGACATAGGACAGTAGATGGAGAGTGCTGAAGATTCTTCTCAGCTCTGCATTGAGCTAGACCTTGTTCTATCTTCTCCTTCTCTGTGCCTTGCCTCTCCAGAAGCCCTAGTTACTGAAGTACACCTGCCACCTCCAACTTTAGCTCTGTCCAGTTTTTTATTAAGGCTGGAGTCACCCTTGGAGCCATCAGTGGGATGGGCCTAAGACTCACCAAATTGAAACTGCTTTGCGCCCTAAACACCCAGCTTTCTAGTCAGTCTCAAAGGAAATTATTTTTTATACTCTCTGTGAACAGCTTTTGGTGTGAGTTACTGATTTCACTTTAATTTTTGCTGGATTTAAAACTTAACCTTGTCTTACACCATGGATTATGGTATGAAACTTTTGTAGGTTTTGTTAATATCTCCTACACTGTTGGAAGAAGATCTATTCTTGTGCCCTTCAGCATAGGTGGAAGTCATGCTCCAAACTGGGAGTACGAAGAAATCCCTCAGCTAATTTCGAGGGTCGTTGAGTGCATCAGTGTAATGATTTAACACAATACTCATTCTGCTAGCCCACGCTTGTGCGGTTTGGGTATCTAGCTTGGGTTCATCTTCCCAGATGTTCAGTTCTCACCTGGTCACACATCTGCATTCAACTGCAGCTCAGGTTTAGGGATCGGTGCACCTGATTTCTTCCAACAGCTGATGACCTCAGTTTGTTTTCATGGAAGACAGAAGTTCTGAGGGTTAGCATTGGTTTTTGCTAGACTTCCTGGGGAAGGCTATGACTATTAAGAATAGGGAAATAGAAGATATTTTTCATGGGAGAAACAGTAAAACTACACTGAAAAATACATGTACAAGTGATGGTGTGAAACACAGAGAAATTTTTAAAGTAATAAACCTATAAATGCAACATATAAACATCATGGAGGTGCTACTCCTTGTGGATTGCTTTGTGTGGTAGCCCTGGTAAGAGCCCATTTAATGTTAAGGTCCCTCTTTGGTTACCATATTTTTAAATACAGCTTCTACTTTCCAGAGAAATGGACAGGGAAAAATAGCAACATCTCTGATTTACAGTTTTCTGCACTCTCAATCCCTTTGCTTCTGGATTTATTATTTTCCCCAGTGCACCTTTCCTTGCACCATGCCTCTGTCAAGCAATAATTATACATGTTTATATTAATTTTGGAGGGATTTTTTCCCCTGTGGAGCACCAGCTCAGGGAAATCAGATCAAAAGTGCTTAAAGAAACCTCAGTCAATCAAGAAACTATTTACAAGAATTTAAGACCCAAGTAATTAGAGTAATAGTCCTGTTGCTCATCTAACACATTCTGACATTCTGTTACCCACATACTCATAACACGTCTGAGGTTCATTAGGAAGCTGTCATGTTTGAATATTAAATATCAATGTAAGATATCAATAGTAGTATCTTATCTTTGGAATAGCTAGGAAAAAAATTGAATTTCCCTAAGGTCCTGGGATAAGGTTCATTTCAATAAATAAATTTAAAAGCTATTTTAAATCTCTAATATTGGTTTGCTATTAATAACTTCAGTGACCAGAGATTTAAATGGATGAATAAGTGTGAACATGTTTAAAGACTGAAATAAAATAAAATTGAAAATAAGTTAATAATTTTTATTATATTAATAGCTATCAGTTTTAGTACTGCTGTAGCATTTGTGTACTTTTTCTTGTTTAATTTTATGATCCTATAAGCAGGTATTATGATTAACATTTTATAAATAAGGGAATAGAATTTGCGGCAATGCAAGCAATTTGTCAAAAATTGGCACAACTAGTAAATGGTTGAGTTCATCTGAAGTTAGTTTCAGGGATATGAACTTCAGTCTGCTTGCCCTTAAGGATTTGTTTTAATCCACTGTATTACAATGCTGAATTCTCATGAAATACTTTCATAAGCAAGTGTTAAAAGAAAATATATTCATAATGAGACAAGCTTTAAGTTAAAATTGAAACATGTTCCTTGTTTAGAAATTTGTACATTTCCAATTCCATTAATTGTATATTCTACTTCTTTTAAACCCTTTGTGATGAGATCAGAGAGATTTTTGGCTATAAGTGTAAAGGAATCCTTTTTTCTCTAGGATCTTTGCTTCCAACATTCATATTTCCATTACTTACTTCCAATACTGATAGTATTCTAGATTACTTCAAAGTTTGCATTGAGTTTCCTAATAGATAAAAGTTTTGGGAAAGTAGAGACCTTTCACGGAATGGTATGGTTACATGGCATGTCTATGTATAGTAACATAAATACATATATATATATATATATATATATATATATGTTAATGTATGACTTAATGAAATTTCCTTACTTGATCCTCATTAGTTTCAATCATTCTAGAATAATTCTAATTTATGAAGCTCTAAGAAAATTATTTAAATAAGGACAAGTATTGACATCAAGTTAAATCTTAGTGATTCAGAACTTCTAAATATTTTTCACTTTGTTATGAAAACTCCTAGTAATATAGACATGTGTTCTTAAATGTTAAAAGCTTACCAAGTATGGAATGTAACCATGAATATGCACTTAACCTAGAAACAAGCTATGAACCAACCCAGTGTAATGTTACTTTAATTAACAGAAAAATACTACGTAACCTGGCAATGATAACATATAGGTGGTGACATTCCAGGGATAAAACCTATTCTAAGGGATTAACTAGCATTTATTCAAGTAAATAATAATGGAAATTTTAAAAGAAATGGGACCCACTGGGCTTGTTTTTTCAAGCTTTTGGAAATATATGGAGAAATCTAATTAACTCAGTTTTTCTCTGTGCATTTCCCAGGTGCTACAGATAACATGTTGCTACTGCAGGGCAATAAGATAAACCAATGCATTTTCTTCATCTTCAGACTGGTAGTGTTTTCCAGTTCTTTCTTTAACTTACTTGTTTTTATTAAGTATAAAACTAAATGATTATAGAAGCATCTAAAGAATATATCATTGAAATCACTTTCCTTGGACACAAATTAGGAAATGATTTTAGGAATAATCTGTGCATCTACCAGAATATGTTTTATTATTTAAGCGGTGAGAGGTTGTTTTTTGCAATTTGTTCTACATACTATTTTTTTATTTACTGACACATAAAGTAAATGTTGCTCCATATCTGCAAAAAGAGATTATACATTCATACAACTAGTAGAATAATATTGTGTAGCATAGGTGGATTAACAGATACTTTAACCAACTTTTCACTGATGGACTTTGAGATTATTCTTGAACATTTACAAAATAAAAGTACTGCAACAATCTCATCCAAGGCTCTATTATAATCTTGAGTAGTCAGTTAAGGAAACTGTGAAAACAAGATAAATTCTGTTTTTAGAAAGTTTGGCAGACAACCTTTAAAAACACGTTGGAAATGGAGGTACCCATCATGTACACTTACATATATCATCTATATAGGTACCTCTTGCGACAGTTACCCGTAGGTAACCTGACAGGGTTAAGAGCTCCCTAGAGAAATGATTGCATCATGGACACCCTCTTGTGTGGCTGGGAGGTCGGGCCCACCTGCAGAACGTGGCCATGGAGGATGTGTGTCTGACCCATGTGCCTCCTCTGTCCTGAGCAATTGTTCTCCCACACCCTTCTGCTATGATGTTTCTGCTTTTGATCTAGGTGTCCAGGAACTGAATTTTCTAAAACAGTGAGCCAAAATAAACCATTCCCTTCTTTGTGTAGTAGTGAGCATCAGCTATTTGTTTGTAATACCAGGAAAACTGACCAACACTGATTTCTACAGATATTATAGAGTGAAAGAGTAAGACTTTCTACTATAATGAATAACTTGTTGTTTATTTATGTAATAATTATTGTCATTATAGACTTGCGAGTTGTTTTTTGAGGAGGACTTATGTTTTTATTTAAAATACTGTAACATAAATGTTCTTAATGTTTTTCACCTGTATATTGCTTCATATTGAGGTGCCCTTTCATCTTGCTTCCTATATTTTGGGGCACTATCTTATCTTATTTCATTCTTTCTCTCACTATATGTTCCTTTGGTTTTTTTCTATATATGTTCTACATGCCTAAGTTTCAAACATGAGTGTAGAATTTTTAATTAAATTAAAAATGTGTCATTTGTAATGGGGCTTATTAAAAATAGTTCTTTTCCACCCATATTATTTTAGTGTGTTTACACTGATGCCATGGCAGACATAAACATCAAAACTACAGCCAGGATTTGGATTCATTTACTTTTGTCAATGAGCACTGATTGGGATCACTTGCAAATTATCAGGTCCTAATATCTGGAGGTCTAGGGCTTAGAAAGGATGAGCAAGCAGGAAGTACAGAGGCAGAATGGCTTATCAATTGGGGGATGGATTGGTTCTTACAATGTGCATCACAGTCACCAGCTATGTATTACAATGACCAACCCTTTCTAAGAAACAAATGTAATAGGAACTGTAACCAGAACTATGACCTAGGAAACTAACAAACTGAACTATATTGCCTGGCAAGGGTCTTCTTCTGCTACATTAACCTTTATTAGGAACTTCAGTAATAATTCATGGTTTAGTCAGGTTTATTCTTTATATGGATGAGACATTTGTAGACAAATGTAAGGAATAAAGAATAATCTGGAGCTATGGTTTCTACTAGAAAGAATTTTTTATGAGTTAGTGCAGTCTTCACTTTTCATTAACTATGGAAAAAGTCAGAAAGCTATGAGGACCTCAAGAAATATTACCTCTGCTTCCCTAACCTCCAACACAGGCACAATTATTACCTGGCTTGTTTTTTTTTTTTTTTTGCAGAACTGGGAATTGAACTCAGGTCCTTGTGCTTGCCAGGGAAGCGCTTATTCCACTGAGCCATCTTCCTGGCCCCTGTATTTTAAATATTGTTCTTCTACTCAGCTTTCCTTCTTTCAAGAACCCAACTGGATGGAGAAGTTCTAAATGTAGCTCCATGCATCCAGTTCCACATTCAATGAGTAGAACTTTCTACATTTTACCACACAATGTATATTTAACTTTGGAGAATTGTAGTTTTAGTGATATGATGGAGACCACTACAAAGAGGCTCTGAGGGAGATTTAGAATTAATTGATTGGCTTTCTACATTTACTTTGAGTCTGTTCTAGGCCTACATGACTTGCTCAAAAAGAGGTGGCTGGCATGCGGTAAGGGCAACTCTTCATGTCAACGGTCATAGTAGAGGCCTGTATTAGTCCGTGACACTGACGCTTCAGAGGGCAAGATAAAGCTACACCTGAGAGCACCAATTCTTAAGATAAAGACTGCAGCAGCAGCCACTTGCCTCCAGCTGTAAATGTCAAACTTAAAGATAAGATAGTTCTCCTATTTGGGAAAAATTAACACTTAATGTCTTTGATCTAAACTTCCCAAGGTCCTGCTCACTTTACTGCCTTTACTTCAGGTATCCTTTTCCTTTGTTTCAAAAAATCCAATAAAGGGCTGGCCAGATAGCTCAGTG
>NW_004524592.1:5338330-5351911 GCF_000260255.1 Octodon degus | reverse complement strand
GCAAGAGGTTTTGTTTGAGAACAAGGATTACATTCGCAGTTAGACAAAAGCCATTGTTGTTATGCTCTGACAGAAGATTTGTCTACCTTTTTTTATGTTCTGATAGTTTGCAGAAGACTAGGGTTGAGTCTATCAGACTAATTGGGCAGGATGAGGCCATTTCAAGGCATAAGATTTAGGCTGTGGTTTGGTCACTATTAGTGGCATTTAGCCAGCCCTATATTGAGAAACAAGAGCAAATATTAGAGCTGATAGGCTTTAAAAGCTTTATGTTTCATCATAAAGAAAGATCCTGTAAAGCTGGAACTGCAAAGATGGAACAAAGGAAATGTTGGTTGATAAAAACATGAATATTAACATCAAGTCACTACTTTATATCAGAATGACAGGAAAAAATGTCTTGAAAGAATGTGAGGAATCAGCAAGACCCAATCTCTCCATTGATTCGATGATAGAATGGCTATTGCTCCAGCTGGCTGCAGACCTGGACATCATCCAGATTATAAGAGCTGTGGGGCTTCTACTTGGATTTCAGAAGAAGGATTGAGAGGCCAGGCACTGTGCTCCTGAAAAGGCAATATGCAAATGTGTGAAAATAAAGCTAAAAATGCAGTGTAGATTCCAGAAAGGTGGAGAATCCAGGAACACAGAGCTTCTGAAGAAATTAAGGAGTGAATAATGCCATTCCAAAAGAGCAACTGGGAGGACTTCAATAACCTCTAATGATGTAGGGTTAGGACCACTCCTACCCTTTGGGGTTCATACAACACTACAATTTGCCCTGAACTCTGAACATGCAGCAATAAGATTCAATATTTACCATGTAGTGTTTGAGTCTTGTTTTGATCCATTCATTTTTATACCCTTGGAATGGAAATATTTACCCTATGCCATTTATGTTGACATTGTTTAACTTCTTGATATTTCCAAGATTTTTAGCTAAGTTTGGTTATGCCCCAGAGAGGACCTTCGACCTGGATTTTACTTGGATGCTGAAACAATAAGGACTTTGGCAAGTCATAGAAGATGGAGAAATGCATTTTGCACAAAGGGATGCGCATGAGTATTTTCAGGTCCAAGATTGCGATGTTATGATTTATATCTTGATGTATCCCAAGAGCCTCATATGCTCATACATAGAGCCTTGGAAGAGTGGAATGAGTGCACTATGGAGGCTTATTGCTGACCTCTGTTAAGAGGTGGAATCCAGTTAGAAGCAGCAGGTCATGGGGGAGGTGTACAGGCTAGAAGAGTTTATCTTGCTCCTGGGTTCTTCCCTGTATCAGTGCTTCTTGTCAGCCATGCTGTGAACAACTCGCCTCTGTCATGTCCGCTTGCTGTGTTGTTCAGTCTTGTATTCAGGTGATTACAGGCTGAAACATGAGCCAAAAATAACCCTATCTTTTAATTTGCAGGTATTAGGTACTGCTTCTCAGTGATGAGAAAGAGATTAAGACATGTATTCTAACATGTGATTAAGGCATTTTATCAAATATGATTTAGAGAAGATGCATTAAAATGAGAATACAGTGACGTCTTCGCAAGAATGAATTTAATTGGGTAGTAACATCAAAATATTTAAATTCATCATAGAAGTGGAGAAGAAAACTAAATTGATGAGGCATCATTTTCTTGTATCAGATTACAATGTTCCTAATTCAGTTTATTGTCAGAGCAAAGAAATATATTTTGTCATGATATATAAGTCAAAATGTAAATTGTTATAAACTTTAACCTTTTACTTTACAGCATTAATTGTTTCAGGCATTTCAATTCCAAAACTGAATACCTAGAAATTATGTTCAGAAAAGGTTCAGTACAAAGATATTAATCATAATACATTTTCTTTAATGAAAAATGGAATAATCTAACTATTTAACAATCAAGAATCTGTTAAGTGTATTAAAATTATTAACATAGTGAAATATTTTGCCATTAAAATAAAAATGAGAAAATATAATTAAGTAGCTTTCACAGTAGGAAATCATTTTAAACATACATTCTTCTCACATATCAACAAAGAACACTCAAATAAATATTTAAACCAGATTTCTTCTACATTAATGTCATGTTGTTTTCTAAATTCTTTTTTTTTTTTACTTTTTAAAAATAAATTCATTAGAGTCAGCAAGGTAGCTCAGTGGAATAAGCACCTGCTTTGGTGCTTATTTGATCCCCGGTCCTGCACATCCTGCTGGCCCCAACCCTGGGCACACTGAACCAGTGACCAAGTGTGGGCATAGTGGTGCACACCTATGATCCCAGTACTGGGGAGGATGAAAACAGGAGGATCACCATGAATCCGAGCTGCATAGTGAGACCCTGTACCAAATACACAAATGAATAAATAAATTTATTATTGCTCTTTCAAAAATATTATGGTTAACCCAGACCTCTACAGAATCCCTGAAGGATTATCAAGTTCTTATGTTTACCCTTCTCTGAAATTTTCTCAATTTCTATTCTGATCTTTCATTCTGAAACAACTCCGTCCTGTTCAAATCTCAGGCATGGAATTGTTCTCTTGTTTGTCCAGCTAACAACTTACACATACACCTCCTCAACAGTTCTGTTTAGAAGTATATATAAAGGAGATTACAATATGGAACTCACAAACTTCAAATTAATATGGAATAATAAACCCTTTACTTCCCAATTCCTACTTCTTCTCCACCACTGGAAAGTCCATCTTCTGTGATAGTTTAGATCTAAAAATGCCTTCCCCAAAGTCTGCTGTGGTTGCAAGTGGGACTTTTGGAAGTTTATCAGATCACACTGTGCTATACTCATCTGTGGATTAATTCAACAATGAGATGATAGCAGAAAGTATTCTTAGGAGGTGGCAGCTCCTGAAAAGGGCTGGGTCACTCTGGCATGCGATGTGAAGGTTTGTTCTTGTTTCTAGCTCCTTCCTTCTCTCTCTGCTTTTGCCTGCCTGATATACGCAGATGCCATGTGTATTCCATTTCTTCATGATGTTTCTCCTCCGGAGCCAGGTGAATACGGACTGAATCCCTTGAACCACTGCCTTGGCACTCTCTATACTGTGGGCATCAGGTTTTTTTCCTTGGCATGGGAAAGCTGATTCATGCAGAGAACTGATATCAGAGAAGTGCAGTTTTTTATGTAGCAATACCTGAGCATCTTACTTAGAAAATTTAAGGCTAGTTTTTGGAAAACATTTGGAAAGTTTCAGAGATGCAGGCTGGAGAAAGCCAAAACTACTGTAACTGGAGCTTGGTGGCTGTTTCTGGTTGGAGCTCAGAAGATCAGAATGCTAATAGGAGTACAGACAGTAAAGTCCGTACTCAAAAGGTTTCTATCAGGATCCAAGATTCCTGTGGTAGTAGTGCTAGAAGCCATGTGAGTTGTACTCTGGCAAAAAAAAAAAAAAAGTCTGCATTTGCCCATGACCTAAGATTTTCAGGAGACTGAGAGAAAGGGTGGTAAAATAATTGTTCTGAAGGAAGAAATTTCCAGACAGTCCTGTGTTCATGATACGACATGGATGCTGCTGATTTCTTTCAGTCAGATTTAAAGTGGTAGGGGGAAATAAACTAAGAAAAAGAATTGGAAAACCTTAAATTTTGTCCAAAAAGGAAAGCACTTATACATTTCATAGGTGTGATTGGTAGAGAGATTATAATCTCTAAAAGAAGACTAATGCTTTGCATCTGGACAATGGGAAATATGCCTCATTGATGTCTCAGGAAATAGGCAAACTACAAAAATCACAAGCTAAATAATGTAGAAAATTAAACTCCTTTGAAAGTCTTTGTTTAAAAAATTGATTCCCAGTGTGCCTTACTCATTCTAGGGCATCTGGAGAAGTCTTCCCTACAGTTCAGCTACCCAGGCATTCAGAGGCATCTGCATCCATAGTCCAAGGGGACCTGACTACTGCTTGAGCTGGTGGCAGGCCTTGGAGTCATCTAAATGTTGTTAATCTTTCAGTAATTCAAAACATAAGAACTGTGGAGTAATGTAGATTTCCACCTATATTTCAATTGGAAGGTCTTCAAGGTCATGGAATGTGGCCCTGAGAAGGTAATGTATGAAGCTGTCAGGCTAAGCTGAAAGGTTCAGTGGAAAACCCTGGAGATACAGGAATATGGAAGGTCTTCAGGCAATGAGTAGTATCAGTCAGAGAGAGAGGCGATCTGAGCAGTGAATAGCAAGGCCATAGGTGCAGGACTCTCCAGGCCCTGTGGAGCGCACATGGTACCTTAATCTGTCCTGAATACTGAATGGAGTTACACATGCGATTGTTTGCACTCCTTGTTTCCATTCTTGCTTTAATAAAACATCTTTCTAGTCCCCTGTTCCTCAGCTTTAGAATGATAACGTTTACTCTGAGCCACTATATGTTAAAATCATCAAACTTATCATTTTTATAGGCACAATGAAGCAATTGTCTTGAGTGTCAGAGAAAACTTTGGTTTGGAGTTTTCAGCAATGCAAGAACTTCTAAGATTTTGATAACTCTTAGAGATAAATAGTTTTTATCTAATGAGATAGAAATGAGCTTTTGGGTATCAAGGTTGAAAGGTGGTGGCTTAAATTTAAAATGTCCCCATAAAATTATCTTGTATTCATATATGGGGCTTATGGAAGGTGATATGGATCATGAAGGTTCTATATTCAGCAGTGGTTAATACGATAGTTAATCCATAACTCAGTGCACTCTTGCAGGAGGAGGTGGGGTGCAGTCAGAAGAGGCATGGCACTGGGGGCATGCGCTGAAAGATTGTGTGCTTGTCCTTAGCTTCTCACTTCTTTCTCCCTTGCCGGCTGCCAAGATGTGAGCAGCTCTTCTCATCCATGGCCTTTTACTACTATGTCACTGTCATGGAGCAAGCAAATGCTAGAGGGAATCCCCTGAGCCAAATTAAGCCTTTCCTTTAAGTTGGGGTATGTGGCACTGAATCACACCAGTAGGACACCTGACAAATACACTCTCCCCAAGAGGTCTCTTCTGTTGTGGATCCTGGCTAGGCATGATGAATAAGCTATTGGTCTACTCGAATGGAGTCAGCATGGTTCTGGGTGTGGAAGGCCCTCCTGAGGATTGTTGTCAACAGCATAAAAGAGAACCAGAGTGGGGAGATAGTATGCTAATTTTTTTTTTAAACTTTGTCATGCTGATTTTCCTGATAGGAACTCAGCCGTTGTCATAGTCAGAAGAATTTGGGTCCTTGCTGTCTTTGAGCATGGCCATGGTTTTTTCCAGAGGAGCTCTGGTTCTTACTTTCAGCACAGATCAATCAGCTTGCTGTCACAGATCCTTCTTCTGGCTGGTGCAAACTTTCTAGCTTCCACTGCTCAGTTTTGGGCTTGCCCAGTACAGAGCCTTGACACAGACTTCAGTGAGAAATTGTCATGATCTCTTGGCCTTCAGCTGGCCTTGTGTAGGACAATGACACAGGATCCAGGCCTTCAGGTGGATTCTTTGGGTCTCCAGTATGTGGACAGATCTCCTGCACTCTTTTGCATTTGACTCTGGGTGAACATTATACAATAATCCTATAAATTACGTAGCCTGTATCAAATCTTTTCCCTTGTAAACTCTGACCACAGCATCAGGATTTTCCTTTTTAGGAATTACATTCTTCTTCCTGTTTGACCCCAGAACACTGCTTTCCAGGAACGGATTCAAAATCCTAGTATGGCTCTATTACATTGGGCAAGTCAATTTAATACTTTCTGTAATAACCTTCTCCTTTCAGACCAAATCTGAAAGCCTAATACTTTGTAATTAAAAGGCATTTCATCAGAAAGCCATTCTCTCCCTAGGAGAAAAATTTTGCTGAACTCAAAAGGCATACAACTCAGAATACAGTGAGTTTTCAAAGCAGCCTTTAATCTTCTTTGTTAAGATTGATTCAGATATTCACAGAAATATACTAATAGTGTGTGTGTGTGTGTGTGTGTGTGTTTGTGTGTGTGTGTGTGTGTGTGTTTGTGTGTATGTGTGTGGTGGGCAATGAGTGCATACAGAACAAACAGTAAAGTATTTGGGAGAGCTAGTGATGGAACAATCATTTTTAAGGCTCTACTCACCTAACAGTATATATTTTAGTAATAAACCTGAATTGTGTAGTTTTCAAGGAGCTAAAGTATGCATAATCCAAAGGTCAATTTGACATCATTTCAGAAAAACTGAGATAATATCTCTCAAACTTTTGATGATATGTGTTTTTGGAGTTGAAAAGAATCTCATTCACACTCCCTCATCACTGTTTGGTTTCCAGTCTACAGCACAGAATGAAATTGATGCAGGCCCTACAGAGTGGATTTCTTGAGTAGAAATGAAGGTAACAGAATCTTCTATTTTGGAGCGTGCATAACAGTCCTCTGCTGCTCCAAGGAGCAGGAACACTGATGTGCAGCTAGGAGAGCTTTCGTGCTTTGCTGTCTGTGGTGTAGTCGTGATACCAGGTAGCTGCTGAAGGCCTCAGATGAACCAGGACAACTAGTCTTCACTTAAATTTAATTGATTTCTCACTTTTAGCTTTAATATTGGTGCTCAGCTTAGTTTTTGAAAAAAAAATTAGAGATGTTTGTAAAATGTGAATTTATTTTTCAATCACATTTTTTTTTGCCTTTGAACTCAGGCTCTTGAGCATGCTTGGAAAGTGCTATACCACTAGGCTGCCACATCCAGTTATACATTTTATGAAATCTAAATGTGCAGCAAACGTGTCTAATGAAAACTTAGTGATCAAATTTATAGGTATTTGTAAATGTACAATGCATTTCACATTTCAAAGATGCACAAACCATGACATGGCAAGCATCAACATTTTTATAATAACCATATGTTGAAATATAATGTTTTGAATATATTCAGTTAAATGAAATACATTGTTCACATGAACTTCACCCCTACCTTCCTGTATGGATACTAGAAGATTTTAAGTGGTGTATGTGGGCTAGCCAGATAGCTCAGTGGATTAAAGCACCTGCTTAGGTAGATATAGGGACTTGGGTTTGATCCCCTGTGTGCCCTACCAGTCCCACACCCAAGGGTGCTGAGACTGTGCTTGAGACTGGGTGTGGTGGGGCTCGCCTGTAATCCCAGTGCTTGGGAGGCTGCAAACAGGAGGATCACAAAGAGTCCGATCTGTGTAGTGAGACCCTGTAGACCCTGTACTAAATAAATAAATAAATAAATAAATAAATAAATAAATAAATGGTGTACGTGGTTCATATTCTACCTCCAATCACCCTGCCTCACTAGAGGATAAAATTCTCACTTAGCTACAAAGCTACAAATTACAAGCAACATTTACCCATTTCTATGTTGCATTCACAGTTTTTAGATACTGGCAACTAATTGTAAATTTTTAAAAATATTTATACTTAGTGCTAAAATCTTAATATTTGGGTTCTCTTGAAAATTATAAGATTTGGTAAAGCTACATTCATTATTACATGGCAAGAATTTACCGGGTCTCACACCAGCTGCCCATTCAGCTAGCTCAAATCCCTTCGCTCTGCATAGCCTCTCTGTCAGTAAATAGAAAACCACTCTGCCAGACCTCTGAAGACAAACACTAGACTTTGACTTTTTTTAGCCACATGACAGGATGACATAAAAGAAGTCAGGGTTTTCACCCTTTATATTTTTTCTATCAAATGTTCTCCACATTTGGGTGGTTTATTTTTTCCTAGCTACAAAAATTGATCAACATTTTACCAAATGAAAATCCCACTGAATGGTTTTACAGCTGCCCATATATCAGATAGCAAAAGCAGAATGCAGCAACATTGTGCTGCAGAAAATCCTAGTCCTGCTTAATGCAGAACTTGTTACTTTAAATCCTAGAAGCCTCCCAGTCTTTCCTGCACTATTGGCCTATATGACAGGCTTTAATTAGCACAGATTTTTCATATTCATGGGTAGATTAGAAATTTGGAAGGACTTAATGAAAAAGGTCTGTTACCTTGACCACAATGAAATTGCAGTTAGAGGGCATTTGCTTTACCCAAAGGCTGACTGCATACAAATACATGAATATTAACATAATGCATACAAAAATGAAATTTTGGGTTTTTATTAAGGAAATGTTCATTTTGATCTACTGTTAATGCCCATGAAATATTTGAATGACAACTTTAATAACTACGAATTAGATGTAACTAGAATGTTTTACAACCATAGCTTTCCTTCTGTCTGTTTAATGAAAGAAATGAAGTTAGAAAAAGTTGTATTCATCTTTTAAAGTAGCTCACTCCCTATGTGCCCCTGGTAGCCTAAAAGGATACAAAACTAATGATAAATTGATAGATATAGACAAATGCCTCCATGCCTGCTAAAGTAAGTAAGTGGGATAATTCCAAATTATTCTATGAGCAATGGTGGAAAAAACTGAATTAAATAAAGATTTCATTGAAAGGTTGTAAGTTGATGTGATACCCAAGGAAGGACAAGTAGAGGGATATGTGAGGAGCAGAAAAATATTCCATGCAGAGGGAAGAGCATGTGCGGAGGATGAAGGCAGGTGTTCTAGCTGCAAAGTAGTCCATGTGGCTGATTTAGCTACCCAGCTGGTGTGCAGGGCACAGACTGGATTGGTCACCATCACTGGATTCTGATAAGGCATTCCTTTAACAGCACAAATGGATGCCTCTGTCTGGATGTATTCTCCATTTATGTAGCTAACCCATTTCAGCCCCCAGAACTCTTGCAAGCCAAGGATCCCAGATGTCACCACCCAGCCTACAAACCAGAAGCTGTGCTTTCTCAGGTAGACTAGTGATCATTCTTTTGCTCTTGACTGACGTTTACACACAGCTGAGTTTCTGCTAAATTGGTGGTCCTTGCTGGACAGGAACTCTTTGCACAGTGTGCTTACTCTTTCATGTTCATCTTTAATGTTTTATATCTAAAAAGAAAGCATAAGATAGAGTGCAGTATAGATGAATTAGGATAGCTGGAATTGAAAAGGAGCAAAAATAATTATTTTTCTCAACCCCTGTAACTTCACATTGTGCAATAAAAGATTGAACAACACAAAAATAAACAAATTTATTAAAGCATATATCACATACCCATAGAAACTTAGCTGGGGAATAAGTAATTCTCAGAAAAGTGGCTTTGAGGTTCACCTTCCACACCAACTTCAACAAAAAAGAATTACCTATTATACAAGGGACAAGACCAAAGTACCAGGGGTCTCCTATGTTAGCTTCTTGTAGGAGAACAAACATAAGTTTGGAAATCTCAGTTTCTCAGATGCCACAACCGAGTTCCAATTGGCCTAAAGCTATCTCTGTAGTTCACTTAGTCCTGGTAAAAAGAAAAGGAGGATTTTTTTTTTTATCTTTGTCTATCTATATCCTTTTAGGCAATTGGGGGGTAAGCAGGCAGCTTTCATCTGTTGCTCATTTCCTTATGTCCACCATACTTAGGCCAAAAGGAAGCATTTTGGGGTAACATATTCTGGTCATCCATGAAGTCAAAGGGCCTAGTCACAAAATGATACATGGGTTTCACTTTAAGTCTCAGCTTACCAAAGAGTGATAATTAGGGAATGTAATGCACTGTATCTATATTTTAAAGTGATTATTCTCAGTGCTATACAAGTAAACAAAGTGGTTGCAAGTGGACTAATGTAGGAACACAGAGACCAGTCTCAAGGTGAGGTTGGCCTCAGGAGTGGATATTCATTGAATGGATGCAAGATCAATCTATCAGATTTATAGGATCGTGCTAACAATAAATGCTGACAATTTCAACAATGGATGATAAGAAAAATCAATGTTTATTGAGTACAAGCTCTTTTATATGCTTCCTACATCCAATCTTTAAACAAGCTTATGAGTGCATTTGATTGAGCTTACTTTACAGTTAAAAAATTTAGACTCAAACAATGTGCCTAACGCCAAGTTGCTGAGGTCTAAATTAGACTATCAGATTACTGTGCTCATCCTCTCAAGTACAGAAA
Source organism: Octodon degus (assembly GCF_000260255.1). Classification (NCBI taxonomy): domain Eukaryota; kingdom Metazoa; phylum Chordata; class Mammalia; order Rodentia; family Octodontidae; genus Octodon; species Octodon degus. Next base: position 5,341,961 of record NW_004524592.1, on the reverse strand, counting down.
TTTAAAGAATGGGTTGGGGTTGGTGATACACACCAATAATCCCAGTATACGGGAGGCTGAACCAAGAAGTTTGTAAATTTGGGCTCAGTTTGGGCACTTAGCTACTTAGTGAGACCCTGTGCTAAAATAAAACATGGAAAAAGGGTGGGGATGTAGCTCAGTGCAAAGGCCCTGGATTCAACCCCCAGTGTAGTCCCGCACATTAATTAATTTACAAACATTATTGAAAACCTATTCTTTACAAAGCCATGTAGTATTATTTGAAGGAAAATTGGTTAAAACTTTAATGGGTTTTTGTTAACTGTTACATAGTGAAAATATAAACAAGATTTTTTTCCCTATAAAAATGTAAGAATATCAAAGTATACATCGAATGGCTCAAGTTTTTTCTCTTATCTTCCATGATACATGTACCTGATACAGTGTGATCATGTATAAAGTACCTTCAACCTTCTCTGTGTAAAGATAATCAAGGACATGCTGTAAACAGCATGTATAGCCTTTAAAACTCGTGAGCTAGGAGATTCAAGCCAAGGTGGAAAGGAACAGGAGATAGAGGAGGAAATCAAGTCATGATCTAAATAAAGCACTATTGATTTCTGAGTAGCTCTGCTAAAGCTTTTTGTTGGGTGACTAAGCAAATGGTCACTCGTCAGGAAGATGAATTACTACCCTCACAGTTACACAACCAAGTCGCCTTTTCGATCCAAATCAGGAACCGTCACTTGCTATCCACCCAGCTACTCTGCGACTTACCTGACCCGGCTGTGTGTGAATGAGAAAGAATTTGCTTTGAGTGTAAATAATATCCTGTTAGCACATCTTTTATCCTACATGCCCTTGTTTTCTGTTTGCTTGTTGGATTTTATTTCAGAACAATTGCTTTTTTTTGTTTTTTGTTTTTTTTTTATATGATTACAATTTAATTCAAGCTTGTCATTTAACAAGGAAGATTATTCCCAACATCAAATTGGAGAGACAAGCGTATTTTGTAAGACTTTCCACTGGGATGCTCATATCGGATCCACTACTACATCAGCTGTGCTCTGGGCAATTGACTACAAAAGTATCACTTTCTCAAATGGTGCCTTGGAAACCCTTGGCTCAAAAGCAGTTTTCAGTCATACTGGATTCCATCCTCTCTTTCTCTCCTTCCTGTTCCCACTTCACATGCCATTAGGGATGATAGCCCCAGTGGAAGTTTCCTTTCAGTCTCAACCCTCTACTTCCATGAAATTAATTAAGTGATGCCATGCTTCATTTTATCTGATTTGGAAGCAATCCATCACCTTTCTGCTGGTTGTATTAGTCCAAGTGATCAGCATATTAATTCATTTGTGAGAATAAGCCCAAGGGTAATACGGTGTGGAGGTTTAACGCCTAAACGTGTTAATGTCTGTAATCAGAACTCTTTTCTCAGTGCAGAACAATTGCTAAACAATTACTGTTGGCTATGATTTCTATGGTAGAAAACAGACATGGTGGCAAGAGGGAAATAGTGAAAGCTTATTTTGCAAGAACTGTAATATCAGCAAGTTCTCTTTTCCCCTACAATATTTTCTAAGATGTTCAGTTTCTGTGTAGCTATCTTTTTACTCGCTCTCTACATCACTAAGTAGAAAAAAAAAAGTTGTATTTGTTATGAAAAGGATAACCTGAGACAGCTTGAAACTTTCTGCAAAGTCTTATCCTTTCTGTATTCTGTATTCTTTCTCTTCAGGTGCTTTGGTTTTATCTGCATAAATTGCCGATTTGATAATTTCCTTTTCATTCCCAATATGCCCTAGAGTCTTCATTACCTAATTTTTTCCTGTAATGAGAAAATTCTTAGGTTAAATGACTATCAAGACAAAAAGTCTTGACAGAGAGCGGTCCCTCTGGATTAGCAAGTTGCTATGAATTGAGTAAACAGTTGGAGAACTTGATTACTGATTATTGCTCCTTACTTTCCTGGAGTGATTTTGAAAGTGAATTTAAACTTACTCTTGAATACTTTTCTGTTTCCTTTTTTCTCAAAGTTTTGTGCTGTATAAAAATAAGGATGTAGTCATAGCTTCCCATCTATGTGTCATTGCTTTCTGAGTCTCTTTGAGATGTGTAGAGTAAGTGATTATATCTGGTTTCAAAAAGAAGAAAATAAGACTCAAATAATCCTAATAACCTAGGAAGAAGACGTATAGTTTGTTGTAACTGGTGCATCCTAATATGCTAGAGGCTTACGTGTGCTTAGATCAGGGCTCTGCTTCCACTTGATAATTCTCTCAATCTTGTGTGCTTCTCTAGGTCAGTGTAGCCCTCTGACTGGCTTCCCGTAAGGTCCTAAGTGACTGTAATATTCCCAGAGCACACCTGCATGAAGACTTTCTCTGTACCTTCTTCCCAAGCATCAAACTGAGATCACAATAACAATTTCAGTAACTTAGGCAAGACATACAATCTATGTCCCTCCCTGTGACTTACCTGTGCTGCTCACAAACATGAGTTCATGTGAAAATCACAACAGATGTGACATGTGAATCTGTTCACTTCAGTTTACTCGTTCTATTTTCCTGCTCTAGAGTCATAGCAGGCTTGGTTTATTGTTGCCTTTGTTACTATAATGCACTTTTTAAAGCATGTGGTATTAATGCATTGTCGAATCCTTATAGCCATGATTCATACTTTGTTATACCATCAGATTATAGCAGTAAGACCCCAGCTTTTACTAATATTAAAATCATTAATATTTTACTAATATTACTCTGAAGAAATTAATTTTTTTAAAAATCCTTTGCAAACTCTGTGATAGAAATAAATGTGTCAGGACCTGGGAGATGACTCAGTGGAGTAAGTGCTTCCTTGGCAAGTGCAAGGGTCTGAGTTCAATCCCCGGTTCCACCAAAAGATAAATAAATAAATGAATAAATAAATATATCACTTTTCCAAAGTCTGAGAAATTGTTAAATTATTGCTTTTGCTCATTTGTACTTTTCCTGCAGTAGGAGTTTTAGCAGTAGAAAATGTGTCTCACTGCCCAGTGCAGCAGAAGGCAGTGAACCCATGTGTGGGTTGCATCTCCTGCTACTAACACCTCTAGTAGCAGGTGTTAGTAAGTACTGTTGATCAGTTTCTGTTGCTGAAACAAAATACCTAAGAAAACCACCTTAATACTTTCAAGCCAGACTAAGCAACTTGGTAACCCTTCCTCAAAATCAGAAAAGGTCTTACTGTCATAATCTAATGGTGCAACAAAAATATGAATCATGGTTATAAGGATTCAATGATGCATTGATACCAGATGGGTTAAAAGGGTGCAGTATGTAACAATAAACTGAAATTGCTACAACTCTAACCAGACAAATAGTGTGACTAAGGAGAACAAACAGATTCACATGTCATATTTGCTATGATCTTGAGACCCTATCTCAAAATTAAAATGGAAAATCTAAATAAAGGAATAGGGATATAGTTTAGTGCTGAAGGCCCAGATTCAAACCCCATTACAAAAGAAGAAAAGAAACGAAAAGAAAAAGACTATTTGGGTTCAAAGTTTTAATTTTTTCAGTGCATGATCTTGGCTGCATTGTTAAGAAACAGAACAATGTGGGATAGATAATGTGGCCCAATGAAGTGGCTCACCTCTAGACAGAAA
>NW_004524592.1:5331574-5338160 GCF_000260255.1 Octodon degus | reverse complement strand
ATAGTTGCAACTACTTCCAGATAATGCTATCATACTATGAACCTAAAGTGATTCAATCTACCGACAATGCGAGAGCCCTTGGGATTGAGTCCCCTTCTTGAGGGCCTCACCACTGAACAATGCTACATCAGAGTCTAAGCCTTCAGCAATGAGGTTTTGGGAGACATGGTGGACCATAGCATAATAGCAGCTATGGATATTATTATAAAATACCATAGACAAGATTAAATAGCAGAATGACATCTTCTATCTAAGATCAAGTTGCCATGAAAGTTGGTCTCTATTGACGTCACTCTTCGTGACTTGTGGGAAGCCTCTCTCTTGTTTTGTCTTCACTTAGAGGGGAAAAAGAACAGACTCAAGTGACTCTTCCACTTCTGACAAGGACACAAGTCCTATCACTATACAACTCCATCCTTACAAATGTGTCTAATTTAATCCTCCCTAAATGCCATTTCTTGAAGTACAGTCACATGGGAGGTGATGGTTTCAATACAGGAATTCTCTTTGGACAAAAATCATTCTGTTATATTAGGGGCACATACTATTTATGCAGAGTTATTCTGCAAATAAATAGAAGTACTCTGTGTCATTTCATGTTAAAAAGTAGTTTCTAGAATCCAGATTCCAGCATCGAATATCATTCTCCAAGAAACATAGTCAGAACTCCTCAGAGAAGTAGCTGCTTCTAGGACTGGGGCAGAAAATATGCAAGAGGACCCTGAAACATTTTGTAGTGCCAGAGAATGAGCAAGTGCACACACAAAACACAACAACAAGTGCACATAATGATGGGGCATGTCAAAGGGCAATAGAAGCCAGTTAAAAGGGCTCAGCTGTACCAGTTACACTGAATTAGGACCCAAAGTATACATTAATTTTTGGCTTATTTTGAGGTAGAGTCTCACTATGTATTCAGGCTGCCTTCCACTCACAATGTAGCCCAGGCTGGCTTCAAACTTACATTGATCCTCTCGCCTCATTCTCCCCAGTGCTGAGATTACAACTGGGAGCTACCAGGCTCACCAGAATTATATAAAAATAACACATCTCTAGGAATATAAATAATTAAACAAGGGAACTAATGGATTGGGAGACAAGAGATGCATCTGAGCATGATTCTAGACAATTTTGGTAAACCTTTTGTCCCAAAGCAAATAGTGTTTGTATTCACTTTTCTGTGGGCTTTGGATGCTTCCTTTGTTCCAAAGAGCTGTCATATTGTGGACAAAGGGAAAACTTTAAGAGGGAAATTATGTGTAGTAAGAAAGTGTGACGGGCAAGTGAACAAGGAGTAAGTCAGGTGGACACCATGTTCCATTGACAATATATGATAAAATAATGCTGCTTTCTGCTGTCTTCTCCCCACAAAACCATAACTGCAGCGCAATGAGAAAACACCAAAATTATCAAAGTCCTTAAAAAATACAAGACTTGTAAATTGGGACAGCGGAGAGGAATTTATGGAATCCTAAGGACACAGTGCCACGTAAGATCCACAAAGAGTTCTTGAAACAGACAAGGAAACATTAGGTAAAAATGAAGCAAATCTGAGTGCAGTCTGTTTAATAATTATAGATCAATATTGATTTCTTAATTACTAATAATAGGTGGATGAGGTTTACAGAACTTAGTAACCCTTTGTATTCTTTCTGTGATACATTTATTAAAAGTACTCCAAGGTTAAAATGCTGTCTTACAAAAGTGATAAACAAGCATATATTCCAAATTAATAACTGTGAAAAAGACAGAGAGAATTCAACACTGAGTGACAGTGGCCAGTGGCACAATCCATAATTCTAAGTAGATATTAGATCTCTGATACCTTCACAGTGGAATACATAGTGGAAGCTTATTTTTATGGAGGTTGCTATCAGCATAAATGGACCTTGTTCTTTGTCTAAGAGACATCTCTTAGAGTATCTTTTTGATCCTATAACAACAGAAAATAACATGAAGTCAAGGTGTAGGGATCCAGGTATTAGGCATGTGAAATGATTTAGGCTAAAGTACTTTTATTAGCTAGCCTCCAAAAGACTGGCCTATCTGGCAGTGTCTTGGGGCTTACTGGAATCTAAATCTTTCACATGCCATGTATGGACCCCCTGGAAAGTATATACCCTTCAGGGCAGAATAAGAGGAACACATAAGCTGCATCTTCATGGTAGTAATTCAGGTTTCTTTCCTCACACCCTTTACTTCTTTTTTTATAATTTTATTGATAAACAAATATGAATGAGACAGTTTCAAAACTGATTAGTAGGATGGTTTCAGTAATTAATACATTGCATAGTGTTGTCTTTGTAGTGGTTATTCATAGTCAAGATGCAGAATGATATCCTGTCCAAACACTATTAGTACAAATCTTTCTTCTTATTGAATTAAGAGAAAGTAGCTGTATACCTATCCTAACTATTTTGAATATACAGATATAAAATGATCCTTCATTTGTATCCCCTTTTTTGGTTTAGTTTTGTCACAGATGGGTATTCCATTGTCATTTACCCTTTGCTTCTGTCAGGGGCTCTGGTTTTTGAATTGAATAGGGAAAGGGAATTAGACAGAGACCATGGCTGCCCATGGTGGTGATTTCAATGCATCTATTAACCATAACTGAGTTGCTGTTTTGACTATTATTTGTCTCGTTGTACATTCTTACCTTATATTGATAGATTATAGTCTAGCCAAGTGTGTTAGTTATGAGCATATAATGAGTGATTAACACGATGAATATTTTTATGAATTGAACCATTTTGATTGTAGCTCAGGCTGTAATCACGCCCTCCCCCCTCGCCATTTTGCTTTGCATCTCTGGGATGCCATCATAAATGCCCATTAAAATTAGACAGCTCATTTCAGTGGTAGAAGCTACTGTGCCAACTTTACAACAGGCAGCATCCATTAGCATTTCAGAATTCTGGGACTTGCTTTACCAGTGTAATGTGGGACTGTCTCCTAGAACTGTCTAGGAGGCATGACCAAGGACAGATACGCAACTAATACAAATAGATGTCACTATTTCTATTATCCTAAGACTCAATTATTGCTATTATAGATGACTAATTTTTCAGTTTTTCTTCATAGACGTCATCCATTGAATCCAGTATTCAGCTGGTAGACTAGGTACAATGTTATAGTCATTTCTAATGTTTATACTTTTGCATTAAAAATCCATATGCTGTGATCCCATTTCAATAAATTTGGCTTAATCTTGTCCTGAAAGTTTAGCGTCATTTCTGTTTGTGCTAACATCCTAAGAATTTATCCAGATTTCTATTCACTGGGTGAGCAGTCTGCCAGCAGAAAGGAGAATGAGCGTTGGGTAGTGTCTAGGACACAGATGAAGAGGAGACTTACATTCAAAGTGATGGAGCCCAGCCGGCCTGATAGCTCAGCAGATTGAAGAGCCTGCTTAGGCAGGGTGCAGCAGCCAGGGTTCCATCCTCAGCATGCGGAGATGGCCCCACCACTAGGGTGCACTGAGAAGGTGACTGAGACTGGGCGTGGTGGCACACGCCTGTAAACCCAGGGCTTGGGAAACTGAAAGCAGGAAGATCACTGAGTCTGATTTACATAGCAAGACCCTGTAGACCCTGTACTAAATACAGGAAAAAAAAAAGTGATGGAGCCATTTACTTTAAGATGTGATTTCCTCCAGCAACTCCACTATGGAAATGGAGACAAGAGACAGGGATGGCCAAAGGTGATAGGTTTGCTAAAATGACATGGTGGAAAGACAAGTTAACTGCAGATGCTGACAAATGATGAAGAACTGTCATTTGCTAAAATAATATTTTCTGTAACTATTGAATTTATTTATCCATGTACATCATTAAAATCTTTCCTCATATATTATGTCATGAAAGTTTCCTCATTGATTATACCCAATGTATTTTTACCCTTTTGTCTTTCCACACTTTGTTTTCTTTATATCTTTACATAATTTATTGTTGTCTTGGTTCCTACCATTGCTCACTTATTTGATTTATTTGACTTGCCCTGTAGAATACATAAAGCACGGTGACATTAAAAAATATCTCAATCCCAGATGTAAATGTCCCCAGAGCACAGTAGGTGCTCAATCATATGCAAGCTCATTATTTAAAGGAGTTTTGCAAAGACCCAGAGCATAAAATGACTTCATATAAGGAAATATTGAGAAGGAAGCAGCAAAGTTATGTTTTTTGTTTGTTTGTTTCTTAGAGAATCAGTATTCACTTTGCAGATATTATGTTTTGGTTTTGCTTGTGTTAATATCTCTTTACTTTTTTGAAAGCACTAAGAAGTGTGTCAGCTCATTTAAGCTTCACAATAACTCTTTGCAGGACAATTAAATTCATACTCTGAATTTAAGGCCAAACTCTACTGTGAGGACAGTCCATTCTTCTCATCTCACTTTCATATTAGTTCCACTTCTCAGCAAATTCTTTTCTGTGGACAGATTGATTCTTATGTTATTAGATCATACTGAATTATTTATTTGTAGCACTAGCCTCTTATTACATAGTGAAATTTTAAGATAAACTTTATTTGTATGTGCTGTCCTTATCCGTGAAACTTAGAGTCTGCCCTTATTAAATTGGAATGAATGCATTTTGAACAAATGAATGAATAAATGAATGAACATCTATTTGATAGATAAAAAAATTAAACCCATGGGACAGTTAATTGATTTAAGAAAGACCATAGAGATTATAAGAGAAGAATTGCTGACTTTCTAATACTAGGTAAAATCTCACCATTAACAAATGTTATACTTTACTAATAGATTTACATTTTTAGACCAGTATGCTACTTTAATATTTTCAATGAATTTTAAGCATTAATCCCTTGAAGGTTTACCTAGATGAAGAGCCCATTAGGCCTTCTGTTCTGTTTTACATGACTCATGTCCTTCTCTTCCACTGTTTTTCACATCAGTGGCTCGAATACGAAGTAGCATCTCTGTATGAACAGCAGTGAAGAGCCATGACAGGCAGCTACCAGGCATGGCCCATGAAACCACACATGTAGTTCTCCAGAATTTAACAGAAAAGAAAGAATCTTTTTCAAATGCTATATTTAAAATTACTTTTTATAATTTTGTTCAGCAAACACTTATATGAAGTCTTAATGCAGAGATGCATCTTAGACACTGTCATGGGTTAAATCAGCTCACTTTATCTAAGTCCAGGCTTTCCTCTGTACAGCACTGGGCTAGGAAAGGATCACACATGCTAGGGAAAGTCATAGACACAGGGCCGGCCATATAGCTCAGTGGACTAAAGCACCTGCTTCGGCAAAGCACAGCAGCCGGGTTCGATCCCTGATGTGCTGTGACGGCCCAATCCAGGGCACACTGAGGCAGCTATTGAAACTGGGCAGCTGGGCGTAGTGGTGAGTGCCTGTAATCCCAGCACCTGAGAGGCTGAAAACAGAAGGCTCACTACAAGTCCAACCTATGTAATGAAACCCTATAGATCCTGTAGACCCTGCCCTAAATTAATAAAAACGACTAACTAAATAAATGTCACGCTTGGCAAGGTCCCAGTTACAATACCCCATATGGCAAAATAATAAATAAATAAATAAATAAATAAATAAATAAATAAATGTCATAGGTCTAACAGTTAAAGGCTCTAGATAAAATTAAGGAATTCTCTTTTCCACGTAAGTAGACTGACTGGCATCTAAGAATTACCTGAAATTTGTGAAATACATGGAATAAATGATCCAAACTACGAGTTTACAGATATCATAAAATGTCAAATAAAGGTAATCTGAGATCAACTCTCTTTATAATTTTCTAAAAATTTTTCCAAATTTATATGTCATAAAATCATATGCTCTCTATTTTAGTTATAAAATATGAGATTATCAAATTATTTTTCTTTAAAAGCATTTTTTTCAACAAGTAAAGCTATTTCGAAGCTTAACTATGGAATTTTCTTCTCCTTTTTACACTCTCATTTCATTTTGTTTCCTTCTCCTATTCCTCTTTTCTTTTACTATTTATGGATAAATTGCAATGCAACACAAGTACGTCTGTTAGTCTACATCATAGTCGGCCCAAATGGTACAGTAACAGTCTAGCATGGGAATAGCAGCAAAAGTCTTCAAAGTTTGGACTTTTCAGTCTCCTTAGTTGTAAGAAATAAATTTCTTTTCTTACAGCTAAACTTAGGGAAAAATAAAAAAAAATACATAGTTTTGATCTCATGTCTGTATGCCTACCAGATTGGTGTGACATCTTTAAACCAGATATATTACTGTTTGTAACTAATATTAAGTCCAAAATACAAATTCACGACTGTACTCTAAGACCATCTTTGCAATGTTTGTGGAGTGTCTCAATTATATTATTTCTGAGTTTTTCATTCGTTGCTCACATTTCCTCCATCCATCCTCTCGTTTCTCCCAGACAGCTTGCTTTAGTAAACCGAAATGGTCATTTAAAAAACATTTCTCTAGTCATGACTGTCTAGACTTGCTGTTCCCTAAACTTTGTGAAATGCTGGATGAAGAGGAATATAAGATTTTTTTTACAAACAACACTAAAGACATAGACTGATTTTTTACAAGCTCTCTAGTCAATACTTTCATGCCT
>NW_004524592.1:5327136-5331249 GCF_000260255.1 Octodon degus | reverse complement strand
GATTGAACCGCGGTCCCTGTGCTTTGCTAAGCTTTTTCTAAATAGGTGCTTTAGACCACTGACCCATCTCTCCAGCCCCTCGTTATGTGATTCTGTTTCTGCCACTTTGAGTAGAATGTTCTTGCATTTATGTCTCTGGCACAGATTTACTCTTCATAAGCACTAAACTGGCATGTTGAACTACCTAAGATACTTATGGCAAGCATATCCCCAAACTATGTGCAAAAGGAAACTCACATTTTTCTCCACAATCAATACAATGCTTCTGTTTTTCTTCTATTGGGCAAAGATGAGTCTATTTGGTTACAATCATCATAAATTCAGAGTTCTTTCTTAATGATTCTTCATCATCGAGTCCACAGTGTGTTATATGACCATCACTAGGGCCATCTCTTCCCGGACACCCACTGGTCTCATCATTTATGTCCTTCAATTTAATAACTTATTATTGTTGTTAAATGAAAAATCAAAATCTCTAACCATAATCTCAAATGTTTTGTATGGTGTAGACTTCATCACAAACATGATTGCTTCTTATTGTCTCCGATCTATACATTGTTTGCCAGCAGTTCCTTGGCCTCACCACTTAATCCTCCTGGACTGACCACTCTTTTCCTCCTCCTTTTAGTCCAAGTCACTATAATTTTCCTTCTCTATGTTATCTCAAGTGTCAGTTCTTACCTACAGTTTTCACTAACTACCACAACTGGCTTTCAGGTCTTTTACGAACTTTCATCGTACCAGACAACTCTCCCTGTCAAATTTAATACTTTGGAAATTGACTTTTTTGGGGGGTATATCTCCTTACTAGACCATATGATCAGGAGATATGTCCATTTTCATGAAGTATAAATTTTATAACTGGATTCTAAGGTGGTCTTTAGTTAACATAGCTGTGGTGTGTGTGTGCATGTGTGCTTGTGTGTGTGTGCGTGTGCACGTGTGTTTGTGTGTGTGTGTACGTGTGGTTTGTGCAGAAAACAAAGAAGCAGAAATAGAATAGAACACATCTTTATGCTTTAATCATCATGAACTAATATTTGCTGAGTTCTGGCCCTTGCCCCGTACCGACATTAATTAACACACTATCTCACTTGCTTCATTGTTTCTTAGGAGAAACTGAATCTCCAAAACTTGCAAAGGGAAATTAAGCTGCATTGTTGTTTGATTCCTGTGCTTGGGGCCATGCGGCTGCTCCCTCAGAAGCCTAGTTCAACTGGGTTTTCTCTAGGGAACTGTTTCTGATGTTGCTCATTGACTTAGAGCACATTTTAGCTGTACTAGGGCATCTCAAGCTGGTACTTTTGTATTGTACTCCATTATCCCCATTTTTAATTATGGTTGTTTATATCTTACTGGCTCCTTGAAGCAGTTACTGAAGGTAGTTCCTTTCCATGTCCCCAAAGAATGCTTAAAATAGTGAGACAGGGCCAGCCAAATAGCTCAGCAGATTAAAGTTCCTGTTTAGGCAGACAGACTCAGGGGCTGGGAGTTCATTCCCGGGGCCAGCCATGCCAGCCCTGCCCCCAGGGTGCACTGAGATGGCAATTGAGATTGGGTGTGCTGGCACTCGCCTGTAATCCCAGCTCTTGGAAGGCTGTAAACAGGAGTCTGATCTAGTAGTGAGACCCTGAACACCCTGTACACCCTGTCCTAAATAAAATAAATAAATAAATAAGACAAAGCTGATGGCCAAAAATATTACAATGTCATAGAATCATACCATTAAATTGAGGCTGGCTGTGAAAAAATAATAATCCTTAGAGAAGTCCATATTTCTAGGATCAATTGCCAAGAAATTGCTGTTAAATCAGTGAGATACCACTCAGGTATCACACTTTATGAAGTTATTCAGTTGAATCTTGGCATAGTAAATTTGATTGGTTCATTGCAACTTCAGGCAGGATGAGTGTGACATATAGCTCAGTGGCATAGCAACTGCCTGCCGAGGTCAAGATCCTCAGCTCGATTTCCAGTACACCCCTAACCCAAACAAGACAGCCCTTAAAGTTGCAGTCACTAATGTGAGGCTGCTGGATTGCCGTATTCCCAGATCACAAGTCAGTCAATTACCATAACATTCTGTAGATACGAGAGAGGCAGAGAAGCAGCTGAACACGGTTCTGGAGCTTGAGAACTCTGCCTTAGAACTCTGCTTCCCACTGTTAATGGCACAGGATTTGTCAAGGAGCCTTCAATCAAAGGCAGAACTAAAGTTGACATAGAGATTTTATTAATGTAGTCTATCTGCTAGTGCAAAATTATTCTAGAAATAATTTCTGTATGTAGATTTCATTATCAACAAAGTCCTTTCACAATTCACTAATTGAAACTTCTAATTCCAAATTTAAGTAATAGTCTGCAGCATGTTTTTCAGCTCTCACTGCCTCTTTGATCAGAGTCAAACCTTTGTAGTGGGCCCCATTTTTCTCCAAGGCCTGTTTACTGTATAATATAAACATGAGAATATTCTCCAAAATTCACTAAAGTAATATGAATAATGTATTAGTTTTTCTGTTGCTGCTGTAAAAATTAGCACAAAGTGGATTTTTAAAAGTACGTATTTATTATTTTAGTGTTTCAGATGCAAGAAGTCCAACCACAAGTATTACAGGGCTAAAATCAAGGTGTTGACAGGGCTGTCCCTATTTACAATTCTGATGTAGAATCTATTCACTGCCTTTTCTAGCTTCCAAAGACTACATCCTCGCTTTGGCCGTGTGCTCCTTGTGGGAACGGCATTGTCCTGACTTCTGCTTCAGTCATCTTTTCTGACTTTAAATCTTTTTTTGCTTTCTTTTATAAGAGTGCTTGGATTCCACTCAAACCGTTAGGATGATGGAGGTTAATCACTTCCTTTCACAATCCTTGGTCATACATGAAAATTTTTTTACCAATCAGGGTACCATAGTCACAGGTTCTTGGGATTTGGGTCCATTACTCAGTCTGTTGTCCTATAGTTTCTTTATAAATGGCTCAACAATTGAAAGTATTCCAGGGGCCAGCAAGATAGGTCAACCAGACTAAGCTCCTTAGGCAAGCACAGGGACCAGTTTTTTATTCCAAGCACCACAGGCCTCATTGGCTGTGCCCCAAGGCACATTGATCCAGCCTCAGAGACCGGGCATGGTGGCACATGCCTGTAATCCCAGCACTGGGGAGGCTGAAAACAGGAGGATCACAATGAGACTGAGCTGTGTAGTGAGACTCTGCACTAAATGCATAAATAAATAAAAATAATAAAAATAATAATGAAAGTATTCCAGGTCCTTCTTGCCTCAAAGAATTGGAAGAGATCAGCCAAATATGGTAACATAAGTTTATGTTTGAAAGTGAAAGGTAAAGAGTTAAGGGAAAAAAATTGGTTCTTTAGAACAAAATTGAGCCAAAGAAAAGGAAGAATAAAGCCAAAAATAAAAGTGCACCTGATGTGGAAGTTGGAGAGTAGGCTGCTATGAAGAGTCACAGTAGCAGGCTCTTTATGGTATGTGTGTCCTTTTATATTATCCACATCTTATGGTAATCTTTGAGAAGTTCTACTTACTGGAGGTCTTGGAAATTATTTGTAGTTCTCCTGGTGTCTTCATTATTTTTCTCTTGTTGCTAGGACAAAATACCTGAAAACCAAAGTTAAAGGAAGAAAGGGTTATTTATCTCACAGTTTGTGGAAGTTTCAGCCATACTGGCTGACTCAAAGGAAGGATGGAACATGGCAGAGGGCAATAGATCATGGTGGTTGAAGACAGCAAAAGCAACAGGACAACACAGAACCTTCTGGAAAGATGCAAAGTCCTAAGTTCAATGCCCAGTACAAAATAAATGCAGGAAGAGAAAGAAACAAGTCTCTATTCCTTATATTGTATCCCACCAGGGTTAGGGTGGTTCTAATCTTATCAATGCAGTGATCCAAAAATCTCCCACCTTTAATCCCAACACTCTTAATCCAAGTATAGCACTACAAATTAATTCCATACTCTAGATTTAGGCACCTCAAAGAAAAGCCTATGACTACATGAAGTTTTGCGGGGACAACTAGACACAAACCATAACACCAAGGATCTTGTAATACATAGCTCCTTCTTATTGCCCCAGACAGCTATGCTAGGCTTTCCC
>NW_004524592.1:5324603-5326831 GCF_000260255.1 Octodon degus | reverse complement strand
AGAGAGAGAGAGAGAGAGAGAGAGAGAGAGAGAGAGAAACTAGGAACAAAACAAAAATACAACCTTCACAGACAAGCTCCCAGTGGTCTACTTTGTTCAGCCAGGGTCCACCTTCTAAAGTTTCCACCAGCTCTCATTAATACTACTAGCAGAGAAATAAGCTTTCAGAACATGAGCCTTTGTGGGCCGTGTCAAATCTAGATTCTAACAGATAGTTTGAACTCATGGTTTTCAATGATCTTTTATTTTTAATATATCATAGGTAGTGGATAAAGTGACACCTATATAATGCAGAAAGTCATCAAGAGCATTATACACCATGACCAAGTGGGATTCATCCCAAGTATGCAAGGAAGGTTTAATATACGCAAAACCATAAATGTAATGTACCACATCAACAGAGTCAAAGACAAAAATCACATAATCATCTCCATGGATGAAGAAAAAACTTTTGACAAAAGTCCAACATTCACTCATGGTAAAAATCACTTCAGAAAATCAGAATAGATGGTCTTCATCTCAAGCTGATAAAATCCATCTATGATAAATCAACAACCAATTATGTACTTAATGGACAAAGATTTAAAGCCTTCACTTTAAAATCAGGAACAAGACAAGGATGCCCACTCTCACCACTTCTGTTCAATATAGTTCTGGAAACACTAGTCAGAGCAATTAGACAAGGGGATATTACTTCCCCTTCATCTTCATTAAAGAATTTGAGGAATAATGACATTAAATCCTCTCTAAATTCCTTGCAAAATTCAGCTATGAGTCCATCACATCTAGGCTTTTATTTGTTGGTAAGTTTTAATTATGTTTTCAATTTCATTGACTGATTGGGTTATTCAGGATTTTTTATCTTCTTCATTGGGTTTTCATGATTCACATGTATCTAGGAATCTGTCCATTTCTTCTGTATTTGCCATCCTGTGATAGTAAAGTTTTTTGAAGTAGGCATTGATGCTCATCTGAATTTGTACAGGATCTGTAATGATTTCACCATTTTCATTCCTTATTACATGAGTTTAATTTTTTCATTCCTTTTTTGATGACATTGTTTAAGTGCTTATCAATTTCATTTATTCTTTCAAGGAATCAACTCTTTGATTCTTTAATTCTTTGCTTTACTTTCTTAGTCTCCGTTGTGTTAATCTTGCTCAGATCTTTATAACTTCCTCACTTCTTTGGACTGATTGACTTGCTTTTCTTTACCTAGAAGCTTGAAATGCAACATTATGTTGCTTATTTGTGCGCATTCTACTTTTCTGATGTGAGAATTCATTGCTGTATTTCCCTCTTAGAGCTGTTTTCATTGTGTCCAACAGGTTCCAGTAAGTTGTATCTGCCTTTGTATTTGATTGCAAAGATTACTTAATTTATTTTAAATTTCATCTGTGAACCATTTGCTTTTCAGGAAGTTTTTATTTAATTTCCATATGTTTATGGAGTTTTTATGATTCCTTTTGTCAATGATTTCCAATTTCATTGCACTAAGGTCAGATAATATGCATGATAAACTTTCCGACCTTTTAAGACAGCAGTGAAGTTAACACTCACTAATGGAGAAATGTCTTAAAAATAACAAGGAACCAGGAAATAACAATTCAACAGTTGCAAGATGATGCAAACCTTCCACCCAAAAAGAACAATATAGTACTAATAGGTGTAATTGAAATAGTGGAAGTCAACACAAATGACACAAAAAAGCTATTTGAAGAAATAGTAGCAAAATATTTCCCAAGCATGGGTAAAGAACCTGACATGCAGATAAATGAGGCACATAGAACTCCAATCTATGATAATCAAAATAAATCTATATCCGGACATATAATAGTCAAAACCCCATAAGTGTAGCACAAGAACAGATGATTAAAGCTGCTTGAGAAAAAGAGATCATCTATAGAGGCTACCCCAATAGAATTACAGTTGGTTTCTCAGCAAAAACCATCAATTCAAGAAGAATTTGTAGTGAATTCTTTCAGGTCATAAAGAAAACAATTTCCAACCCAGAATGATACACCCTGAAAAACTTTCTTTGAAAATTAATAGGGAAATAAGACACTTCTATGACAAAGAATAGCTGAAAAAATTCAGAAACACCAAGCTATCCCTATGAAGAGTACTGAAAGATAATCTATACATAGATAAAAAAGACTGTAATACAGAGAACAGCAATGGAAAGGAACTAGCGAGCATGGAAAGCAATTAAACAGAGTGAAAATATA
>NW_004524592.1:5319274-5320607 GCF_000260255.1 Octodon degus | reverse complement strand
AATTTTCCCAGAGGATCTGAAAACATCATATCATAATGATATATGTGTGCCTATGTTTATAGAAGTACAATTTGTGACAGCCAAATCTTGGAAACAACCAAGATGCCTGTCATCTGAGTTATGGATGAAAAAGATGTAGTATTTATATACAATGGTAAATAATGATAAACTCGAAGCCTTTATATTGAAGTCAATATAAAGCCTTTATATTGATGCCAGTTGAAGATATACTCATAAGTGAAATAAACCAGACACACATGTGTAAATATCGTATAGTTTCCCTAGTATAGGAACTCAAAAGAAGAAATGCAAGCAGAAAGTATAACACAATTAAAAGGAAACCAATAACTTGAGGACTAGACAATGAAGAGAGAGCAAGGAGAAGAGCCAGGCAATACGACAGAGGCAAGCCACACAGTTATATGTACAAGATGGGAATGCAATTATCCTGAGAATCTAAAGAAGATCTTCAAATCTAGCAGTTAATTGGAAGGATTCTCAACCTGATTAACTGTATATACTGACACCTGTGAACTAAGCAACTGCACTGAAGATGGCAATTTGTAATAGTAGGTTCATGCTTGGAGTGCCTGTCATTCTAGTCTTCTGAATACATGTTCCTTGTCATGACATACCAGTTGCTGCTGTGCTGTCTCTTTGGTAGATGATTGTTTCAAAAGGAAGGGGGTGGTGAATGAAGGCAAGAGACAGGAAAAGGAGTGTTGCGGGACTGTTCTGCAACAATGTTGTATATGGTTAGATTTCTGGACTTATGTGTAAACATAAATAATTCTTTACTCCTATGTTTTAAATATGGTTTAATTTTCTGAATTTTTTGTCATATTCTCTAGGGACTTAAAGTTTAATATATCAATACTTGATGAAAAATACCTGTTCCTTGTTATGACTAAGATGTTTGATACTCAGACAGGTAGTAAGGTTAAGCTCAGTAGCCTAGGTTATATGGTAATAACAGTAAGCTTCTCTTCTGGAGGGCTAACAACCTAAGTTTGCCAACCAAAAATTAAAGAAAAAGGAGGGCCACAAGGAAAGGCAAATTTTTGGCCCTAGCCTTCCAAGGTCAATTAAGACTCAGGACATAAGAGAACCTGTATTGTAACATCATGTAACTCAGTTGTGTCCCTAATTTTCTGATCAAGGAGATTATGGGGCCAAAAGGAAAATGATTGATGATGTAGAGTGTACCTCAGGAGAGTCACGTGGAGAGAAAACATTCTCTCAGACTTTCACAGAGAACACATTGGCCAAGCAATTACTGTGACTCATCCACATGACTAGAACTGACAAAGGATCTACAATCTGAGGTACAGGG
>NW_004524592.1:5296475-5318572 GCF_000260255.1 Octodon degus | reverse complement strand
GTCTCCCTAGTTTTAGAAAATGGAGAAGTAAAAACATTCTAAAATATACAATATAAAGTTGGAAAAAAAATTCCAAAGGAAAAAGGAACTAGAATGAGTGAAACAGAAAAGGATAGTAGAGAAAAGAGAAAACCTGCAAGTCAGTTATACTATTACTGTTCTCAGTTCATTAAAAAGGAAAGATCATGGTAATATTGATTAGGGAAATTTTGTGCCCATATTATGTGCCTTAAGCAACTAATTTAAAGATAACAACTTGCAATATATTAGGTATTGTTATTATCTTATTGTATTGTTATGAAATTTTGCTTTACCTTTTTCCCATAAAACAAAATAAAAAAGCAATCTACTAACACAGTTTAAGTTTTTAAGAAGAGATGCAGTGCACAGAAACTTAGCTTCTAATTTTTCATACAACTAAAGTCATCCAAAAGAAATCCAGAGTCATTGTGTAAAAAAAAATTATTTCCACACTGCCTTGATTGTGTCAACCAGTTTTAAAATGAATTTTTATTATTTGTGAATTTTTAATGTTCACATTCCAATAATTTCTGCATTTTTTCTTATCATCGTTCAAAGCCTTGGAGGTGAGGGTATATATGAAAAGATATACCCTAATATCAAACTACACTGATATTTCTATGAATTCAGGACTCACATCTTGGGGTATATATGAAAAGCTTGAGTATAACTATTTCTATAAATGGTCTTTATTTTTCCTCTTTCATTCCAGTCTCTTTTCTCTCACTTTTGAAAATGAAACAATACGTTTGAAAGGTGTTGATGCAAAGTTATTTTTTAGTCTTGACAGACATCCTTTGGTCATGACTTTCTAACAAGTATTAATGTCTCGAAATTCAGATTCAACTGTCTGTGACAGCACTCACTGAGGCTGACTTGATATGACTCAAATAAGAAACTGTTTATTTGCTTGATTACTTACCTATTTTATCATAAGAGACTGGGGTTGATTTTTTCCTCCAAGCATGCTGTGCAAATTTACAGAACTGCCTCTGAGAAGCCGAGAATCCATCATTCTGACAAGCTGTAAAGCCACAGCCTGTTTTTAAAGATCACCCTTTCTGTAAGAGTTAATTCCATAATGTTTCTTGCTAAAAGGGTGGGCTTATGAAATTCATCACGGAGGGTGAGCACATTTTAAAGCTGTCACATTTTCTCTTTGGACTCATCAGATTCGTTTGGTGTTTATCCCCCACACCGAGAATAACCCCACAACCTTACTAGCTTTCATTTATAAATATTTATCTATTTATTGTTGGTCTAACACCATTAATGCTAATGCTTCTGTGCATCGCCTTGACAACAAATGGAAATGCAAACTACACTGATATTTCTATGAATTCAGGACCACAAAAGCTCTTTACAAGCAATTGCAAGCATAGATACCTATATTAATCCACATTTGAATCTGCTATCATTAAAAAAATCAGGGTATTTGGAATCTGATGGATGTTAGGAAAGAGAACTTTATAATGAATTGCATTTCTGACTGCCTTTTTATGATGATTTTTAATCCATAAAATGCGTACGGAAATCATCTACAGGGAGTCTGTGTGTAGCACTTCACTTTTGCGGATCTGTTTCAAACTACTTTTCTTTGAAACTATCACTTTTTGCTTAAAATATTAGTGTGATTTTTGAAAGAAGCAACGCAATTTTCCTGCTCGACTCAGAATAACTAATACTTATTCATCCATAACTCCAAAATTTATAAATGTATGCTAAGAATGTATTGTGCTTTGTCTGAACTTTGAACTTCTACTTGAAATACACTGCCCTTTGGGAAACATGTTTTTTAGGAAGTCGTATTAATACTAAATTACAAGAAATTCGAAGCACAAGAAAAAGATGTCATAATTTCCATATTCCTCTTTAAAATTTCTACATTATATATCAGGCCAGCAAAATAAAAACAGGGCCAAGGTGATAATGAATAGTTTCTTTGTTCCTTATCTCTTGGAGAACAGTAGGGCATGCCTAAAGCCATCTATGAATGTTCTGGAAATAAGTTCATAACAAGTTATAGGGAAAAGGTAGTTTGCACAAAGAGACTCACCTACTAGTAAAAATTAAGGATCCTCCCAATATAGGGCATAAGAGATCTTTGCTTGGAAGTATATTGTATATTGACTTCCACTGAAGGTAGAAAATGGATCAGCTTCTCACCTCCCAAGGAAAAGAAGAGAATGTACACAGTGCTATCAGGTGAGATTTTATGTATTTTTTTATTTTTTAGCATATCATCACACATACAGACATTGGTAAGAATGTTCTCTTTTGTCAGTGAAGAAAACTGTCTGGTTTATTACCATCAGCTAAGATATACTACTGATTTTAGAATTTTCAAGTGTAACATGTGGATGAGTATTAGTTAGCTATCAGATATTCTCAGGAGGCCAATCTCATTAGTAACTTGTAGACTGCCACCACTCCTCTTATTTTGCTTTGATAATTTGACTGCTTCTTTTGTGAGCCTTATGTGCAGCTCTGAGATATCTTACCTATAAAGACAAGAACCAAACTGAAATCTAAGATTTTGGTTAACTACACAAGTGGTCCATAGGACTATTGATATACTTTCTACTGCTACTCCTTTCTGCATATAAGATATATAACTAAGGGATGGGGAGATAGCTCGGTGGCCTAAGGGCCTGCCTAGCAAGCACAAGAACACAGGTTGCCCTGGAAGCCTGGGTGTGCTGTGCTGACCACCGAAACCAGATGAGGTGGTAAACGCCTGTAATCCCAGTGCTGGGGAGGCTGAGGCAGGAGGATCACTACCAATCTGAGCTGTGTAGCTAGACCCTGTACCAAATGAATAAATAAGTAAATAAATAAATAAATAAAATGTAATTATTCAACAACTATATATATATTTTACTGCATATTAGCTGTTTGTTCACCTACGTATCTACATAATGTATATATGTATATGAAACTATTACTTTTCATTTACAATTGTAGTGTGATGTTTTGAAAGAACCAACACAGCTTTCATGCTCTAATCAGAATAACTAATACTTATCTTATTCATCTACAAGATAGAGATATAGAGATATAGATAGATAGGTAGATAGATGATAGATAGATAGATAGATAGATAGATGATAGATAGATAGATAGATAGATAGATAGATAGATAGATAGATAGATAGATCGCCCAGCACTCAGTGTGGAGATTGTAAAGGGAAGATTGGAAAATTTTTCCAAAATCTTCTGTTTGCAAACTGAATTGCTTGCAAACAGAAGCACTTATGAACCATTCACTTATGGAAAAAGAGTACGGATACCAGCTTTCAACAGACACACCAAATACAACATCCGAAAGTGTGATGTGAATATTTGGCCCATGCTAAAAAGTCAATGTTCTTCAGCTTTGTTCCCCCAAATTCACACTTCTTTATGAAGTTTTGTCTTTTTAAAAATATAGGTTTAAGCACCTACTTGGCAAGTATAAGGTCCTGAGTTCAATCCCTGGTACCACCAAAAAAAGAAAAAAGAAAAAGAAAAAAAGAGCACTTTATATAATTATCATTGTCTCCTGTGGCTGGGACAAACCGGTCAAGGTACGGAATTTGGCAAACTACAAGCTGAAGACCAACCATATTGGTGATACTGGCTATCTGAACACTGTGACGGTCTCCCAGATGGCTCCCTCTGTGCTTCTGGAGGCCGGGATGGCCAGGCCATGCTGTGCGATCTCAGTGAAGGCAAGCATCTTATACTTCAGATGGAGGGGACATCATCAATGCCCTGTGCTTCAGCCCTACCCGGTATTGGCAGTGCGCTGCCACCAGCCCCAGCATCCAGATCTGGGACTTGGATGACAAGATCATCATGGGTGAACTGAAGCAAGAAGTTGTCAGTACCAGCAGCCAGGCAGAGCCTCCCCAGCGCATCTCTCTGGCCTGGTCTGCTGATGGCCAGACTCTGTTTGCTGGCTGCACAGATAACCTGGTGAGAGTGTGGCAGGTGACTATTGGCACCCGCTAGAAATGTGCCACCTTTTAAAAAAAATAAACTGGCTTTCTAAAAAAACAAACAAACTAGAGAGAGAGAGAGAGAGAGAGAGAGAGAGAGAGAGAGAGAGAGATTGGTAGAGTCTGACTCCTACTCACTCATAGAAACAAGTTGCCATGTAGTCTATGGCTTCCTGGGCATCTTAGGAGAAAAGTCAATAATAATAAACTCATCACCTGATGGTAAGTTCAACCATGAGTCAGTAACAAGAATAAAAACAGCTGCAATATAAATTCATACTTCTGGGATTTCACTTCTTTATAATATGAGCATGATACATTCTCAGTATAGCTAAAAAAGACTGAAAGTGCATAAATCTATCAGTTTTGAATGATGACAAAAGGTAATACTGCTACTAAAAGTTAATGGAGTTTATCAGTTTTACAGGTTGGAGGAAAAAGCTGGTCATATAATCCCATGAAATTAGCCATTTACTTGACAAATTATAGTTTCTATTTACAGAGAATCTGGGCTTAATTTTAAGCTTTTCCCCTTTTTTTCTGAGATCCAAAATATAAACCACACTGTTTGTATAAATATAATAGTAATTGTTGGAGATATGGTGCTGTATTTTTATATAGAATTACATAAGCTTATTTTCTCTCAAATGGGGGGGGGGAGCTGAAAAGATCACTTAGAAAACATACAAATTCCATAAATCATTTCAGTTTAGAATTAGAAGCAACTTCAATAAATTTATTTACCAATTGTCAGATACAAAATTGCATAAAAAAGCTAACCAAACAAAGAAGAGTATTGAGGTCGAGTGCAATAGAATGGAGTCTTCAGGACTCTTCTAAGCTAAAATTCATAGAAAAGGGGAGCTGGAGAGCATCTTAAATGTTGGTGAGGGCGGGTTGGGTGAGATTAAGAAATAAGGACCCATCTCTGCTTGCTAATGGTCTTTACCTAGAGGAAATGTACACTTTCTTTATCTTCCTGATAATAAATTATATAAATTGGTACAAGGATGCCCATAGCAAGGGCCAGCCAAATAGCTCAGTGGATTAAAGTGCCTTCAAGAAGGCACAGGGGCTGGGAGTTCGACCCCTGGGCCTGCTGAGCCGGCCCCATCCCCAGGGCACGCTGAGACGGCAGTTGAGACTGGGTGTGGCGGCAGGGGCCTGTAATTCCAGCTCTTGGGAGGCTGTAAACAAGTGGACCATAAGGAGTCTGATCTAATAGTGAGAACCTGAACACACTGTAGACCCTCTCCTAAAATAAAAAACAACAACAGCAAGGATACCCATAGAAATTAGGTTTCTAATCTCAGGGGTTAAGAGGTCAGGGTCACTATCTTCCTTAGGTCGTCACGGCCACTGTTACTTAGCCTTCCCTTGCTGTGACAAAATACCCCAGACAAAGTACTTAACAGGAGTAAAGATTTATCTGGGCTTACAGAAACAAAGTTTTCAGTACAAGTTCACTGGGTGCAGTTGTTCTGCGTCTGTGGTGGTGCAGTACATTAGGACAGTGTACATAATTGTGTTGGGGGGTAGAGAGAGAGAGAGAGAGAGAGAGAGAGAGAGAGAGAGAGAGAGAGAGAGAGAATACCTCCAAAATCATGCTGACACTGAGTTAAGCGTCCACTACCAGGCTCTGCCTTCCCAGATTCTGAGTTCTCAGTAGTACCACTGGCTGATGACCATGCCATAACACGCCATAACACATGAATCTTTGACATACATTCTGGGTCCAAATTCTAGTGTTCTTTCCTGTCCTCTAAAGGCTCAGGTCTATCTTACAATGACAAATCATTTAATCTATCTCCAAAAGTATCTAAAGTCTTGTTAGAGGACTGGCAGTATAGCTCAGCAGACTAAGTGTTTGCTTAGGTAAGTGCAGGGGTCAGGGTTCGATCGCTGGCACCACATGCTGTGCCTGTCCTGCCCCCAGATGCACTGAGCCACTGATGGGGTCTGGGCATGGTGGCACATGCTTGAAATCCCAGCACTAAGGAAGCAGAAATCAGAAGGATCACTATGAGTTCAAGCTGCATGGTGAGACCCTGTACAACAATAACAAAAAAAAAAAACTTTAAAAAAAATTAAGTTTTATTAGATCCATATAGTTCAAAAATAGAAGTCCAAACTCTCCTCTCTGAGACTCAAGCCAAACTCACCTATAAGCCTCTGTAAAAATGAAAATTACACGTTATACTGTCAGGATACCAGTACACAGGAAAACCATTCCCATTCCAGAAAGAATATATATATGGCACAGAAAAGATATATAAGATTCCAAAAGATAAAAATCCAGCAAAGAAATCATTAACTCCTATAGCTATGTATCTAGCATCTTGGGTCATTAGTGCAGGAATGTAACTTCCAAAAGTCTTGGGTAACCTCACCCATTTGTCTTCATAAGCTGCAGTCCATATGATCTTTCTCTGTCCTTCTGTTTTATTTTTTCTCTATTCCATTCCATTCTATTCTATTCTGTTCTGTTCTGTTCTGTTCTGTTCTGTTCTGTTCTGTTCTGTTCTGTTCTGTTCTGTTCTACTCTACTCTACTGTACTCTACCCTACCCTACCCTACCCTACCCTACCCTACCCTACCCTATCCTATTCTTTTCTAGACAGAATCTCTCTTAGAAGCTCAGGTTGACCTTGAACTTGCAACAATCCTCCTGCCTCAGCCTCCCATGTGCTGGAATTACAGGCATGAACCACCATGCACAGTTGACCTATTTCTTATACTGGCTCTGCTTGCTTCCTGTAGCTTCCTTCAGAAAGCATTGTGAACTTCTGCTATCTGTAAACTCCTAGGCTTCCACTGCAGCTTTAACCTCATCCTCAAAGCTTCACACAGGGTCTGTTGAGAGGTGCTTGTATGATGCGCTTGCATCATGTTACATGCTCTCTGGCCTCTAATCCTTTCCTGTGAAATCTCAAAGGAAGCCTCCTTGACCCCACAACTCTTATATTCTGTCTGCTTGAGAAACTAGCATCACCTGGCTGATCGGAATGTCTGCAAACAGCAGGAGCAGGAGGGAAGACCCCTTGGACTATGTCTTCAATGACCTATGAGTATCTGGACAAATGAACACTGGGAAGTGAATCCTGGGGAGACCCTCCTCCAGGATCTTCTCAAGACTCTTCTCAAACAATGTCTTTTGACTATGCAATGAGTACATTCTTGTTGATTCTCAGGATGTCCTCAAGGCATGTTTTCTGTTGTTCATGTGCAATATATTTGACTTCTTTTTAATAGCAGTCTATTTTTAATTTTAATTTTTAATTTTTTGGTACTGGTGATTGAACTCAGGACCTTACATTTGCCAGGCAGGTGCTTAAGCTGCTGAGCTATCGCCCTATTCCAGCACAGTCTCTTTAGTAACCATAACCTCCTAGGTTAAAGCTTTAAACATCTCCATTTTCTAGCTAAACTGCAAGCTGTTGAAAACTTTCTACTTCGCTATTTCTTCCCATAGTCTTGGTGTATATCTCCTTAGAAGCATCCAGCAATATCATATCTGTGTACTATGCTGTCTTGAAATTTGCTCCGCCAAATATGTCTATCACATTTAAACTCAGTGCCTCCACAAAGTCTCAGGGAATGAACAAAATGTAGAGAGTATAATGTGAATAAATGACATTTGGCTGCCACCATATATAACAGCAGCAGGAGCAAATATTGGAGGAAAACTGTTCAGCTCATGGTGGTAGGAAAACAGGAAATGAAGAACATAATGGTTGATAAATTGTGTTAACTTGGGAAGTGTAGCAATTTAAATAAGCAACTTAGCAGGAGGCCAGGGCCTGCACTTTGTAAACATCCTCATACTGTGGAAGAAGAGGGCAGGGCGATGATGGTGTGAGTGCTGCACCCTTCTGGGGAGGTGGGATAGCCTGCGTACAATGAAGGGAGAAAAGTGTTTCTCCTCACTTTTGACTTTTGTTGCTTTGGCTGTCTTCTGCTGCCATGAACTGTTCCTCTTCACCTTGCCACCGTGCCTTGGAGCCAGGTGATTCCAGACAGAATTCTCCACAAAATGTGAACTAAATAAACTTTGCCTTCCTTAACCCTGGGTGTGGGGTGTGTGTAACTAAGACAGGCATAAAGGCATCAATGAGCTAACTTATTTCCAATAGGCTCTGTCTCCTTAATATTCAGCCATCACCCAACAGATTCACAAAATCTTTAACACATATGCTTTTGAAAGACGCTGAAGATTTAAACTACAGCATTTTAATTTAAAAATGCCTTTCAGGTTCTGGCGAAAGATAGTCTTGAGTAGAATTTTCACAGGAACTTCGAATAAAAATCTTCTACAGAAAGTAAAGTCAAAGACTTAGAGACAGAAAGCAGCTCATCTTGACTAAGCTGAAGGAAAGGTTAAGGTTGCTTGTTCAGAGGTATAAAAAATAAAGCCATATTAATATGCTGAGCTGTAAATGGCTCAAGTCAACAACTTCTGACATTGCTAGTTCTGGGGATAACCCACTACTATTACCGACTACTAGACTATATTGAATTATTTTGCTGAATTCATGCACCTACGATATTTAAATGGCAATGGAATACCCAACTCTGACAAGACTAAGCAAAAAAGGGGATACAAATGAAAGATCAGTTTGTATCTTTATATAAAAAATAGGATAGCTGTATGGCTACTTTCTCTTAATTCAATGAGAAAAAAGATTTGTACTAATAGTGTCTGGACAGGATATCATGTCTGCATCTTGTACTATGAATGACTACTATTAAGACAACAATATGCAATGTATTAATTATTGAAACTGTCCTTCTAATTGGTTTTGAAACTGTCTCATTGCTATTTGTTTCTCAATAAAATTCATAAAAATATTTTTAAAAAACAGAAAAAAGGTTGCTTGTTGAAATATCACCAATCATGGCCCTTCTCTATCATATAAAAAGCAAAGTTTTATAATTCGTGTGCAAAGTAAGTCTGAAAGGACCTGTTGTGAATAGCAATCTTATCATTCTACAATATTTTTGAGCACTGATAATAAAATTTATCTCTTCAACTTTTCTACACTGGTCTAGAATTTTGCAAAGATATTGTGAAAGTTAACTTACATGTCAATTTGAGTAAGAAACATCCCACTGATTATCTTACCTTACTTCTGGGTATGAACTAAGATTTGACAGACTTTGGCAAGGTTATTGTTGTGACACTACTGGTCATGTTGTTCAGATGTCTTTGGAACTAACTGTGGAAACAGTTGGAAAGGTTTGGCGATGCAACCTGGAGAAGCAGCCCTCGAATGCTGTGGGCCAAGCTTGAGAGGAGATTCAAATCAGAGCTCAGAAGACCAGAATGGTGACAGAAATACAGCTAGTATACACAAGATGCAGAGGTTTCAGCTAGGAACAAGGATGACACTACCCATTGGACTAAAGGTCTTTCATGTTACCTTCTGGTTGAAAATCTGTTTCTTGTTGCTGGAACAAAATGCCCAACTCCCACAAGTCGAGGGTGGAAAGATTATTTTGGCTCACAGTTTGTAGAAGATTCAGTGCATAGTTGGCTGGATCCAAGGCAGGGTGGCATGGCAGAGAAGGTGGAAGAGTGCTTGGCATCCCAGGCAGGAGGCAGCAGGCTTCCCCTTATTCTATCCAAGCTATCAGCATAGCCTATTGGTTGGTGCTGTCCATATCCATCTTCAGTAAAGCAACTCAGTCACACCCAAAACTGTGCTAAGCCAATCAGTCAGGCATTTCTTACTCAAACTGAAACAAAACTTAACTTTCATGCAGTAACCATTTTAAATGAATTCAGGATCTACACTGCAACAATAATATATGAGATTGACAAATGTTATTAGAGATACCCCAGTCCCATCAACTTAGTCATGGAATAAACTTATTCCTTCTTCTCTGTTTTAAAATAGTAAATATCAACTTCTTAAAATAAGATAAATAAAAAATATAAGATAAATAAAAACAAATAATATAAATTAAAAATAAAATAAATAAAAAACTGGGAATTCTCACATTGTCATGTAAAGGTTAAGATGACTTACTTGCAGAAAGGTTTTACTTCTAGCAGTTTTCTAAAGTCTTATAAATAAAATAACAGCATTTATAGTAAGGGGGGACCAGTGAAGAGAATGTATGCAGTATGATGAGCCCGGGGCAAATTTAAATGGAACACCACAGCTGAAACCTTTGCTTGCCTCAGGGTAGAAGGCAGGAATTAGAAGGTCAGAGAGAAAAGAAGAAAAAGAGAAATACAAGGGAATAAAATACATATCTGTTCTGGTTTACTCCTCTACTAGCTTTTCTTCTAATGCGGTTTAGCTTTCAAAAGACTGATCAGATAATTTTCTGTTCATATTCAAAATGACTTTCTCTCCCTATAAATGTTGAGGTAAAAGAAAATAATGTATCATTTGCTATGAAGCAAAAGATTCACCACAAACGTTTAATAGTGCAATGGATATAAGAGCAGCCAAAGTAATTCAATGAGTGAATGAGAAAAATCTACTTGAGTGTAATCAAAAGCCAGCCTGACAGTATTTACTAGCAAATTCGATTGTCAAAATGCTTTGTTCATCATCTTTCAGAAAATCCCCATACATTAGGTATTTCTGGCGTGTTTGATTTTTTTTTTCCTTCCATTATGTTTATTTACAAGGTCATGTTTGGTTCTAAGTAATAGAATGAGAGAGGCCAACAAACAAAATATTCCTGCTATGAGTACTGAAGAGAAAAACATGGTTTGTGTTATAATGTAACTCAGGACCTAAAACGTGGTGTTTCTAATGATACTGAGGTGTTTTTTGTTTGTTTTTGCTTTTGTTTTGTTTTTGAGATAGGGTCTCCTTTTGTAGTGCAGGCTGGCCTTGAACTCAGTTTATGTAGCCTAGGCTAGCCTTGAACTCACAATTCTCCTGCCTCAGCCTCCTAAGGGCTAGGATTACAGGTGTGAGGACCCAAATCTGGCTAGATTTTGGCTATTTGTAATACATAAACTTGTCAAATTGTCACAGTAATTGTGACATTGAGGCAGAAATGAAGATAATCTTTCCTCCTAGATGCAGGACTTGAGTGTCAAGGAGCTGGTAGAGGGAACTAAGTTGGATAAAGTACTATAGGCATCAGATAGAGCTAGGCCCTCAAAGGAGCCAGTGCAGAGGATGAAATACAACTATGGGAGAGACAGGCACCTGCCCCCACTGTGGGCCAGACCTCAAGATAAAAGGGGGAAGGAGTGCACCCACAGGCTTCCTAAGGATGAACGTCAGGTATTAATACTCTAAGTAGGTATCAGAGACCTTGGGAAAGCCAGGAAGAGCCACTAATCCAACTGCTACAGGAAGATCTTCCATTCTGTATTCATGCCCGCTTGCTTCCCCCCTTTGATCCTGATTCAACCAGTTTTACATGAGCAGTTATACTCATAATCTTATTTGTTGACCACAGTTTTGTCTCTCCTCATGCCCACCTTGGGATTCCCCCATTTTTACCACCTTGGACTCACCTCACAGCATGGATTTGTTCTATAAAATTCCCCAAAACAAATAGGGTCCTTGGAGACCCATTCAGATCCTTTCTATCACTCTCTCAGACAGAAGCTTTCTTTCCCCCAATAAATATATCCTGCTTGTAACCTGTGTTGTCTGTAAATTTTATTCTTCACTTTAGAGACTATGAACTTACCCTGGACACCTACCAGGTTGGGAATTTCTTTCCCCAGTGTCAGAACTAAGCACATTGGTAAGTGCAGAAGCTGGCATTAGAGCTGAATCTTTTAGCTGCCGAATCTCATTTCCTTGAATCCTAAGAGATTTTAAATCTACTCCAGGGTAGGAGTATATTTAAATGAGCAGAAGTGTTTTACTGGCTTGCATTAGTAAGGAAGAGAGGAATAAATAGATACCTCCTTGAGGGGTAAAAGGGAGATGCTTGCCTATCTGGGGATATTTACACTCTTGTTCTGCCTGACAGAAGTACCAACACAGTGAAGCACAGTTCTGCCTTTCACTTCAGGGTGTAGTACAAAAAAGTGACATAGCAGGCATTGATTTACCCTTCACCTGGTGTCTTCTAAACTAGAAGGAGGGAAAAAAAAAAGCTTAAAATCTTTGGAGTGGCCGGCAAGATCCTAACTCCTTGCTTATTGATTTTTATGTTATTGCTCTGGTTATGAATTATGGATTAAAAAAATCTTTTATGATGGGTAATAAAAGAGAAAGCCAGGAGAAAAATGCCACTGCCCAACCCACACCACCCTATTAGTTTCTTTTTCTTTTTTATATTAATCTATAAACAGACTTGGGGAGGGGAGTATATAGAAATCCAATTTGTGTCACAAAAAGGCATGAACAGATTCCAAGATATAAGGACTCTTCTCTGAGAAAGTAAAAGAGCTGCCCTTTTTCCTGGAGCCAGTGGCAAGTGACAGAGGGTGTTAACTTTTGCCTTGCTGAAAGAATGTGTGCCTTTTGGGGCGAGGGAGATAGCTCAGTAGAATAAGAACTTGCCTGGCAAGCACAGGGTCCTTAGTTCAATTCCCAGTACCGAAGTGGGGCGGAGGGGACACACATGTGCCTTTGGGTTGAGAGTAATTTCAGTTACCAGTCATTGAGAAGAAGGGGCTAGGGTGCTTGCTGCTGTACATCCAGCCTGCTGTGGAGCACCAGGAGTCATGCTTTGATTTTGTTATGTCTTTGCAGGCAACTAGAATAACAAGTGGTGAAGTGATGAATTTTTACATATCACATGTTCTCATTATGACTGCTTTGTGGTCCAGGTCAATCTGAATACATACTTCAGGTATCCTCAGATTCCAATTTGACAGTTTCCTGAATAGCACATAAATAAGGACATTAAAAAATAATCTCAGCTGGCCAGATAGCTCAGTGAATTAAAGTGCCTGCTTAGGCAGACACAGAGACTGGGGTTGAACACCAGCATGCAGTGCCAGCTCCATCCCCAGTGAGCATTGAGGCAGCAATTGAGGCTGGGCGTGGTGGTGCCCATCTGTAATCCCAGCGCTTGGGAGGCTGAAAACAGGAAGGATCACCATGAGTCCGATCTGTGCAGTGAGACCATGTAGACCCTATACTAAATACATTTTTTAAAAAAGAAACAAATCTCTGTATACATACGTTAAATATTAGGTAGGATGTATGCTTCATGAGAAATACTAACTAAAAATATTATCTACTAAGTACCTAATATTCAAAATTCCTTTCATGCATTCCATTAAGTTAAAAACATCTCAACAATAAATAAGTGTCCCCAAGACTTAACTTATCACTGTAAGGACAGATTTTTCTAGCTTTCTTTTCACCTATACAACAGATTTCAGAGATGACTTGTTTGGTCTTATAGCTACCAAAAGGTGAAAGCAATCAAAAGATACATGATTGAAAAGCATCACACAGAAAAAGAAATAGTAGAGCTGCCAGATGTGTTATTGGGGAATTGAAACACTAATAATGACCATTTGCTAGAAAAAAAATATATTGGAGCATTAAAATGTCATAATAAACCCTGTCAAACTCCTATAGGGAGCTTCTTTCTTATTGCAAATATTATATAGGGAGAGGAAAATATATTAATTTAAACAATTCTGTGCCATTTTCAATGCATCAAGAATAAAACGCAGAGAGCCACAGTCTTGAAAGTCAGAATAGAAAATGCAACAGTGATGCCCGGTCCCTCACAGGCTTTTTCCCTTCACTAGTCCTACTACATGTACCCAGGAAATGGAAGTTCTCAATATACAAAATGCAGAACTGTAACTTGGACAGATTCATTAACTTCTGTAAAAAGACACAGCTTTTACTTGGGGAATCTGTGTTTCGCCTCAGTTTGTAGAGTTCTAGCACCCACATAGCTTCTCTCACATGGCTGCTGTTTAGTTTGCCAAACTTGAAAGACAAATCTCCCACTTGTTCTCAGCGTTGGCAGACAGTAGGGCATGTTAGGGCTGAGGGTAAAAAGCACACCAAACTCTGTCTTGAACACTTTCTTATTTTTGCCTTGTCTTTCTTGGATCACCTGCTCTACAGGAAGTCAGTGCTTGTGTCATGTAGGTATGGATATGCCAGGGGAGCATGCTCTTGTGACAGTTGAGGCCTTCAGACAATTATTACTATCTTGGCTCCCTTCTCAAGTAAACTTGGGAGATTCTGAGCAACAAGTGCCCCACTGAGGTGCTCCTGCTCTTTCGATTTTTCAGAAATTGTGTGTGTGTGGGGGGGGCCTGGCCCTAGCTCACTCCTTTAAGTGGCTGCTTCCACAAAGCTGTCAGCCTCAGGTTGCTGGAGTTCGAACCTCACAACTCTCCCGCTGGCCAAAAGTGCCCTGAAGGCATTCGAGGAAGGAAAAAAAAAAAAACCTTATTCCATTTTTCAGCAATTAACCACTGAGAAGAATGTATGCAGTGTATTATTTGTTGAAACTGTACTTTCGATTTGATTTGAAACTGTCTCATTGCTATATGTTTATCAATAAAACTTTGAAAAGAAAAAAAAAAGAAAAAAAAAGAAATTGTGTGAGGTACTAAATATTTGTGATTTTTTTAGATGTTACTATTTAGGATAAATAGTTATGCAGCAGTAGAAAATCTATATATCCTTTTTGGCTCTTCTCTAACCTAAAATGAAAAATACCTTAAGAAAACAGTCACCCCTTTTCTATCATCCCATGACTGCACGCTTCTCATACATACACTGTGAGGGTCTGTTCAAGTCAGGGCTGAGTTTAGATGCGGAGCAGGATTTACCCAGGGTGCCCTGGCCTGCCCTGAGCTGCATGTGCTGCCGAGGCAATCCGTGGCCTTACTTACACCTGGATCTAGCTCACCAGTCTTCATGAACTCAAACTCTATGGCTGCTGAAGTCCAGAAAGTGCTTTCATGACTCCTGGCTAGGGTTGTTCTGCCATTTCTACCCTACAGATGTCACAGACTGAGCTACCCCCAGCTTTCCAAACGTGCTCTAAGGACGTTGTCCGTCAGACCATTTGTTCCTCTAACATCTTTTTGACGATAAATTGTGTAAATTTAATAGCACAAAGTAGAAAAGGAAATAACTTCTTTTTTATTCTTCAAGAATGCAGTCAGCACAGGTGAAGAGAAGTTGCAAAACCTTTTTGTACTACTGAGAGCCTGCTATAGTTGCTGGAGTGAGTCTTTCAATCTCAGTAGGTTGAGGTTTACAAAAACTTCAAATATTTACCAGGCTACAGTTTTTATTACTCTCTGAAGATTCCAGCTCAGTTAAATCTGCAACAAGTTTGGAACACATGAAAACCATGCCCTTTGTTTATGTGGAATATTTTCCAGTATTCAGATGACAGAGAAGAGGAAGTGTGGACATAATCCCATAGTAGTTGTATAATCAATTGGTTTCAACAAAACATCCAAAGCAATTCAGTATTGTAAAAGTAGTATTTCCACACATTTTATCATACAATTAGTTATTTGTATGAAATAATATTTTTTAAAAATCTTGGCCTTTTTCTCACCTAAACACACACACACACACACACACACACACACACACACACACACACAACATGCTATGGATCATAATAATGTCAGAGTTAAAAATCATTATGTTCCTAAAAGCATTATGGAAAGTTTTTATAAGAAAAATAAAAACAAACATTTTGACAAAATATAGAAACTTCACTTTCCATAAAACAACCAAAAAATAGAATTCAAGTCAGAAACTAAAAAAATTTATAAAGATTATATTCAACAGAAGACTTGTATCTCAAATATGTAAAAATATTTTCATTTAATAAAACAAAAAGAAACAAATTACAATGTGGGTGACATAATTGATTAGGTAGGTCACAAAAGGAGATGCACAAGTGGTCAAAAAGCACATGAATAATGTTTAGCATTATTAGATTTATACATTTCCAAGGTTATGACAAGAAAGTACCACAAATTTTGGCTTTAAAAGAAGGTAATGTATTATGTCACAGTTTCAAAGACCAGAAGTTCAAAATTAAGGTGCCGGCAGAGCTGGGCACTTCTGAAACATGTAGGAGGCCTCTTCAGAGTTTCCAGTAGCTTGTTAACAATCTTGGATTTCCTTTGGCTTCCAATTATGTAATTCCTACCTCTGCCCTCATTATCAAATTCATTTTTTAGTATGTCTTCCCACAGCCATGTTTATTGCTATCTATGTATTCCTTTCTCATTTAAAATATTTTTCTGCAATTATATCAATCTTAGATATTTTTCTGCTAAGTCACGTACAGAGAAGTGTTTAAACACAATCTCACTGGATACATATTCCTCTAAGACTCTGGTTCCCGGAGACCACAAAACAGGCAGATCAAGAACAAATAAAAGGGGCTGGGGAGATGGCTCAGTAGAATAAGCGCTTCCCTGGCAAGTGCAAGGGCCTGAGTCCAATCCCTGGTTCTGCAAAAAAAAAAAAAAGATAAAAGAAAGTAAACCTCAAAAAAGAGTCACTGTGATGAAAAATTATACTCTAGTTGAATAAATCTGGTTTTACTATTTTATCTTCCTGTTTAAGTACACCTGTCAGATCAGAGCCCCACTCTGTTCTTACATGATCTTGATTTATTGCATCTGCAGTGATACTATTCCAAAGTTACTTTCTGAAGTGCTAGACCTTAGAAGGTTTTATTGGTGAAAGATAATGTAATCCAAACATTAACAAGGAATTGAAAATTCAAAGCTTAGACCCACAAGAATGACTACAATGAAATGGGCCTAAAATAGCATGTGTTCATAGAGATGTGGTGCCACTGGAATCTTCAGAAATTTCTAGTAGAATGAAGAATCACATAATCATTTTAGAAAACTATAAATTAGTTTCTTATAAAATTAAAAATACTTTAATGGTACAACCTAGTCATCTCATTTGTAGGTATTAACTCAAGAAAAATAAACACATAAACATATGTACATAGATGTTGAGTACATTGCTGCTTTCGGCCCCAAGCTGGAAATAACTCAATATTCACCACCTGTAGACTATTGTGAATCTCCATAGTAGATGAGGTTTAATAATAAAAAAGAACATAGTATGAAAACAAGAGATGACATGGAGTTTTTAAAATGGTAGATGAAAAGAGTGAAATACAAAAATATTATTCCAATTATATGGCATTCTAAAAAGAAACTATCATAACAAACAATAGATCGATAGCTCCTTCTTCTGAATGCTGCCACAGGAGAGATACCATGAAGAATCGCAAGGAAGCTTAAGATGATAGAAATCTTCTACATCATGATTTTTGTAATGACTGTACCTTTCTTATATAATATTTGAAATATAAACAAAAATGTTGAGGTTGAAGTTAAGAGAGAGCCGCTTTCTAAATGCTATTGCTCTCTATCAACAAACCTAAAAGATTTATTCTACATGTAAATTTTGAAGAAAAAAGATAACTTGATACTTTGTTCATAATAATGAAATAAATAGCCAAATTTGATGCTTTTTTGTTTTCCTAACAATAGAGAATGTGATTGTTTCATCTAGTTTATTTAAATTCATTTTCAAGTGAACTGATAGACGTATCCATAAATAATGAAAGTTCATAGCTTTTAAGCTAAAAAATACCTTTTATACCACTTTTATAAAAAATTTTTGTATATCTTTATTTTTTAATTAATTAATTAATTAGGCACAGAGTAAGCTATGCAGCTCAGACTCGTAGTGATCCTCCTGTCTCAGCCTTCCCAGTGTTGGAATCACAAGTATGCACCACCATACCAAGTATGCCCGGGGCTCCAGGCCTGGAATGGCATGTACTTCCATGGACGGAACCTAGGTTCTTGTGTTTACCAAGCAGCCACTTAGATCATTGAGCTATCTCCCCAGCCCCACTTTTAAATATTATAACAAATATTTACATACACCTCCATACTTATGTATATGTTACACAAAACACACAAAGCAGAATTTCAATACTTTCATACTTTGAAAATCTCTTTTCTCCCATAATATATCATTAATGCATCATGTATGGCCTTATATTCAAACTCATTGCTTTCTTTATACCTCTTTTCCTCATACCCCATAGGAGCCCTACACCAGAATGTTTTGCCTCCACTAGAAACTGTCTTTTGCGATGAGTTTATAGGCATGTCACCTTTCCAAACCAGTGCAGAGCAAGAGTGAAGGTCATTGCTTATGAAGGAAATGGCAAGAATGGGAAATGCCTGGTGTGGCCTTGTCACAGGTACAGGGAATACTCTAGTCTTAATAAATGTTAGTCTTGTTTCTGTTGAGATGACAAACACCACAGACTGGGTGGCTGGGTCCCTTCCATAGTTCTGGAGGGTGGGAAGTTCAATGTCTGGTGAACACTGTGACATGGCAGAAAATATCAGATGGCAAAAGCGGAGAGTCCTGAAATCTGGAGTAGCTTTTCTTCTCGTAAGACACTAATCTCTCACAGGAGTCCCACCTTCATGAGCTCATCAACTCAGAACTGCATCCCAGAGGCCCCACATCCACACACTATCACAGATGAATTGGAGGATTAAGTTTTCAAAACATTTTTTTTTTCAGGGGAACACATTCAAACCATAGCTTTCAGTCATATGGGGAAAAGCCATTCATAATAGGACGCTATTTCCCAGAATACAAAAAGGAGAGCTATTTCAACCCTCTGCTCCTTATGTCTTTTTCCAGAATCAAAGGAACTTAAAGGAAGCTTAACACTGTCAGGGGCTATTTAAGCATGAGCAAAATTGCAAGCACTTCCTTCTGTATCTAGAATGTTATTTTATCCAATGCATCATACATAACTGAAAAAAAAAATTCTCCATAAGTAATCGATCTGACTGTTCAAGTTATAAAATTCGTAACTTTCCTTTGACAACTTAATCATTCCATAGGAAAATATTAGATTGCTTTATTATGCCTCTATTCACTCATGTATATGTCCAACAAGTCAGTGGGTCATAGGGATTCACAAAAAGACTGCATATGGGTCATATTTGGTGTGCTGGACTATACACAGGCAGTGATGGGAAGATTTTCAAGGGAGACCTGGAGTTTTATTAATGAAAACAGGTTTTAGCTTCCCTACTGTTTCTGCAATCACTTCTTAAGCCTCAGTTGCAAAAGGACCTTGCTTTAGTGCCGCATACCCCCAACCGGTGTAAGCTTTGGTCCTAGTAGAGAGAAGAAGATCAAAGAAGAGCCTGCCAAGTGCTCAGCACCTTCTTCTCAACAGTCTAGGACAACTCCTGCTGCTCTTTCTTGAGCTACAGATACTTGTCATGAGAAGTAATGTTGAGAAGCTGCAGGCTCAGGGTCACCTTGGAGTTTTAAGACTTTAGCAAAACCGGTGTGGCTTTCACATATTGGCATCATAACCTAAAGTTATGATACACAATAATAGCATCTCTTTAAAAACTATTATGCAACATAAAGGTTTGCTTTCCTCAACATTAAGATTTGCTTCCCTCAAAATGAAAAGTTTTTTTTTTTGTTTTATGAAAGGTTTCTCTACAGTAGTCATTCAAAAATAATTTTGCCTTCTGCAGTTATAATTTAGAATAATTGCAGTCATGTAAGCTGCACTTTGAAGTTGAGGAACTGCACGGTGAAGGTTGCTGAATGGTAATTTGATTTCTTAGCCACAGTGGGAATTTTGAGCTTTTTTTGTTGTCCATTTTCTCAGTCTTCTCTGTTCTATGAAAGGGTGGATAACAGAAGGAAATGCCTGATGTAGAAAAAAAAATAATGTTAAGTACCATGAGTTGCTCTCCTCTTTTGATTTAATAAAAATATATCAATACCAGCTTCTGAGACTCCCTGTGCAGAGCATTCAGATGACAAGGTGAGACAGACAGACTTCAGAGGGAAGAAGAAAGTCAAACACTTTGCCTGCCTTCAAGTGCTAACATAGTATGACAGCAATTTGCAACTGCTATGTAGAGAAGAATGTGAGAAAGATCATGCCAGATTCTTGTTGTCCTGAAGAAAAAGTTCCTTTCAGTCAATCTAGAAGATTTTAATTCTTCTAGTTGGATTATATAAAGCAAAACAAAAAATGAGCAAATAACCACATCAGTACAGGTTATACAGATGACCCTCACAGACTCCTACATGACTGTAATATTCAGTCGTTCTCTTATTTCTATCTGTTATGTGATGAGGAGACATTGCTAGAGGAAGGAGCTACATCCACATGTCATTTTCCCTCAATATCTTGTCATTGTCCCAATTCTCTGTGACAATATTTGTGGCCTCCCATCATGGCTCAGTGCGTAGCCTGAAATGTTATGCTCTCTCTTGCTCTCTTGTTCTACTAAAGGAAGAGGTCCTCTATCTCCTGATCAGGAACAGGTCAATCAATTCTGACATTTGAAAAAGCTAGATAAATTGTTATATAAGATAACTAACTAACTAACACACACACACACACACACACACACACACACATGCACGCACGCACTCACGCACACACGCATTCATGCACAGGCCGGTCTGCTAGAATGGCAGAGGAAAAAGCACACAGTGTCTCCTTTTCTCTCAGTTACGCCACAGCAAAGAAAGCCAAGAGTGCATTACCACATGAATATACTTTTGGTCACCCTCTTACCCAGATGTTTAAGGGAGAGCAACTTGATGAGGCTGAGCAGAATCCAGTGGAGTAAAGTTCAGATATTTTTCCTTCAATAAAACTGAAGACTACAGAAGGAAGCAGGGGGAAAAGCTGGTGATTGGTTTCCCACGTGGGCCACTGACTTCCTCCCATGCACCGAGGTGCACATTTAGGTATCACTTACTGTTGTGTCTATACCACTGGATTCCTTAGTATGTACGAAGGTTTTATCCTAAATGAAGTGATCTCCAGGAAAGCCTTCTGTGCTAGCAGGGTACAACAGACGTCGCAATGCTGACTAGGTAAGAGATGACAGGCAGTCTGGAGGCCACAAGTGAGGAGCCAGTTCAGACCTTAGCCTAAAGAAGTAAATGGCCATGGATCAAAACCCGATCAAGTCCAACAAAATGTTGACCACCCTGTATTAAAGAAGGACAGCATCATACAAATGATAGTGCGATTATGATTTCTAAGTGCTTGGGGATGGGATTCATATTAGGAAGGACATTTGATGTTTGAATCTTTGGAAACGCTTAGTTTCTTTCCATAGCCACAAGAGTGCTCACTTCAGTGGCACTTATACAAAGCCAAACAAATACCGGACAGAAATAAGACAAATATAATATTTCCCGTGAGAAACTTCAGGTACAAATCAAAATGCTAAAAACGTGTAAACAATATTTTAATGTGAGGATAAAACCCTCTGAGCTTTGGATTTTGGTGATTCTATTTTAAGCTGTAGGTTAATGGCCACTTCCTCGTTTATGAACTTTCTTTCTGCCTCTATTCTGTAGTTTAGACCTGGGAAAGGTTAGAAAACAAATATAACAGCCACAACAACAGCACAAAGAGCTCATAACTAGCTAATTTCTGCAGGGAGAGTGAAGATGACAAAGACAGATATTAGAAAGAGGAGCTCCACATGCCAGGCTATCAGCTGATTGCTTTTGCTTGGCTCTTGTCTCTTTCATGCCTCTCACTGTCTAAGAAATGGTGTTTTCTGTTGTCTCCAGTCAAGTAAAATTTAGTTGCTCATAGCCTGACAGCTTAACTCATTCAGTTTTTCTTACAAGTGAGCCATAAACCATTGTGGCAAGATAAATAAGAGAGGTGGAGGACGTTGAGCCAGAACCTGAAAATTCCAAAGCTGTTTCTACATATATCTTAATAACTTTAATATTGTGCAAAGTCATTTAGCGGTTTTGTTATCCATTTATCTTATTGCACATACTGTTAGTGGGCCCATTAATAATACTGTAATTCTATATATTACAATGACTAATTGGTAGATGATATGTGTGTGCTTGGTAAAGTAATATGGAAATAAAACGTAGTATTAAAATGAGATACATCTGGATGCATGAATTCAGTTAATGTCCCCAGGGATTTCCAGCATTCCTGGCCAACATGATCCTGAAAAGATGAAACAACAGAAACACCACTGCGAAGGGCCAGCAAGATAGCTCAGTGGTCTAAAGTGCCTGCTTGGGGCTGGAGAGATGGCTCAGTGGTCTAAAGCACCTACTT
>NW_004524592.1:5288286-5296369 GCF_000260255.1 Octodon degus | reverse complement strand
CCTCTCTCTCTCTCTCTCTCTCTCTCTCTCTCTCTCTCTCTCTCTCTCTCTCTCTTTCTCTGTCTCTCAAATAAAAATAAAAAAAAATTAAAAAAAAAAATAAAGTGCCTGCTTAGGAAAGCTTAGGCAGGTGAAGGGGACCATGGTTTGATTTCTTTTAATATACAAAGTGTAAGGGAGCATTGTTTGAGATATTTATTTATTTGTTTCTGGTACTTTCCTTCTTCTCTTTAAGGCAGATAGAACACAGGAGCTCCCATGCTGAAAGGAGTGTGGAAGGAGGGGAAAGTAGGTGTGACCTTCAATTTCACTCCTTTTCTTTTGTTTTCAATGACAAAACTCACAGAAAGGATTACTCTAAATTATCTTCAAGCTCATCCAAAGTGCCCCCCCCCAATGAGGGAAACATTTGAATTAGTTCTAAGGGACTCTCAGACATCAGTAATGGCACCAGAGAGCTGTGGCCTGGGGTCACAGGAGACTGAAGTCTTGATTCAGGCATCATGTGGGAAGGAGGCTAAAATCAAAAGAAAGCAAACAGATGCCTGGTTTTCCAGCTGGTAGGAAGTGCCCTGTACGCATGGGAGCCTGCCCAGTGTATGCCTCAGTGACAGGTGCAGGCTGATGACTAATAGCCAAAGGGTCTTCCCTGGGTCCTACACCCAGAGAAATGTCTATTCTTCCAAATAGTAACAGCTCCAACAGAACAGTGTCATTTGTCCTTTAACATGCATAATCAGCCCTTGCTGTCAAAAAGCTAGATTGAGTTTAAGAAAAGTCTTATTTCTCATCCACCTGAATTATGAAATGTCCTTTTAAAAAGTAATAAAAAGAAAGCAAATGGAATTGGCAAATAAACCCCTTCTCTCTTGCCAAAACTAAACTGCACCCAATTCAGTTGCTTTAGTAGACTTAATTATGATTAATTGGTCAATCAAATCCATTTAAGACATCACACCAGTCATTCATTTAATATTTATT
Organism: Octodon degus; assembly: GCF_000260255.1. Taxonomy (NCBI): domain Eukaryota; kingdom Metazoa; phylum Chordata; class Mammalia; order Rodentia; family Octodontidae; genus Octodon; species Octodon degus. The sequence continues at coordinate 5,295,388 of NW_004524592.1, read as the reverse complement.
GGACACCTTCTATGAACGTAGCATTATGTGTGGGAATATTTAGTTATTACATAGGGATTGAATTAATTTTATAAATAGTTCTTATTTCTTGTGCCTCTCCACCATCCTGGTAATTATGTGCCTGAATAAAACAAATCTCTAAACCATACTTGAATCAATCATCATGCCTAAACAACATTTTAATCACAGTCCTTAATAAGTAACAATAAAAATTAAATGGAATCTGTTCTTTTCATGTAAAATCATGAAATTGTAAAGCTGGAAGTGACCACACAGAATATGCATCTGTAACTCTCCTCTTAATTTCCTATATAACAAACATAAGCACTGAATTAAAATTTCAACTCACTTATTTAAAATCACATAGCTAAAAGAGTAGCAAAGAAGTAGAACCCAGGATTTCTGACATCTGGAATTTAGGCTTCCTTTACAAGGTGCAGTTCTATTTTCCAGTTCTCTAAAGATGATCTTACCCAAGATATATGTAAAGAAAAATGAGCATCAAGTAATGATATACAAATAACATTTATTTATCCACATACAATGTTGAATGAATTGTTTCAGTCTGGTTTGGCAACAGTTCTATCAGGTAGGTGATGGTAGTAGTGTTCCTATGTGACACTGGACCCCAAACAGGAGAGAGACAGAACACAAGGTGGGTTTAGGGTTTCATGGAACTTGGAGAGTCACATCCAACACAACTGTTATATTCCTACTCTACAAATTACAAAGACTTCTTCCTGGTTAATTTGTCTACGTGAAAGTGTACACTCATTTTTAAAAATAAATGTTTATTGAGAGCATCCAGAGAATGGAACAGTTTAAAAGAAAATATTTTCATTCAAACTATACTTACCTTGATCAGATTTATTTAACTGAGAGATAAAGTTTCATACCAATTACATATTTTTACACAAATTTAGAAATATAACTATATACAGAATTGCAGCTAGACAGTCCTATGACATTTTTTCTTGTCTCTTGTTTTCATTTATTACCCTTTTTTAAAAACAAATATTTATTTGAGAGACCACACAGCAGTAATTGATATGACATTAGAAGCAATACATATTTAGAAGACCAGAATGACAGGCATTCTAAGCATGGCCCTAGTATTACACATTGCTATCTTCAGTGCAGATGCTTAGTTCACAGGTATTAGCATATATAGTTAGTCAGGGTGAGAATCCTACCAATAAACTGCTAGTTTCAAAAACTTGCTTAAGATTTTCAAGATCATTGCCTTAACCATCTTGTGCATATAAATGTATGGTTTTTGCCCCATCACATTTCTTGCTTTTCTCCTTAGTTATTTAATTGTTAGTTATTTAATTATTAAATTCTCATTTTCCTTTTAATTGTGTTATAACTTTCTATATTTATTTCTTCTTTTAAGTTCATACCAATTCATATCTCTTAATTACATTGGGTCATAATTTTGTATTAGAAAAAATTGAAAATTCAAACATAAAGGAGACTTACTTTTAATTTCAAAGAGTATTTTAGGGAGTCAGACAAGAAAATGAAGAAGAATAAAACATAAAATAAAGAGGTACTTTGAAAAACCCAGGGCACACTTCATGAGGTATCAGCCAGAACAGTAGCTGGGAGAGGGAAATGTTAGAAATGTTTTCCAAAGATAGTGACACCTAAAACTATACTGAAAGACAAAATAAGACAGACAAGAAAGTATCCCAAGTTGAGTATTCACATTGTGAGAAAGCAAAAGAAAACAAAGTAGCAGAAAATAATTTAGAATACGCGTAGTAAAGTCTCAAACAGAAAAACTTAGAGAGAAAAGAAGGTGGAGCCTTGATACCTAAACCACACTTATGTTTTCCTAAGATTTTTATCTACAAATATTTGTGGAGTTCATAAAATTTGAGTTTTAAAATTTATTATGATTATAGTATAGAGGGACCAATAACAAGATTTCAAATGTAAACAGAAAGATCAGTTAAAATTATAGAAAAAATATCACTAGGATTATACATTGAATTTTATTTGAGCATTTTCCTCTGTTCACTTCCCCAAAGAAGCCGGACCCACTTTCTTTTATTTGATTCAGGAAAAAATATTAAGTGACTTTAAGGAATTAACACTAGTTGCATCTACTGGTTTTTTTTTTTCTAAATTTAAAGTTTGTGGTGTATAATCTTCTTGATAATTTGCTGCAGTCTGTTTACCAGTATCTTATGGAAGGTATATGCATCTCTGTTCCTTAGGAAGATTGGACGGTAGTCCACTTTTGGGTTGGGTCTTTCCCTGGCTTTGGTATCAGAATAATGCTTGCCACCAGGAATGAGTTTGGGAGTATTGCCTCCTTTCAATTTCATTATAGACTTTAAAGAGTAGTAGTGGAATTAGGACTTCTCTGAATGTCATATAGAATTCAGCAGTGAATCCTTCAGAATCTGGGCTTTTCTTTGTGGGTACATTTTAAATAAAATTTTCAATTCCATTGGATGATGTTGGTTATTCAGAATTTTTATATCTTTTTATTTCAGCTTTGGAAATTCACAAGTGTCTTGGAATCTGTCCATTTCTTCTGTGTTTTTCATCTTATTAGAATACAGGTTCTTGAAGTAGATATCCATGATCTAGATTTTTGTGGAATCTGCTGTGGTTCCATCCTTTTAATTTTTAATTGCTTGTAGTTGAGTCTTTTCTTTCCTTTTCTCTGGCTAGGAGTTTGTCAATTTTATTTATTCTTTCAAGAAGCCAACTCTTTGATTCATGGATTCTTTCTACTGTTTTTTTTTTTTCCTCAGTTGCAATATTCTGCTCTAATCTTTATAATTTCATCTCCCATAGAAGTTTTGGGTTGGATTTATTTTTTATAGAAGCTTTAGTTTCACCATTAGGTTATTCATTTAAACTCATTCTATTTTCCTTATGTGGAAATTCATCACTATCCATTTCCATAGTAGAACTGTTCTTGTTTTGTAATTATTTAATGGTAGAAACTATCTAATTTATTTTTTAATTTCATCTGTGACACATTGGTTGTTCAGGAGGATGTTATTTATTTTCCATGTATTTATGAAGTTTTGCGCATGAGTTTCTTTTGCTACTGATTTCCAGTTTTATTGCAGTATGGTTTTATTATATGTATGGGATAATTTTAGCTCCACTGCATTTACTTAAGCATGTTCAGGCAGCTAGTATATGGTGTATTTTTGAGAATGTCCAGTGCACACCTGAGAAGAAAGTGTATTTTGATATTGTTGTGTGGAACATTCTGTAGACACTTACTAAGTCTATTTGTTCATAGGTTTGATTCAGTTCTGATAATTCTTTTTAAAGTTTTTCATCTAGTTGATCTGTCTATTTGTATAGAGTATTGAGATACCCCATTACAGTTGTGTTGGTAATGATTTCATTTTAATATCTATTAATATATGTCTTACATACCTGTTTGCACCAGAATTTGGTGTATATTACACCTCTGATTGTTATCACTTTCTCTTGGAATTTTCCCTTAACAAGTATCTATTGACCTTCTTGGTCTCTCTTGATTGGTCTTGGTTTGAAGTGTAGTTTGTCTGCAAATAGATTAGCTACCCTTAATATTTTTGGGTTCTTATGAAGTATTGTTCCATTATTTGACTTTAAGTCTATGGATTTCCTTTTGAGTTAAATGTGTTTCTTCTATGAAACTTGATGTTGGATCTTGTTTTTTTGATCCACTCTCAGTCAGTATGATTGTATTCGTGAACTGAGACCATTTACATTGATGGTTACAACTGATATTACTGACTTATTCTTGTCACATTATTTTCCTGCTGTAGGATCCCCATTTTCACCCTCTGTTTAATTACTTGCCTTGCATTATGTATTTTTTCTATTGGTTTTATTGAATTATAGTCATCTTTATCCCTTTCTATAATATCCTTCAGAATATTTTGGAACGCCCATTTGGTGACCATTAATTACTTCAGTTATTTTGTCATGGAAGTGTCTTAGTTTTCCATTGATTTTAGAAATTTGGATTTGAGGACCAGCCAAATAGCTCAGGGGATTAAAATGCCTGCTTAGTTAGATACAGAGGCTAGGAGTTTGATCCCCAGGCCTGCTGTGCTGGAGCTGCCCATGGGGCAGGCTGAGACAGCAATTGAAACTGGGCTTGGTGGTACATGCCTGTCATTCCAGCACTTGGGAAGCTATAAACAGGATGATCATTATGAGTGCAATCTACACAGTGAGACCCTGTACACTCTGTACACCCTGTCCTAAATGCAAAAAAAAAAAAAAATTGGATTCATTCCAAGGATGAAAAGATAGTTTAACATATGCAAATCAATAAATATAATACACTATACAACATAGCCAATGACAAAACCCACATTATCATCTCAATATACATAGGAAAAGCTTTTTACAGTGTTCAACAACCTTTCATAATAAAAACCTTGTAGAAACTTGGAAAAAATCATCTTTCTTTCAATCTGATAATGGCCATCTATGACAAACTAAGAGCCACCATCATTCTAAATGGTCAAAAACTGAAAGCTTTCACTCCAAAATTTGGACTGAGACAAGGCTGTCCACTGTCACCCTCTTATTCAATATAGTTCTGGAAATACTAGCCAGAGCAATTAGACAAGAGAAAGAAATAAGAAGAAATTAAATTGTCATTATTTTCAGATGGTATGATACTGTGCATCGAAGATCCCAAAAACTCCACCAAAAGAATTCTAAATTTAATAACCAAATTCATTCTATAGCTGGATACTAAGTCAACATTCTAATGTCAAGGTTTGTGAACAGATTATTGTATCTTTGTGATCATCATGCAAGGAAAGAGAAGATTTTTCACAAAAACTAAAGAAGAAAGTAAAGTTTTTTCTGAAGACAATAAAAGTAACTACACCCTGCACAGTATCAGCAGTTCCACAGGAGGGTGTCATGTATGGATGGGCTGCAGCACCTGGAAGATCGGATATCAAATACACTGAAGAAGATTCTGCTGAAATCAAGATTCCCACCCCTGCTGTACTGACGGGAACCACTTAGACCTTTGAGGATTTCCAAACTCATGCTGGCTGGAATTTCAAGATCTTTGTCCATTTTCTGGATCATGTTTATTATGCCTGTTTTGACCTACAGCCCTGGAAGACCACAATGTTTTCAGAATATTGCAATATTATTTTTCTTCCATGACCTTTGTCAGATAAATGCTTAGAACCTGATTCATTTTATTAAACAGCAACAAACCTAATACTTGTATTTAGGCTATGATTAATATTAGACACAGATGGCTATATAATTAAGCAAAAATGCACGTATTTCTGAACTAATTTATAAAAGAGAGATAAAAATATAGATAGATTCAAAAACTAGTAAGACAATTATGAGAATTTTATGATCTATTGGACGTGTGATTATAACAGCAATAGGCAGCTCTTTATCCATTTGACTTGAAATACGATTACCTGAACTCACCTTGATCAAATGCTGCAGTCTACCCTCTCTAAGTCAGAAACTTGTTTGCTTACAGAAAAGCATGTGGTCAAACTTCATTAACGTACTTCAGACTTGATCATATTAGCATCTTTAAAGTCAGAAAGGCATTTTTCATGGATAGCTTTGGTTGATTGTAAAAATTGCCATCTTCTGAGGATGAAAAATGAAATCACGCACATCCTGATATAATGAGAAAAATATTTAAAAAGAATATACTTTTTGCAATGAATTACTGAGGACATAAGAATGAATTTTCCTCCCTGTATAATAAAAACAATATACATAGGCCCCGAAGTCAGAAGTCTGGGTTAAGACCCAGCTACGCCATTTATTTCTTGGATGCCCTTGTACAATGTGTTTTATAACCTTAACACAGCAATTCTACTGGCAAAATTGGATATGGTAATAATAAGCTAATTGTATGTAAATAATAGGTTTTGTGATTATCTATGTCAGTGTAATAAATAACACCACAAGTTAGTGCCTTAAAATTGTGTGTGTGTGTGTGTGTGTGTGTGTGTGTGTGTGTGTGTATTCTACAAGTTAGGGTTTGGGCACCAAGGATAATTTATATCTATCCTGTTATGTCCACTGTGAAGACTCAAAGGCAGTGGTGATTGGACAGGTGGAGGCTTCTTTTCTGGAATCATCATCATGTGCATCAAAAGACTAGAATCTCAGGTCGGAGTGTTGATCTGACTAGGGATTCCAGGGGAACAATAAGATTTAAGTGTCTAATGACCACTGCATGTGGCTTGGGATTTCTTATAGCATGGTGGTCTCTGACTTGTCACATGATAGGTCATGCCTCCAAAGTGTTCCATGAGAACTAGATGGAGTATTAACATTTATCTCCTAGCTGAAGGAGGCACATACTTGTGCTGTGCTCTGGCCACAGTCTCATCTGGGTGCTGAAGTAGCTTGCGCAATATTAACATCTCAATGGCAACATTGCCAAAATCACGCTGCAGAGTAGATACAGTGGGGGTTAACAGAAAATAAGAAATGCCAAATGAAGTGAGATATGGTTACTATTAATAACAAATATAGTTTTGTCCCTCATCTTCCCATTACAGCTATCTGCTCAAGATCATAAACATGTCTCATTCCTTAATCCAACATTTTTCAGTCCTTAATTCATCTATGTAAACTCAGTCTACGAACATCAGCTCTGTAAGTTGAGTGTCTATTGATGAAACAGCATGCAGCAAGCAGTACTTGCTACAGTTCAGCAGCACGGCTTGTTCCACTCTCATAACACATTTAAGAAGTCAGTATCATAGTTGAATACTCTCAGCCAGAGGCTGACAGGAGTATGCAGAACCAAGAAACTTTCTAATGTAGCTCGCTAAGCCAGGATTTTAATCAGAGTAGTATGGCTCCAGAGAGCAGACTTTTAACCACTCACTACACTTGTCTTTACCAATATCCAAATCAATACAGTGATGTATGAATTTATTGATTAATGGTATATTTTAAAATGTCTTAAAAGTGGAAAATTCTCTGACTGAATTGATCTTATTCAAAATAATAGAATTACTTTAGAATGTAGCTCATTTAGAAAGTTTTGGAAATATGAGTTCTATATTCAAACATCATTACTATGAAAAGATAACTAATATTTGTTTACCTTTAA
>NW_004524592.1:5286876-5287864 GCF_000260255.1 Octodon degus | reverse complement strand
TCTCTCTGTCTGTCTCTCTGTCTCTGTCTTTGTCTCTCTCTCTCTCTCTCTCTCTCTCTCTCTCTCTCTCTCTCCCCCTCTGTCTGTCTGTCTGTCTGTCTGTCTCTCTCTCCCTCCCCAAATCCCTAGTCTACTATGAATTATGCTTCTCTGTGCTCAAACACTCTGGATCCTAGCACATATAGCATCCCTGTACTCAAAGATCTTATAATTTAATAAAAAATGGGAGAATTATTGGGAGCCAAGGAATACAGCGTAGAAGAACTGATGTTGTCCAGGGATAATCAGAAAGGCAATTCAATAGAAATTTTATTAAGAAATGATTGTAAATAAGAAATTATTGAAAAATAAATAACATTGTGTACATTCCCATGCATCTCTTTCTCCAATACTAAATTATATTAACATGTTTCTTCACTGATGAAACAAAAATGGAAAGGATTGGTAACTCTTCCTGGATTCCAGGGTTAAGTTAGAGTTTCAGGTCCAAACTTTTCTCACCCTTAACCCTGGATTTTTTCTCCAGAGTTGTACCTATTGTACCAAAATGAAGTCTTTTACCTATTAGCATTCCCAGAACTGTTTTATAAATAGAAGGTTACGTGAGCCTGACCAGCAAAATCAGAATTTTGGGAAACATAGGTGCTGAAAATATTTTATTGTTGTTTGTTTGTTATTTTCTTTTTCTTACTAACTAGCAATTCCTATGCTCTTGCAATCTGCAAATGACTGCTCTAAATATGATGCATGGATTAGGGTGTAATAATACCCCAGGACTTAAAAGCAAATAGAGAGAAAAGACAAGCTCATAAAAATCAAACTGCGAACAGAAAAGTTGCGTGCCAGTGAGTCTATGCTTTATTAGAGTGCAGTGTCTCTTGTTGAGGGTGCAGTTTGCATAATCAAGAAACAAACAATAATTACAAAAAAAAAAAAAAAGGCAGCACTGAACTGGGTCTTAAAAGTTGGAGAGGACCTAGGTAGCTTA
>NW_004524592.1:5282278-5286508 GCF_000260255.1 Octodon degus | reverse complement strand
ACACACACACACACACACACACACACACACATTAAATTGACAGAATTAGAACTAAGACTTCTAACTGCCCTTGTACCTCAAAGTCAAGGAAATGTTCGTGTTTATAATTACAGGACCACACTTACGCTTACTTACTGAAAATGACAAAAATACCATGGAAAAAGAGGAAGAAGGATGGGAGTCTTAAAATGTAGAGAATTTATTAAGAAATAAATTGTCCAAGTTAGCAAGGGATAAAAAGTTCAGATATGAGAATTTTCTTAGACAAGCCATTTCAACCTGCATAAAATTATTTTTAATTGAAAGAGAAAAATGATTTAAGAAGCTAAGGTCAGCTTGAGATGAATCATACTCCATATTTGTAGATCACAGTGTGGATTAAAAGGTATCTATTTCTCTTAAAAACTGAAGAGATTCAACATCAATCACTACATAATTTCTGCAGAAATTTTTAATCAAGATGTGAAGCATAAAGTAGTTACACTAAAAAGTTGAGGGCAGTGGTAGTGTCCAGGCAGCCCTTACCCTCAAAGGCAATTGCCATACTGTTGACAGGGCTTGTGGCAATTGTAACTTCTTGGTATCCCAACAGAGAAATGAGTAAGATACACCAAAGTACAAGTGAAAGCACAGATTTGTTAGTGAAGATCAGTACAACCACAGGGTGGGTGCAGATCAGTGAAAAGAGCTCACAGGCTTGAAGAAGGCAGGGGTCTTGGTTTGTGTGTGGTGATTACAGAGGGTGAGGAACTCTTTGAACTTAAATAGTGAGTCACTCCCATAAGGAGCAAATCTACGTTCTGTTGGAGGGAGGCCTTTTGTCCTATGGACTGTTGCAGAACTCCTCTTGGGCTCAAAGACTCTCATGAGGATTAAAATCACAATGCAAATAAAATGTATAATTAATTATAATTAACTTGGGGTTACTTTTGGGTATGTAAGATATTTTACAGTATGGATGTTCTGAGAAATGATCTTCTTGTTAGAGCTGGATGCTCTTTGTACTTTCAGGGAGCTATTTTGCCCCGCCCCTTGTGCTCCAGAAGTCTATGACATACGCATACCTTTATTTTTATCAGGTATGGTCTTCTTGTTAGGGCTGCATGCTGTCCATGCTAGCTTTCTCTTTTGTCCTCTGCCCTTCAAGCCTTCCGCCAAAGACTTATTTTCTCTACTTCTTGCCTCAACTAACCACTAACAAACATGAATTCCTTGTGGATGGCTGAATACTAGTAGTTTTATTTCTTCTGAAACTGCTTCCTGCTTGGGATGGAAGTCACTACCTATATGAGAATTGTGGATCTCTTCCTTAAGGAATGAAGGGATGGAGGCAAGCCTGGGACATTTCTGGATTGAGTCTTGGAGGAAGGGACTAAAATCCTCAATTGATAAGTTTAACATAATTGCGGAATCCTGGAAGACACAAACGAACTATAGTAACCAAGGGTCCAGCATAGGTGACTAGCCTTGAGAACTAAGAAGAAACATTTATCTTACAACTGAGCTCATTTAGTGGCCGCTGCTCATAGTTAACCAGTTTTCTCTGGCCTTCCAGATTGTGGAATTCAAGGTCTCTAAAAGTACTGCAGACATGGCTGCCAGAACACAAAAGTCTTCTCTAAGCATTCTCCAGGCTTTCCTTTGAATCACTGTAAGGAGGTGCATAGCTAGGTGTTTTGGATGGTGTCTGGGATCAAGGAATTAAGTTGCCATCGGTTTACCTATGTTGCAGATGCCAGCTGCAACACTGAGTGGTCAAAGAGAGGGCAAGGTCTCCTGTTTAGATGCTATGTGTTAGTCTCCTGATGTCCAGGCTGATTCCAACCAAGATGGCCAACACAGTCAGAACAGACATGGCCTCAGCCATTTTGGTCCAGGGAAGATCAAGAAGGCTCATGATATTATATCTTTTAAAGGTCAACTGGGAAGTACCTGAATGGTAAATTTAGGAAATTTTCTTTCTGCTACTAGGTATAATAAAGTGAACTTTCCTGTCCACAGTTTTGGGAGGAAGACGGACATTGGGCCCTCACAAATCTGTACCATATACCTAGGATGTGGACTTGAGTCGGGGTAACCCAAGCACTTCCCCATAGGGTGTGTTGCTACCTATCTAAACTGTGGCCAGGGCTTGGTACACACAACGTATTTGACTCAGAATTGAATTTTCTGGAGAAAAAAATTTATCAAAATTTGTCAACTGGCCAATTGATTGTTTAAGGACAACCTGGTTGTTCATAGGTTAATCAAAACAAAATAGGAGATTTTTATACACAGTCTGTTCCTTACTAATGGTGGAAGTGATAGCTCCCTTCTGGGAGTTCTATTTTTGAGACACAAAGATATTTATGTATTATGGATATATATGCAGAAATTAGTTCTGTAGTTCTGTAAGAGGCTTCCCCCCCACTTTTCCCCAAGGGACCAGTAAAATAGTAAAGGAGAAACTGAACCCATCTTTTTGAAAGACTTGGTGTGAATTAGTGGGTAACATTAATGTAGACCAGGCAGGCCCAGTTAAGATGTATATTGAAAATGACAGGCACAGACATTGGCATATAATTATGAAATTGAATGAGTCTTCAATGTTAATGTTACATTTTGTCATGGTGTCTTTAGACCGTGTATGAATACAAAAGGTAACATTGGTCATTGCCCAGTCTTGGAGACCTTGACAACGGGTAAGTATTGTTATTGTTGCAGGCAGCCGAGTTAGACAGAAATATTATAGGCAGTCAGACAGGGCCAGGCCCTCAAGGAGACAAGATTAAAGACAAGGTGACTTTGCAACTTGGAAGAGACAGACACTGCCATATGGACCACACCTCAAGACCAAGACAAAAAGAGGAAACACAGCTACATACTTCCCTAGGGATGGGCATTAGGGATTGATGTACTAAGTAGTATCAATCAACTTAAAAGAGCCCAAATAAATCACTAGCCCAATCCCCAACAGGAAGAGACCCTGTTCTAAGTGACTCACTTTCCCATTTGATACTGGATTTAACCAGTTTTACCTGAGCAATTGTGCTCGTAATCCCATTGGTTTACTATAGTTTTGTCCTACCTCATGCCCAACTAAGCAGTTCCCATGTCTTCTCCACCACCTTAGACCCGCCTCACCACATGGTTTTCCTCTATAAAAGTCCCTGGAAGAGACAGCTTCCTGGTGCAACCCGCTCGGATCCTCCTCCTGTCCCTCTTGGACAGGAGCTTTCTTTCTCTCAATAAATATATTCTGCTCATAACCTCTGTTTGTTCCTAAAATTCATTCTTCGGTTTTAGAGAACACAAACTCATGCAGGTCAGGTCCAGAGATTGTTTTTCTCTATGTCATTTGGAGGTTCCTTGTATGGTTTGGAGGTCACCCACCCGAGACCAGTTTTTCTCCCTTTATCATTAGGCACTTCCTTTCTGGATGGGCAGAAGTACAAACACAGAAATTGTTATATCCAGGATCAGAAATCACTGGAGGTGACCTAGAAGTGTACATGACCCTCACTGGATTCTTCCTTTTTTCTCAGATTAATGGCACCATGTTACTCTGCCTTGGAGCTAACAAACTGTCTACCATAACTGTGAGACAAAAAAAGAACCTTTTCTCTTTAATTTATGGGTCTTGGATATTTTGACCCAACATGTAAAAGTGACTAAGGTTTTGATACTAGAAGTGGAGTAATGACTGTGATTGTATTTGACTATATGATTTGCAAGATTTCAGACTGTTCACAAGTGGAATTCAGCAAGATTTGGAGGTACTGGCTAGAGAAGCCCTTAAATGATAGAAGTGCATGTGTTAAAGACAAGACTCACAATGTTTCAGTTGGAAACAAGAACTCCATTATCAATGTTCCTTGTGTTACGTGCTAGCAGAAACTCAGTCTAAATTTTATTCATATTCTGAGAATCTGCAGAAGACTGAGATTCTGAAAGTTGGCAGAATGACTGGTCCGACATAAGAAATTTCTTTTTTTTTCTTTTATAGAAATTTCTCTTTTTCAACTTAATTTAGCTTAATTTTTTAATTCATTTAATGAGAAAAAAGATAAAATAGTAATGAAATAGTTTCAAAACAGGTTAGTAGGATAGTTACAATAATTAATACATTGCATATTGTTGTCTTCATAGTAGTTATTCAGAGGACAAGATGCAGACATGATTTTTTTGTGTAAACAATATTAGAACAAACCTTTCTTCTCAATGAATGTAGAGAAAGTAGCTGTATATCTA
>NW_004524592.1:5272678-5273868 GCF_000260255.1 Octodon degus | reverse complement strand
CTTCTTATTCATGCAGTTGATATTAGAGGCAACATAGGAAAAATAAGCAAGGGACAGAGCTGGAAATCCATCTGAACCCTCCTAAGAAGGGGCAATGAAATGAGCACAGCTAGGGATAAAGGTCATTTAGGGCAAAGGGCCATATGAGATTTGGATCACGTTGAGTACAGATGCGGCACGATGCAGTTAGGTGACCTCTCAAGCAGGAGACCCAGGCAGGGAGAGTTTCCCCCAGAGATAAGGACAGAGCTGAATGCAGCAAGAAGGAAATCATAGAACCACAGGAATATTTCAAATGTCAGCTTGCACACACATGAAACATAGACAAGCAAGGTGCATGGAGCTATCTTGTGGTCAGAGGAGCCTACCAGGTTTTGTTTCATGACTGTGTCGCACCTTCATAGGATCAGCAGACCCCCTAATAGCTTATAATAGTCTGTGCCTACAAAGAGGAACCACAGGGAAGGATTTTTTTTTCTTTTTTCTTTTTTCTTTTTTTTTGGCTTGCTCAGTCTGCCTTAAGGGCAGGTCTGGCAAGGCAGGTTGAGGTGGGTTTTGAACTGAGGTATCCTAAGCCTGATTGCATTTGCAAAAGCAGATGCTTAAACAATTGAGGAACCACAGGGAAAACCTGCAAATGGGTTAGGAAAAAAAGAGGGATAGGAATGGTTTTCACCTTTGGGCTTGTTCACCAAGAAATACTTTGTGGGTTGGTAGCTTCTTGGTATCCTAAACAAAGAATTGAGGGAGACATGGAGGTAGCAATTGAAGCATAGATCTTTTTTTTTTTTTTTTTTTTTTTTTTTAATCAAGGGTCAGAATATTCATAGGGGTGGAGTAGGTCAGTGAGAAGAGCTTAAGGCTGTGAGGAAGCTAAAGGTCAGAATCTGTATGTAGTTTTTGTAGGGATGGAGTAGCCCTTTGAATAGGAGCAGATAATCGCTCTAAACAGGATCAAGTCTCTTACTTTCTGTTCGATAGGGGAGTTTTTGTCCTTGTATGGCCTGGGAGTGCCATGGCACCCACAGTTTACCAGCATGTTCAAAACTACAATGCAAAGGGCTGAGAGGATGGCTCAGTGGCATAAGTGCCTGCCTGGCAAGCTCAAGATCCCTGGTTCGTCCCCTGGTACCATTAAAAAGCAAAACAAACAAACAAATAAACAAACAAACCTAACATAGTGGCACAGG
>NW_004524592.1:5267777-5271232 GCF_000260255.1 Octodon degus | reverse complement strand
TTATACTTTTGCAAACTTAGTAACACATGACACTAGGTTGCCCAGTGACTAATAGCTGACCTTAACTAGACAGGATGTTTATCTCAGGAATAAGGTAGCTTGACATATGAAATTTTGAGGTAGTAGAACATTTGTTTTGTGGCATAGGTACTGTTGGAGTTCTTAGCCAGCTATAGGTGAAGAATCAAGAGCAAATTATACAAGTACATGCTTTTTAAAATTTTGAGTGTTACCAAACAAAGATCCAGCAAATTTGGCATCTATGATTTTACTGAGAAAAGCGTTGTTGCTGGAATGATTAGCACTAAAAAGAAGTCAAATACTTTGATCAGGGAAATAGGAAAGATGCCTTGTGGAGGACAGCCCAGGAATCAGCCAGACTCCTCCAAGGGCATTGCGTCTGAGGAATGAAAAAGTGGCTGAGACAATTGAGGCAAACAGGATCACAGCAAGACAAACCAAATAACTGTTTAAACTGGGAATCTCAAATCCATGATTTGTTTCCTCTTGTGCTGGGATGGTTAGATGGTCAAATTTCATGATAGGTCCTTGTCTTCTCTTAGGTATTTTATTAAGCAGTATTCAGTAGCTGACTAATTTAGTTGGGGAAGTTAGATGCAGTTTTGAGAGGTAAAATCTGCTGACCTTTGCCAGGTCTAATTTAAAAAATAAGTCTCTTCTGAAGGAGGAAATAAGACATCATGGTCAAACCAGGAATTCATGGCTGGTCTTTGAATTGGCATAAGAAATTTCAAGGTAGCTCAATATTCTGTCTGTGGCATGGATACTATTGGAAGCTCTGACTAGAGTTCTCTTCTTTCTCAATTATGACTATAGAAATAGATAAAGTTTTACTGGGGAAGTTGGTCAAGCAGCATATGTTTCCATGTATCAATAAGAAATTGAATTAGTTTACCCATGACATCCAGGATCACATGGAGCTCCTCACATGCTATGGAGATACCAATAGGCAGGGGGACCCCTCAGGAATCTTCATTGGGGAAGGTAAAGTGGGTTTTCACTGACCTACCCTTTCTTTGGGAGTACGGACAGTAAATCTTCTAGTGCCATAGATCAGTCACTTTGGCATCTGGACATATGGAGCAAGTCCTGGGCAGTGGCACAAAACAGTCATGTACCCCTTGTCCAGTTACCTTGTTTTTAAAGCAGGAACTCTTCCCTTGACTGGGCTTGGGGTTTCCCTTGGCCCACTTGAGGATTCTTAGAGCAGCATTATCTTCTTCCAGATCCTGATTTTTGAACATAGGAAAGGTTAAGTCCAGCAGTTGGGCTAAAGATATCTGAGGTTCCATCTGATGTAGTGTGAACTGGGTTGGATATCTGGGTAGCTAAGGAAATGTGGTCCCATTAATGCCTATCCATTTTGGAGGTGAATCTAAGTTTGCATAATGGTTATGGTAATTTTTTCCAAGAAAGATGTATTTTCTGCTTGCCTTAAGTAATCTCACTCACTTTTTCATAAATAATGAGTTTCCTAATGTATCTTCTCACTTGCATTATAACAGTGGCCATCATCTTAGGCCCTTATGTCTGGTCTATGCAGAGTATTATGGTCCCAATCTGTTTCTGTCAGAGGGACAGCAACAGAGCTGAGACAGTTTTCATTTTATTTTGAGATAATGTTCATATGCCTACCTCTCAGCCTCCTCTAGGACTCTTCATTTTGTAAAGAATCTGGGGCATGGTCGGTAGCCAGGAAAAAGTGGATATTCCCACCCTGAGAGACAAAAGGACAAAGCTTCTTTCACTTTCTGCATAATTTATTTGTTACAGGAAAACAATTTTTAAAACCTAGACTGTAAAACTGCCCTTGCAAAAACTCTGCAATTGTAAGGAATGCACAGAAGCAGAAAGGATTTCTAAACTGTTTTCTCTGAGTTTTCTGTCAGCTTGACTAGTGGTCGACTGCCATTTTACAGGCCTGTCTGAAGCTCCTGGCTGTATTCATACTGCTCTTGTGAAGCAGCGCTTCCCATATACCAAAACTGGTTCAAATCTGAAAGTCAACCTACAGGTAGAGAGATCAACAGCCTGTCAGGACACTGCTTGGAAGGATTTTAGGGGAATGCGATTTCTGAAGAAGTGCAGCAATTGGTGAATTTGCTTGAATTGCTCTTGCAGAAGTTTGTTAAAGTGATTTCTTCTTAAAAAAATAATAAGAGGAATAATCCTGACTCTTTAACATAAGAACGTAAACTTTTTGGTTTCTGAGCAGATATGCCAAAATTGATCCGATACCTACAGATTCTAATGATCAAATTATAAAGATTTACAGGATTACAGATGGAGAGCACCTTATTAAACTAATGATGTCTGCTCAATTGAAGCAGAAATCAGTTCCAGAAATTCATACGTAGGCACACACACACCTGGTTTACAGTGCATATTAAAATTTACAGACAGTTTGAGGGCATACAAGAAATGCTTTTAATGTAATTTCCAAACTGAACTCTCATCATACATTTAGATCAAGAATCTGTCTCCTGTTACCATGACTTGGTTTTAGTTCATTCACAGTACTTCTGCAGGTTCTCCTCTTTCATTATTTTACCCATATATGTTTTTAGTGCTTAATGTACACATTCATCTTAGGTCGTAGGGACATGTACTTAGCACAGCGTAATTCTTGGTATTCCATTTCCTTTCCCTCTTTCCTCCCTCCCTCTGTCTATAGATTTCTTTCCTTCATCTTCATTTCATTGTTTTTAGTTCAGGTTTGTGACACATAATGATTGCTATCATCGTGGGTTGTGGAAAACACAACACATCTCATTTTTTTCCATAGCCCGCTTCTTCTACTTTGTATTGCTGGGACCCCTTCCCACTTACAAGAGACCTACCTCCCTATTTCCTTTTATCTGCCTTTCATTTTGCTCTTTATTTATACTTTGTCAGGGTTTTTTTTTTTCAAGAGAATTAAATCGTTTATTGATTACACATGATAATGGATGATACACAGCTTCAATCCCATCTATCATTGTATCTGGTACCATTATTCAGCTTAGATATATAGGATGTGCCAACAATCATTTTTATAATGCTTGGGTGACCTTTTCAATGGTCAAATTCAGAGGTCACAACAGTAACTGTCAGTTCAACTACACCAAGGTTTCTGAAGACAATGACTTCTTTAACCGAGCAATTGTAAAGAAATTTTAAATGGAACCTGGCATCACCGTGAAGGAATTCTAACTTCACACTGTTGGGGATGTTAACCAAGATGGCTTCAGAGTAGACTAACTTTACACAGCACATTTAAAAAAAGACATATTTATTCAGTGTCATGATCAGACTATTACATTTAGCCATCAATAGCATGGGTGCAAAAAAAGGTCTACATTAAAACCCTTTGTTGGAATGCTTTACACTTTCCACAGAACGGAAACTAAAATAACCTGTTATACAATTAGTCACAAATACAGTCCTCGAGTTTT
>NW_004524592.1:5252344-5260327 GCF_000260255.1 Octodon degus | reverse complement strand
CTGCCTTGACACTTTTCTTCTTGGCAACCACCATCATAAGGCCCCAGAGAAAGGCCAACCTGGATGGCGAAGGGGCAACAAAGGGAGAGCTCAAAGGGAGAGCTCAAAGGGAGATGTGGGGGGAAGAATCAAGATAGATGCAAAGATTCAGAGAAGGATGCACAACCAGCTAACGAACAAACTCCGAACAGAGCTGTTGATAACAGAGTTCCTGAACTGAAGGAGAGACCAACCTCAAGGAAACAGGGGACAAAGAAATTAGAGGTAATTTCCATCATACTTTGGTATTTTCTGGGTTTCATGCCTTTCTCATTATGCATAACCCAAAGGAATATTTTTGCACAGAAGTTTTTAACAGTTACGAAGAGCATTTTTAAAATGGAATAAATCCCACCTCACCCTAATGTACCATATTTTTTCAAGCATGGTTTAAAGGAGAGGTGAATTATTGCACTCCTTTTTTTTGTGCATCCAAAAATGGTGTGATATGGAATTAATGGAAGCTTGGTCTTGACATCACCTAAACATGTCAATGTTTAATGACAGGAAAGCCAAGTTTGAAAACCAGAGTGTAATAGGAAAGAACTGTAAGTGTGTAAAACCAGTGACACATTGTGCAAGCCAGAGAGGTAAATTTGGTTATGTGAAGCACATATATCTACATTTAGTAAGTTACTTAAAAGTGAACAAATCTTATATCCCAAATAAACAACAAGAAACATGCACTTTCCAGTCAAAAGAATTAAATTTCTAGGAAATGACCTTTCCAGGCTAGTGAATGTAAAATATTGAGGTTGTTGAAAAAAAAAAAACACAAATATTTGGCACCTTCGGGATATTGGAATATTTAAAAATATGCCTTGAAGAGCTAAATGACCTTTACTTTTTCTCACTAAATATAACATGCTCACCTGCGCCCAGATTATGCATTTGTAGAGTTTACTTGAAGGTGTTCAAGCATTTAGTCTTAAGGCACTAGAGTTGTCCTAGCCAGTAGCATAACACAAGGGGAATATGCCTAGGGAAACTTTTAAAACTTTTATCTAAGGCATCCAGAAAAAAAACAAATGAAAAATTACTGTGATCTTAAGTGCACAAAACACAGAGCAGCTGTCACCTTCACCTGTGAACCTACATTGCAATTTCTGTGGTTTGACCAGGGAATCAAATGGTTACATTAAGTGTAAAAGCTAGAGGATGTTCCGACTCTATTAATATCATATTTTGATAACCAGATGACTAGAAGTGGTTGCCTACTAATTCAATGCTCCCATCGTATGTGGGAAGAAAACCTCTGCCCTATGTTCTCTTCATTTTAGTAATTGAAGGCTGTGAATTCAAATAACAGAAGGAAAAGTTTTATTGATACACATGTGTACATGAGAGTAAGTAAGCAAAGTCGCAGGCTTGCAAAATGGTTAAAGTGAACAGTTTGTGTAACCAAATTATTATGGGCAAAGAGGGAGAAATGGCTTCCATGGGGAGAACAATGTGTTTTCTTTAAGAAAGAAAAATGACTTTGTTAGGAGAAGGAAGGGGAAGGAAGAAATTTCGTGCTAATGTCTCTCTGCTCTGTGTGGCAAGAGTGGGCTTTCTGGTTTCTGCAGGCCACAAAAGGCCCCCAGACATGAGTTTTGTGGTCAGGTTTTCCCTGCTCTCTGTCTGGAGGGTCAAAAACCTTCCCTAAGCTGGAATATATGGCAGTCCTTACTGCGCAGAAGTTTTTCCTTTTAGTCGGAGATTCCTTCTGGTAAATCTCAAATAACTTTATGCTTAAAACACTTCATACCAACTCGGGGTTGCAAGTGGGCCCCAAAGGCCCACATCATTTGTCAAGCATTTACTGGCAAATGCCTGAAAGTTATTGTTCTTCATTTCTATACAGAAAATAAACAATAATTACTCAGTATCTAGAAAGGCAGTTTAAAATTTATTTTTATAAAATCCAAAATTAATATCAAGATCTCTCAGAAATGTACCTGGTAAAATTTTTGTTCCCAATTGCCCAGACTGTTCCTTGCTCTAAAGTATTATTTCAAAGCCCTTTGGCGATAGGCTCTTAGTGAAAATATCCATATTATTTAGGTGATTTGGAACTTCTTCATCTTAAACTTTTCAACTGATCTTATGTGGATTTAAACAAGTAAAATAGTGCTTCATGGTCCCTGAAATATGTACACATTGGTCAAGTTCAAATTCTACTTCTAGAAATTTGTCCTCAAAAATATTTATTAGTGTTAAAAAGTAAACATAAAGGGCTAGCCAAATAGCTCACCAGATTAAAGTGCCTGCATAGGCAAACTCAGGGGCTGGGAGTTCAATCCCCATGTCTGCTGTGCCTGCCCCACCTCCAGGGTGCACTGAAATGGTAATTGAGACTGGGCATGGTGGAACATGCCTGTAATAGTCCGATCTATACAGCGAGACACTGTACATCCTGTACACCCTGCCCTAAATTAAAAAAAAATGTAAACATAAAATTAGTAGTGGCTTTATGTGAAAAATGTAAATAAGGTAGCGGAATCAGAATTTGTTGCAGCTTGAAAGATTTTCTGTTCAATCCCAACTCCTTTCAAACAAATACCAACATTTCATTGGTATTGTGAATACAGTGTACATTATGATTTATACTTTTAGACTTACAATGTTTAATGTGGATGCGACTCTTTGGGGAGGGGATAAGTGATTCTGCTCCCCAAAGAACTCTAACCACTTAAGACTATTTATTACAGGGAACAAATAGTGGTTTTCCATATTTTTTGTGGCTGGGTATTGAACTTGGGTGCTCAAATGATTGTACCATTGAACAGCACTCCCAGGCTTTTGCATAATTTCATTGTTAAATGTGCAGTTAAATGGAGAGGAATCATAGGCAGTTTGTAGGTGCAGTGCAGTTGTTAAGTCCTGTTGTGATTGGGGTTTAAAGTGTCCCCCAAGACCGCATGCTGTACAAGGCAGGGCTGGGAGAAGGAGAGCGAACTCCATGGCTGCTACAGCCACTTGCTGCTCAGAATTAGGTCATCCGGCATGATTTGGAAGGGTGCATCACTCTTCCTGGCTCCTCCCCTCTCTCTCTTTTTCTGTCTCTGTCTCCATCTCTCTCTCTCTCTCTCTCTCTCTCTCTCTCTCTCTCTCTCTCTCTCTCTCTCCTGCTTCCTGGTCACCATGATGTGAGCAGCCACCTTCCACCAGAACTCCCACCATGACTTTCCTGTCTCAGAACCAGAAACTACACACTGAAACTTCCAGACAGAATAAACCCCTCCAACTTTTAATCTTCTAGTGTTGAGCATTTTGTCCAAGCAAAGAAAAAGTAACTAAGTCAGTGCCTGTGTTTTTTTTTCCAATAGGAAATTAAGCCTCATCTGGTTTTGACTTACAGCAACACTATCATCAGTGTTATTTAAATAAAAAGGATCACAATGCACAGTAGTACCTATGTTATTGGTATATGAAAAAGTTATGAAAAGAATATGGAGGGTGTTGTTTCAAATCTCCCAGGAGAAAATTATGATGACTTGACCCCAAACTAATGTAAACCTGGAGGTACTCTTCATAGTTGAAGACACAGTACTGCAAACTAGGGAAAGATACTTACATGGCCTCTTAGTCCTTGTCTCTACTTAATCAGTTCCTGCTTTGATGACTGCTTTGCCAGGGACCTCAGATCAGTATTTTCCCTCTCACCTTATAATTCATTCTCTGTTCACTTCTCTTACATAAGGAAAGAAAAAGCAAAATGAGTGTCATTAGGGTCAATGTTGCTCAAGAAAAATAAGTAAGTGCCTTTTTTTTGTCCTTTTTGTTTTTGAACAACTGTGGAGGTTTCCCTTGAAATCTAATCATTGTCTTTATGCTAGGAAGCTCAAAATGGATATGCTTAGCAACGCTTGCACACAGAGTTTTGCAAACTGAACTATCAATAGGGATGCCCTGTGGGTTTTCAGTTTGTTCTAAATGACTGTGTTTGCCAGGAAAGATCTTCCAACGTGATATGTGGATTTAAGCAAGTAAAATGGTGCTTCATGGTCCCTGAAATATGCACATAGTGGTCAAGTTCAAATTCTACTTCTGGAAACTTTTCCTCAGATGCTATGATCACATGAGAGGCCAGAGAAAGATAGGTATTTCCCGGAGATAAGCAAACAAACTGGTTGAAAGCACATAACTTCCAAACAAGAGTATTGAACTATTAAAAATAACCTTTAAAAGACTATGTATGAAACTGGATGATATTCTTGACATCTTTCAAGACAGGAAATACATTTAATGATATCTATAACAGATGATCCCATGTGGCAAATACTTTGCACAAACTTAGAGTTTTCATATGACACATGATCATTATTTTAATTTTGTTTTCTCTACATTGTCATTTTTCTCCATATGGATTGTTTGGGTAGTAAAAAATTAAAATAATTTTAAAAAGTAATTTATCCAAAATAACAAGGGTCTGGGGAGATAGCTCAGTCGAATAAGTACTTGCCTGGCAAGCACAGGATTCTGAGTTCAATCCCCAATACTGCAAAAACAAAACAAAACAAAAAAAAGAACATTGTACTTGACCTTCTGACTTTCTGACCACTAGTTAAGGCTACAAAATTAAACTTAGCTGGCTCCCCCATAGAGGGTTTCTGTGTGAACTCCAGCATCTACATAAACTCAGCCATCTATTAAGATGACAAATCAGCCCCCTGTAGTAACTTTCTCCAGTTTTCTATCCCTAAGCTATACAAGAAGAACTTCTCAGCCTGCCATGTTTTTGAACAAAGAGAAATGATTCATACTAATTTCCACCTCAAGCCTTGGCTTAGAGTAGGGGGTAATCAGGGAGCTGCATCCCCATCCTGCTCTCAAACTTGCAGACCCAATATGAGGAGATCCTCAGCTTTAGGTCTGATTGCTCCATCCTGCCTCTCTCCAGAGGAATTTGGAGCCATGATTAACCCTTGGATAGCCTCTGGGGATATGGTGTGCAGAAAGTTGTTTATATTACTATTTAAGAATGATTTTTCTATACAGCCAAACTAACCAGGCAAACTATACCAGCTTGTCAAGACTTGTAGGGGTTAATTTACACAAACTTCAAGATTGTTGATGCTCCTGGTTTCATTTTGGAGCCCTAAAATTAGGTTTCCTGTTAGTTGGATAGTAACCAACTAAGGTCAGTACTCTATAAAAACCTTGGATCCTGAGATACGCCACCTTGAAATAGAGGGAAATGTATGTGTTGTTTGACCCAAGCAAAGGAAGGACTTGAAGACCTTCCTCTGACTTTTCTGGACTTTTTCCTTTTTGTTTTTGGCTCTTTTGCTGTCAGGAACCAGATCTGTCAATGAACCTTGCTGAAGAGTCTTTCTCAAACTTCTAGTGAGTCACATAACAAGGACTGCAATCAAATTCCTGAAACATAAGTCCTACATTCCACCCAGAAGTCCTAGGTTATGTAATCCATGTTGTAATTTCTGTTCCCTCACAAGGTGATTTGTGATGTTTGCCTGGAATACATCTATTAAACAGTCTTGCTAAACAATTTAATCAAAAATCCTCACTTTAGAGACTTGGTTTCATTTTAGCTTGTGAGTTTGTACTTTTATACCCCAAGTCAAAGACTTTGCTGAATATAGGTAGAACAAGTTCCTCCCAGCAGGAGTAAGAGAGCATCAAAAACATCCACAAAAGCTGGTGAGATAGCTCAGAAGACTAAAGTGCCTGCTTAGCAAGTTTAGGTAAGTGCAGGGACCGTGGTTCAATCCCCAGCACCGCATGCCACACCAGCCCTGCCCCCAGCGTGGGCTGAGCTGGCCAGAGTCGGGGCATAGTGGTGCATGCCTGTTATCTCAGCACTAGGGAGACTGAAAGCAGGAAGATCACCACGAGTCTGAGCTGTGTGGTGATACCCTGCAACAACCAAATACAGTAAAAGAGAAAATCCACAAGATTTTCATCCTCAGTGCAGGACAAGATTTCCATCTTCAGTGCATTGAAGGCCAGGGCAGGAAACTGAACAAATAAAAAGTAGCCAAAGTGCCTATGATCCTGGGGCTGTTTCTTTTCTTTTGCTCTCTTTGTGTCCACTGATTTGAGGCAGCAATGTAAAAGATAGAGTCACTGATGCCAACTCCCACTTTGTCTGTGGTCTCTCATATCCAAAGAGCTTTTGATTCCTTCCTCAGCATTTACTTTTGGTTCTATACTATTAATGCTACAGCTCTTGTGGTAACATAACATTTTAGTTATTGGTACAGCTCTACTTACTAGGAAATCAACAACTTCTATTTTTGTATATTTTTTTTCTATTGCACTTGGGCTATTCTCCTGTCCCTTTTCTTAGAGCCCCTCTATAGGTAAGAGTACAAATATATTCTATCAAGTATGTAAATTTGTAGGAGTTTTCTGAAATGGTAACGTTCCTTATGTTTAGTTTGGAAATGAAAATTGTTTTTCACTGTCTGCTGTGATGATTACAATAGACATGCAGTGTTTTACTTGACCTTGGTTTAGGAATAAGGAGGGTTAAGGGGAATCATGGCAGCAGGACCAAGTTTTCTCAGCCTGAACACAATAAATGCAACTGTTTCCTCTAAAAAGCTTCAGAGTTTTCAGGAGACCATGGACCACGATTCCCTTAAGGACATATAATGATATAGTACAATGAGCATTAGATCAAATGTCTGTGTGTACCAGATGGGATTGTAGGTATCTCAAAGGAAGAGAAAATGAAACAGTGATAATTACCAATAAGGACATAGTATATATCCTACATATATCACCAGTAGGCATTGGCAAGGATAGAGATTTCCTTACATTCTCACACTGTTACTTCAGCCATGTGTCAGAAAACCTTGTGTCCACCCAGTATCAGTGAGTTCCCATATCTTTGAACTTGACAGTACCAAGTGGTAAGTTTCAAACAAGAGACTATCAGCAGGAGTGATATGTCACTTTTGGGCTGCGGCAATTGAAAGCTCTTCTTTCACCTGTCAACTTCTTTTCTTTGTCACTGTGATCATGGAGGTAATGTTTAGACAGATGAGCCACAAGATGAAGTAGTTTGATCTCCAAGGTTGTAAATTTGAAGAATCCTGTTAGGCTCATAGCAGAAATAAGTTTTTGTGCGATAAGCCAATGGCATTGCAGGGTTAATTTATGATCATTATAGAAGCTTGTGATCCTTAGTAATATAGTTCCCAGAGCTCGTACCACTGAGAGATAGTAATGAAGAATACCCAGAAATAGGCTGAATATACTGTAATTTGATTCTGAAAAAATCTTTTCTCAATTTATGTTTTCCCTTCCATGATTTTCTGGAACCAGAAAAGGCACAAAATTTTCTTAGAGAAAAACACAAAACAACATCTGGATTTAGATATGTGAGGAAATACTGTAACTGCTATGTTAATACTTATTTCCTAACTACAATATCCTATAATATTTAATCAATATTTTATTTTAATATCAGGTAGATTTATGTCCTAGCTTTGCCATTTTTTGTCTGATATTGGTCAAGGTTTTCTAAAACTATCCTCATTTATGAAACAGTACCTAACTACTAGGACTATTACAAGCTGGCATACACAAAGTTTTTAATAGAAAGCAGCCAATCAATAACCATTGTCACCCAACCAATGCTGTCGTAGTGGTGGTGGCTGGAGATCCACAGAACCACAATAGCCTCATGCTCATGGAAAGGTGATCCCAAAAATTGCTGAATATGTGGAAGCAGATGACATAAAATATGACATTTAAGATAACTGCAATGAGATAATAAGATTTGATCTCCAGCTTATTTTGTGATATGTGTCCCATGCAACAGGAATGAGCTATAAAATGTCTCTAATGTTTAGAAACAACGGTTTTGCCAGAGGCAGAAATCTTTGATATATTATTCTGTAGAACAGTCTTGGAAAGAGGAGGAAGTGGAAATAGGTCAAACAGTTCACAAGATGAGTACTTTTCTAAAAAAAAAAAAAAAAAAAAAAA
>NW_004524592.1:5251512-5252244 GCF_000260255.1 Octodon degus | reverse complement strand
TGGAAGTGTTTAAAACCTTCTGCCACTGCCATAGCTACTGCTGCTGCTGGAGCCACCATAGCCACCTTGATTTCATGGTTTGGTAATATATTGGCCTCCACCACCATAGGGCCCAGAGCTTCTGCCTCCAAAGTTTCCTCCCTTCATGGGTACAAAATTTGAAGACTGACTGTTGTAATTGCCAAATTCATTATAGCTTCCACCACCTCCATAATTGCTTCCATCATTACCAAATCCATTGTAGCCATCTCCACTGTCACCATATCCACCCCCACCACAGCTGCCACCAAAGTCACCTCGACCACTGAAGTTTCCTCCACAACCAAAACTGTCATTGCCACCAAAACCTCCTCCACTTCCACCACCAAAGTTTCCAGAACCACTTCAACCTCTTTGGCTAGATGAAGCACTAGCCATCTCCAGCTTGGAAAGGGCTTTCCTCACTTCACAGTAGTGGCTTTTCACAGTGTGGTATTTTTGAATGATAATCTTATCTACCAGAGTCATGGTCATCAAAGGTTACAAAAGGAAAGCCTCTCTTTTTTCCACTGCCTCAGTCAGTCAAAATTTCAGTCACTTTGATTTTTCCATATTGTTCAAAATAATCTTGTAAGTGATGTTCTTCAGTATCTTCTTTAATGCCACCAACAAAGATCTTCTTCACCGTTAAGTGGGCATCTGGTCTTTGAGAATCTTCTCTTGAGACAGCTCTCTTTGGTTCCACAACTCTTC
>NW_004524592.1:5238751-5248703 GCF_000260255.1 Octodon degus | reverse complement strand
CTATGGGTAACTTATAAGAGCTGGTATGCCAATATTCACATGTCTCCTGAGTACCATTTGGTTTACAGTCTTCTGATTGCTATCTTGTGGTGAATTGTTCTGTTTATAGCTTTAAAATTGCTATCTGGGTGACAGTCTTCTGTTTCTAATCTCATGATGGCTGTCTAGTGCTTTAGCTCCCTATGGTTCACAACGCGGCTTGCTAATTCTGTGGAGGGAAATACAATTAGCTAACTACACACCTGCTCAGCCTACAGTTTTACGAGTGTAACTTGCAGTGTGATATATGTCTCAGGCGTGTACTGGGAGAGCTTGAAACTAGAAATTTTGTGTGAGGCTTTGCAATATCTAAAGAAATATAGCTTTACCTATCTATATAACAAATGCTTTCTTCATATGCTAGGTGTATGTGCAAGTCCTCATACAGAATTTGTAATTAAACATACGTGAGTTCTGGTCCTTCCAGAGTAATGCAGAAGAGATTAGCTGTAGTCTGTATTTTGAAGTTCATCTTATCACCTAACATCTAACATCCCTCACAGTTTCACCAAGAATGTCCCTCCCCTTGTTCTCATTTTAAATGAAGGTTTGGCCTGGTGTGGGCACAGAACCTATGCTGTTTCAGTTTTCAGTGACCATTTAACATGTAGTAAACCCTAGAAAATGTATCAGCTTCTTTATAATTTGGGTACCTTAAATGAAAAAGTGCTAAGGGTGAGATTTTGTAATATTCTCTGATATATGAAATGGGAAAGTGGGTGTCTTTATTAAGCAGACTCATAATACTCTATTCAATCAGTAGACTCTCCACATGTTCTAAAAGCTTTTTATTTACAATTACATTGCCTCTCCCCACTCCCCCTTTTTCCTTTCCCACTCCTCTTTCTCAATAAGGCTTGACTATGTCACCCAGATTGCTTTGAATTTGCTCATAGGTTTAATCTATCCCTTCTGTCTCAGCCTCTCTTTTTTGAGGTTTTATATCTTTATATCACATGATATATAAATCTTGGAAACAACCCAAATGTCCATCAACTCAGAAATGGATAAAAAAGATGTTATATTTTTTTACACAATAGAGTGGTATTATTCAGCTATCCAAAAAGATATATTTGAGGCTTTTGTTGATAAATGGATACAATTAGAGACTGTATTGGTAAGCGAAATAAACCAGACCCTAATATGCAAACATAGTATTGTCTCATTAATGTGAGAATCTACAGAGTAAATAAAGTTTGAAAGGTATAATACTGTCTCAGCCTCTTGAGGGCCTAAGACTACAGGCATGTGCCATCAAATGCTCCGCTGCATTTATCTTTCTTGAGTAAAAATAACCTGATTCTTCATTACAGATAAGTTTCTTCCATGATGTATGGGGATGTAGAATGAAGTGTTTAGTTTTATCAAAAGAGTGGCAGTAAATACATCAATGCAGACTTGCAGTTTGTAAATGGTCATTGTCTTAGCACAGTGTGATCCTCTTAGAATGTGGTTCTTTTGCAGAAAGCAAAAGCCAACACTGGTTCAGAAAGTAGGGAAGAGAAATATACCTATGGTGCAGGATGCAGTTTTCAGGGTAACACCAAATAGGCAGGGTTGCATGCATCTAGACTTCAGGTACATTATCTTCATGTGGATGACCAGGACAATTCCAATAACCTATATCTCAAAAGGGCATAAGTTTATACACTGCAAAAGAAATGTCATTATCATATAACTCCTATAAAGTCTCACTGTGCCCCCAGAAATTGCAATTATACTTACAGCACTGGGAACACAAGTGGTTTCTTCCTTTTAGTCATTCTGTCAGTATCTTAAAATGTCAAATGCCCTGAACACTATACATAGTATATCTCACTCTCAACACTATAATAGAACCACAATTAGCAATGAAGAACTTTAAATATCCAAGGATTGGTAAGTGTGGAGGAGGTACCATTAGCAGGATAGAGTTTCATAAATGAACAGACTTAAAGGAACTTAACTACAATATACTAAGGTGAAAATGCTTTCTTTCTATAGAATGAGCTGACAAAGTATGTAATCAGATAAAAACAGCAGTTTGAAAGGCTAGTATGCTTTCTAACAAAAAGTCATAGGAATTTTAAAATCCTTACTTTGGGTCCCTGAAGGAGTGATAAATAAAACTTAGAAAATTTATAGTAAAATGTTTGGGGAGGATCATGTCACCAAACTCTGAAATCCCTCTACCACAGTTCCATGGCCTTAAATCTTTCATTAATTGATTAATTAGGTCTCAAGCCCTCTACCACTGCATGTATCTCATGAACATTTTGTGTTCTTTAGAAGATAAGATTTTCCATGAAACATTTTTACAATCTTCAATGTCAGTAGAAAAAATATCAGTGTTATTTGGAGGCAACCTACAAAAGGTTTTATAATTGTTTTAGTCCTAAAGAAACAAATTAACCACAGTTAATTAAGCAGAGTTTGCACGGTTGAGTAAGTCTGTACACATCAACAGGCATATGCCCTGGATGCTGAAATATATGACACATATCACAGTCCAAACAACCAAGGGGTTCAGAGAAATAATTAATGCTATCCGTAAGTATGGAAAAAATAAGACCATTTCTACATCTTCAGATTGCCAGATCCAGCACAAACCTTTCTCTCTCCAACTGTTTCTTCTTGTAACAAATTCTGACACAGACGAAAACATTTGCTTCATATTTTATTGAATTTCATTTATATTAAATTAAAAATATATTTCTGACAGATTCATGTAACAAAAAGGCAGAACAGTTTTCAAATTGTTCAGCTGGGATGATCAGTATGGAATGAGGCAAAGCAGTTCGCATTCTATAATTGCCTTGTACAGGTACAATTCTTCCCCAAGAACCAAAAGAGGATCCTTGAGAATTAACTGAAGAGCCTAATTACATAAATTTAAAATGCTGTTTCCCCCTCATCCTCAGATAACAACAGAAATTGGGGGCAGGAAAGAGAACAGGGTGAAGGGTTGAAGAAGAATGAATAAGGGAAATTATACTAAAAATATACCTAACATTAAAAAAGTTAGTATGTGTTAAGTGCGTAATCCTTCATAGACAAAATAGAAAAAAAATAACATTACACCACACACAGTTGGCATATCCTATTGTGTAAGCGAATGCAGAGGTTGGACACGTCACAATAGTGCTAAACACAGAATCACAAGTAATGTCAAAATGAAAACTTGCAACCAAAAAGAAACAATCACAAGCCGATTACTTATATACAAATCAACCCTAGAGACAATTATATTCCAAATAAAGATGTTCACAGAAGAAAATCAAAGCAACATTATCTTTATTTACAAACGCAACTAGCCATGTCTTTAACAAGCTATAAAAATACTATTCACATTTTCAAACATACAGTAGTATTTTTGTTTGTAATATTTCAAAAAGGCAGCTAACTTTGAATGCTGGGATCTAATGAAACATTGATGGCTTACCAGCAAGTTATTTTTACAACCCTATCCTTTGAAGATACTTCACAAGAGAGAGGCTTTGTCTTCTGTTGGTAAGTTAAGAAAAGGAGGAAGTGAACACAACTCTGCCTTTCTCCCTTTATCACCCGAATGGGTCTTAGTCAACTGCTTTGAAGCATGCATGAGATGAGTGCCTGAGAGAAGCCTTAATATGGATGCGTTTTTACCTTGTGTTGTGATCTGTCCTGCACATTGATTTTCTTATAATGATGCTCATGGAACATAGGAACCGCTAGCCAAAGCATGTGAGGATGCAGTTCCAACATGCAGCGATGCAAGCCCTGTTGCTCATGATGCGAGATGGAGACACACCAGCTGGTGAGACGTGCATTCAAAGTTAGCTGCCCTCGCACAGCGGCTCAGTATAGTAATCGACCCATTGAAGAGCAGTACCAGTTTATGCTACATATTTCAAAGTACCTTACTTTAAAACAACAGCTTACGTATCTACATTAGAAAATAACTTTTGTAGCTTGATTACGGGAGTAATTCCTAATGGGTTCTTGGAGTGCTATGGTTGTAGTCCCCTCACTCCCCCTCCCAGCCCCTGAGAGATCCAGAAATATACAGGAAAAATAACTGTCACATTTAGGGAAAAGGTGCAACCCCTCCATGAACTGAAAGATCTGGAAATGATGCTTGAAAATCATGTTTATGCTGATATTAGGTGATATGGTTTGTTTTTCTTCAAAAGGGCTACAGGCCTGGGGAAAAACCTCTATACATCAGGGGTAAAAATAGCAGTAAAGGTAAAGTGGTTTGGACAAGTTAGACTATTGCCTGAAGTTATGAGGCTTTGCTTTTCTATATTTGTAGATTTGTACAAATATAGCCACACTCATGATATGGTGGAAACTCACTGGAGTATTAAAAGAAAAATATCCTTCAAGAGTCCAAGTAGAGAAAGGATGGTATTCTATTAGATAACATATATTTTCATTAAGGTAAAAATTTATTCATTATGTATTTGTTAGATGGATATGTAATACACAGAAATGTTGCAGGGGGTTCTCAAAGCTGAATAGCCTTTACTGCTATGATAAGATTCCTCATTTTGGAAAAAAAGAATACAGCAGCTATAAAATATTTGCAATCAGGAATAGCATAAAGTGAGTAAAGTAAATAAGTTAATTTGCAGGCAAAAGCTAACTCCTTACCTATGGACCTAGTTTGTACAGAAAGACTAATTCCAAAACTTAGAAGAATATGGACACACATAGGAGCATCAAGAATCATCACAGGGCTTCCTCATCCCAAATTCCTATCAAGGAGGACATATCAGAGAATCAATCCTTATGGCAAAACAGCTTTAACACGCAAATGTACTCTCTGTGCAGTAATTTATCTTAGAAGTTACTTAAATAATATCCAAATTGACAGAATCTTTTATGGAAAAATTAGACATTCGAGGGTAATATACTAGTCAGTGTTTCACAGAGCAAGGTGTGGGACCTCAGGTACCCGCTATGGCTTAAGACAGGGATGCTGCCAGGAGAGCCACTTTGAAAAGAAAATGAAAAGTCTGGGGAACATGGTGCCAAAGAGAAATAAACAAGGGTGGTGTTTTCCTCTGAATTTCAGAAAGAAATACAGTGTTCTGTGATTCTTCACATGGTATCTCTTACTTGCCAAGTTGAGTATTTTCTACAGGAGGCAGGTCAATACTCTATGAAATTGAGGCTTAATATCTTTTCTCCTTAAGAAGCTAGAAACTTTTCCTTCCACCCAAAGTATCACCTGCATGGACAGGGAACGAAGCAGGGGGCTGCAAAAGTGACACAGCCTACATTTTTGCCCCCCTATGAAATCATTGGTAATTGAACAGAGTCGTTAAATTTCTGCTGTTTTAGGGATCTTTATTTGAATGAAAAGAACAAAGAAGCCCATGGTGCTAGATCTATACAGGTAAACACAAGGGCTCCTGGTCAAATACGATGCTTCGCATTTGGGATGATAAAGAGAACCGTTTTTGCAAAGGCATCTCTCGGTTAAGAAAATTTGTGTTAATTTTACTTGGAAGTATAAAATGTGGCCTTATTGTAATATTACTGAGAAGTGGGTCTCCACTAATAGTTATCTTCTAAAACTGTCTTACCTATATCTGTATAATGTTATTTTGAAACAAATGCCCTTCTGTGTCCACACAGGAATAAGGCTGTCCTTCAACTTGATGTACAACGTTGTCCATATACGCAGAGAGGCCCAGTAGAGTTTTCTGTTCATAATCTATACTGTACAGCTTGGCTTGCCTGGCTTTTTAACATATAGAAGCTTACACACCTGAAATTCTCACTTGTCCCCTAGCATATCTTCAGTCTAAAAACTAAAGCTTAAAAGAATGCTGGATTTATCATGTATTTACCAGAAAAATTTTAACAAATTCCTTTTTGACTTCCGAGGCAAAAGAGTATGATGCAAAAAGAAACTAGAGGTCCCAAATTAAATATATTATGTTTTCTAAATGGTGCCATTCATTTCTTTTTTTTTCTGCCTAAGTTAATAGAACATTTCATTTCCTTTGCTTTGTTTTGAAGACCTCTTAGTTAAAGTCACAGGTAACATATTTGCCTGTAGAAGCTACAAGGTGGTATTTACTAAACAAACTAAAATACAGAAGAATATTCTCCTTGCACTTAATACATTTAGAAAGGGATAAAGGAATAAGAAGAAGAGAAAAATTTTAACTGTGGAGCTTCAAAGGAAGTTGTCACAATTGGAGCCACAAATGCCTACTTTCAGCTAAGCCCAACAAATAACAATTTTAAATGACAAAATTAAATACACACACATATATATTTTTTTAACTAGGCAAAATCCAACCTACATTTTCATAGCCTGAATTTTATTTTGTTACATATACTTTATGGTTAGTTTCCTAACTTAATTTATTTAATAATATTAAAATCATTTAGCATCCGATAGCCTAACTAAATCTACATCTTATAATATTACCATGGTTCCGTCCACTTATATACATGCTTTCATAATCACCTTTTCCATTACCTTATGGACTACAAATACTAGTTAAATAATCAACCCTTATAGATGGATGAATAATTCAAGTTTTTAAAGAAACGTTAGATAGCTCTTTAAAAAAAAAAAAAAAACACCAAAAAAACCACACAAACAAACAAAACCTTGTATTTACAACCTTCCCTGTCCGGCTGCAACTATTTAAATTTTCTTTTCATATTTGACACTTCAGGAAGTTCACTGAGCCGTCCCTCCAACATTGCACCTAGCAGCAGAGTCTCACAGCATTTTATGCTTTTTTCTTAGCAATGAAAATATGCGCCATCCTTATACCATGCCTTTTCTTCGGGAGGTATTGGCACATGTGTTAATTATAACACTTGAGAAGCCTTATTTCTTTCCACAAGTTATAGTTATTCAGTCTTTGTACCTGTTTGCTGAAGAAAGTCTTTTATTTTTAGTTAATGCATTTTAAAGGAATTTACATTTTGCATTGTCTTTCATGCTATTTCAAACATATTTCTGGAGAGAGGATCGGATCCTAATCTGTGCTGCTAATACTACTCAAATCCCAAGAGCATATGCTCTCTCCAGTTTACATACTTGATTCTGCATATTTCCATTGCTATCATGGACATCTGTGTTCTAATACTGCAAAGCACTTTGAAAACTTCAAGTGGCATTTGTAAATTTTACTTCTCTGGATAAATAAATTATTGTCTAGAGCAAAGGAAACTACTTTTTATTCTCTTGTATAGTCTCAAATGTGTTTCTGGGCACAAAAGTAAAACAATGAAGAACATTTCAAACAACTGAAATCAATTATATATTATAGAAGAAATTCAAACTTTATGACAAACTGATACTACTGAGAAGCATTTTGGGGATTTTAAGTTTTACTTGCATCAACCTGTAGATTTTGGAGGATGATTACCTGATGTAGATGTTTTGAGATTGGAGGAAACAGACTACAATCATTAAATATATGTCTATTACATTAAGAATTAAAATAATATCCTTTTCCTTCACCAAATTAAATAACTTCACTTTCTAATGCCAGGGGATATTATCAACAAAAAGACAAAATGAAGTTAGAGTACGTTAGTAGTGTGGCCATTGAAAACTTGAGAGAGATGTATGCATTTTAGAATGAGAGGCTTATGTTCAATGCTTCATAAATACTAATGTCAGGTCTTCTTTTCCTTGAGACTGCTCCAAACGGGTATGAGAGCTGTAAGCTATTAGTTGGTGGTCCTTGCATCATTCTAAGTCTTCATCCCTGGGAAGTTAGTGATTGAATTTGAACAAAAGAGATCTCACAAACTCCTCTCTACCTCCAACTCACTCAACTTGCAGTACTTCTCACCGCATAAGAAGAGACCAATCCCAGCACCTCCAAGGATCATTACAGGTTGTGGAATTAAAGGTAGAGCTGCAGTCTACGTGGGTCAGTTAGGCAGTGATGCAATGTCCTGGCCAAACTGTATTTGGATGGCAATATTGCAACTACCAGGTCTGTGCACGCCAATAATTTGTAGGATGTTTAAATAATTTTCCATGTGAGTTGATAGGATATGTTTTACTAAAAACCTGAACTTGTAAACTTCTCACAATTTCTCAGCAAATTGCCCATATAATGTAATTCCTTGAATTTATGGAAAAATTAAAATTTCATTCTATATAAGGCCCCTAGACTACAAAATTTGGAAGTAGGCGATGATATTCCACTCATCTGGCTATTCCTTCTTTAACACAATGCTTTTAGTGGATCCTAAGTAAATATTAGTCGGATAACTTAGGTTTTGGATTGTTGGATAGACTTATGTTTTTCAAAATAGGTAGAAACATAGATTTCTACACTTGATCTTAGCCAAGAGGCCGAGAAGCGATAGAAACATAGATTTCTTTATATTTATTCTCTTTAAGCTCTCTCCATTTTAGTTACAGAGATTTTTATTATAATTGGTTCCCTTTAGGTTACTGATAATGGGTTAACATTAGAAAAAAAAAAACAAAACCAGAAATTTAAATGACTTGAAGCAGGATTTTGTGGAAAAGAGAGATGTGTATCCAATTCTCTTAATTACTAACATAAGGCTCTGTTTTCCTGGAGACTTAACTCATCATTCATCCTAACTCAGTAGACACTCTTTTTAAATAAAGAAGATTAAGGATAGTTTTAGAATGAGGATATAGTATGTGAAGAAAAAGAATTCAGACATAAAGTATCAAAAGATCAATTTTGGGGTAATAAAATTATTGCATGGGATGAGTTTTCATATTTATTTACAAATGTTGAGTGAATGTCCTTCATAAGCTGTAAATTTTTCTTTAATCTTATTACACCAATTTATGTGTGGAGTTACCTTTTAGGTAATATCAATAAAGTCTTGTATTAGAAATTCCATAGAATTCAAGCCAATCCTTAACTTGCATTCCTTCATACGAAGCATACAAACTGAGCAAATTTCTTCATGTAGCGAATGTGACCTTATGTGTAGACAGTGTGCTGGCTCTCTCACCATAATCCCTGGACACTGTTCCAAAGTCCTAATTCGGGTGGCATTTTCACAGTCTGTCTTTATCTCATCTTTTAAAAAATGTACTTAATTTGCTGGTTGCTTCCATATTGCTTCATTCAACATCCAAAATGGAGTTCAGAAAATAAGAAATAAAATTAGGGCTTAAGTGCAAACTACATTTCTGAGTGCCTGCTAGGTAAACATACCCAGTCCAGTGTGTTTCTTCCAGTTTGTGGATTCCCCATTTGACCACCCCGAAAGTGTCAGTAGTTTTCTTGAACCACACAGGGCTGCCTCTTAGTTTCCCTTCTACTCTTAAAATTGCCAACTGCCAATCAAGTACTGTCATTTATGGAGGAGAAGAAAATATTAAAGGGCAGAAAGAGTGGGGCTATCATATGTTCAACCATGTGAACATAAAGCTACACTTGATACTGCATTTGACTAGCATCTTGGCCTTCCCATCAAATTTTAAAAACTATTTTTACAACAGTGGCTTCTTGATTATATTAAATTTTCTTTAGATCATGTCAAGAAGCTTTGAGGTAAATATCCTCACAATTAGAAATAAAAGCCAAAAAATTAGAGGAAAAACTAATATAAAAGAGTAAGATAGAGCGAATAATTATTGTTTAAAGCACAAAGTGCTCCAAATATGAGTAGTATAAATTTGATGGAAATTTAAAAATTATAAAAGCTGGGTTGGCCATTTTTACTTGCCAGGATAGAAAATGTAGGAGAAAGAAATGGAATTTTTCAAGTCCATCACTATCACCTTATTGAAATGGCTATTTTTTTTTTAATGGAAACAAGATTTCCAGGGACAATGGATATGCACACATTGAATACTACAGATAGAAACAGGCAGCATGGGTATTTTATCCATCTGTATTTAAAAGTAAGTAAAGGAAGGAAGGAAGTTAGGGAAAGAGGGAACATAGGAAAGAATGGAGAGAAGGAA
>NW_004524592.1:5220200-5238651 GCF_000260255.1 Octodon degus | reverse complement strand
GAAGGAAGGAAGGAAGGAAGGAAGGAAGGAAGGAAGGAAGGAAGGAAAGAAGGAAAGAAGAAAAGAAGGGAAAAAGGTACACTGGTTGGCTACAAACTAGTTTGACAGTAGGCAGTATTATCTGATATTTTTTGATTCTTCTCTGGCTGTCCCACTCTCCTGAGCAACTCATGCAGAGAAAAGAAGAAACTGGTTCCTCCTGTCTTTCACTTTCTGTCCTTCCTTCTAAGGTTCAAGTTAGATAAGCACATAATTATCATTGCATCTCTATGTCTTCCATAGGGAAGTGTCAAAACTACTGGCCTTGGGGGTAGAAGGAAGATCACCAGAGAAAAAGAGGGGGTGGGGAAATGGAGTGGGTGTGTCTTTCCACTTTCAAACTACTGCTCAGCTTACACCACAGTATTCCGGTGTCTGTAGGGTGGAGGAGGCAGAACAGTGCCTGGCTTCAGGGAGAACTCAGAGAGGTATTCAGGATTCTCTGCCACAATGGGCCGGATCCGTCCATTCTGTTTATAAAAATATTTTGTGCTGTACTCCTGCAGGTAGTCTGGGTGCTGGAGGGTGCTCCGAGGTGGCAGGCTGTGGTTCCAGTAGTCAGGGTTGTCAAACGCTTTTTTGGCCTTCTCTGGCACAGGCAGTATATTGTTCTTCAGGTACTCGGTATTGCCCAAGGTGTTGGTGAAGGTGTTGAGGTACAGTGGCTCATTCACATACTCATCCTCTGCCTTGGGTGGCCCACTGGAAGCCTTGTGATATTCAGGATTATCCAAAGCTTGAAGGTCTCCATTTTTTCTCCGAGAAACAAAAGGGTTTTCCTCCACAGGATTCAGGTATTCTGAAGGGATACAAAAATAACAGGTAACATCTACTTTGGGAGAAACAATGAGCTCAAGGTAGTGTACAATGATTGTCTTCTTTGTCTAGAATTAGAAATCCACAGATTTGTTTTCATGAATTCTCAGCAGAAATGGCTTGTAGATTGTCAATGGTCATGATAAAATGAGCACATGGGCCAAAAATATTAATGATAAATCAAAGGCACTGACAAGGTCAGGATCAGGGTACTCATTCTCTAGCATGT
Organism: Octodon degus; assembly: GCF_000260255.1. Lineage (NCBI taxonomy): Eukaryota > Metazoa > Chordata > Mammalia > Rodentia > Octodontidae > Octodon > Octodon degus. Next base: position 5,237,567 of record NW_004524592.1, on the reverse strand, counting down.
TCTTTTTGATCACATGTCTCTACCTTACATAAGGGTCTTTGTTTTTCAAGAGTCAATAATTTATTATAGAAATTAATATTGCAAGGGTTAAATAGCCTTTCAATGTTGATGAATCTCAAGTTTTTTTAAGATTTAAAGAAACCAAGAGTTTATGGCTTACTCCTATGCCAAGAGAACTGGATGAAGGAAAGAAGAGTGTTTTTAATCTACTTGGCTTGCCAGGAAGGCTTGTACCACTGGTAATGGAATTTGATTGAAACTCTCCCCAGGAAGATTTTACACAAAGAAAGGAATCATCTAAGGGAAAAAAAAAAATCAAGAAATAGAACAAATCTGACAGAAACTTTCATGCCTCCAGTTGAATTGCACGGTGTTCCATACGTGCTTTCTTAACAATAATGCATCTTTAAAGTATCTATTCTCTATGTCCAATCATAATGACAAAAGAGCAAACCACTAGTTTAAATTATATAAAATAATTATTTTGTAAGTTTAAGCCAATTGGTGCCTTTTTTTTTTTTTTTTTTTTTTGGTATGGTTCAATCTAACAAATCCATTTAAAGTATAGATAATAGCCTGAGATTATTAAAAAAATAATAATGCTGGTAATCAGTGCTACCTTCCTCATACTTAATTCTGTCTCCTGTAACTCACACCACAGAAGATAAACACACACACACACACACACACACACACACACACACACACATCTATCTATCTATCTATCTATCTATCTATCTATCTATCTATCTATCTGACTCTCTTTGTCCTCTGTTCCATTATATACATGAAAACCTGAGCTGTTCCTATTTTGGAGTCAGGGCATAAAGAGAGCACAATGTAAATTTTCTGTCCCCTATTCTTAGCCCAACATGTACATAGAGTAATCCCATCAAATGGGGTTACTTTTCCCTCACTGTAGATAAACTGCTTATAGTTCAGTACTTAGCATTTGTTGTGCAAGCTCAAAGTAACCATGAATATGCAATCAATATGCAGTTCAATAATGTACAAGACACTGCTATTTCATTCTCGAAAGAATCATATGAAGGAGAAAGGACAATTTTCATACTAAAATTCACATCCTTTAATTTGTATTATATAGTCTTCCTTGTCTTCTACCCTGTTTTTTATTACTTCTCCTACAATGGTAGGGTAAACACTATAGTTAGTAGCAGTTTTGAATTTGAAAAATAAAATCTGAAAGAATTTATAAGGGAAACATAATTTATTTTTATTTATTTTTTTTTTTACCAGAATCCTGAAACTTTCAAATTGAAATGTAGGGATGTCTATACTAAAATTTAGTACTGCAGTGACAAAGCTAGGGCACAACAACCCTCTCTGAGTATTTTTTTTTCTCAGTTTTCAGTCATGGAATCTGAGAATGCAGTGATTCTTTGTGGTCTGATTTACTTTGTTCTTAGAAGTCTTACCCATCTTGACACTGTCTGATAATGCCTACTCTTATATGATTTACTTCGATTTTGCAATATGACCTTGCAAAGTTGCCCAGCCTGGGATAGAACTCTCGATCCTTCTGACCCATCCTTCTGTTCAGACAGGATTCCAGTGTTTACCACCCTACCCAGCTTCAGAGATTCCACTTTTTGTTTGCCCATATAGTGAGCATTTCTGGGCGTCTGGTCTGTACCTTGTTTGGGCTTGTCTCGCATAGGAGTCATGTAGCCTTCTTCATCCAGTTCACCTCTTGGGCTCCTCTCGGGGGCAAACACAGTGGGGTCAGCGCTGTATCTCTGCGTGCTGCTGTCCTCCTGGGCATGGGGTGCCACTGGCTTGCGTAGGGTGCCATTACAGCAGGAGTCATCAAAGATCTCGGCAGTGGCACCCTGAGCAACTGGTGCCTCCGGGATGGTACTGGTCGGGGCTCTGAATGGCACAGGCATGCCTGGCTCTGCAGTGAACCCTCCATCTCGGTAGACAAATTGGTTCTGTAAATAGCAGAAATATATATGGAAAGAAGTTCTCATTAGGGATAATAGTATTCCTAAATCTCTATTCCTTAGCCATTAACTAAAAAGATATAAAATCTTGCCTTTCAGAGAAAAAAAAGTCATAGTGCTATATTTATTGATTACTTTTGTCTAATAGCTAAGGAAATTGAGTTACACTAGAAATATTTAAAATTTTTATAATTTTTTTGGAACATAAATCACATAAAAATGATTTAGATGCATACTTAAAACATTTTATTTGAGCTAAAAATTTTTATTAACCAAGTAAAATATAATCAAATGTAAAAAGTTTTTTTATGTCCTTTTCCCACAATGGTCTACTTTGGCTATAGAATTCAAAGTAAGTTTTCATGATAAATGGCTTTAAGAGAAATACACTGATATAGTATTCCTGGTTACATTTCCTCATTGATTTCCATTCTGTGGCTTCTATGAATTAGAGCCTCTGGTTCCTAACTAAAGGATCTTCCGTGAGATTTTGACATTTTAGCACATGACCTATAATCGTGGAAGGAAAGAGAACCTCCACATTCAGAAGCATAATTTATGAGCCCAGGTAAATCTTTCAGATAAAAATTGAAAACTACTGTTGTATGATATCTCAGCTTTGCATGAGCCTCTGAGATAAAAGACATCTACAAAGGCAGTTACACAAACTGCAGAAGTTCTTAACTCACTGTTGGCAAAGGTATAATGTGAAACTCAGGAGGAGACAAGGGGGAGAAACATGGTAAGCAAAGACCAAAAATCCTATGAGATGAAGTTTGATCATGAAATACTTACTCCCGACATGGGGGTGTAGGCAGGAGGAGGGCTGTGTCCAATTTCACTCTAATAGAAAAGAAAAATGGGATGATGGATATAATAAGAGGCAACATGAATGAAAAATTTAAAAAAGAAAAAGAAAAAGAAAAGGCACATGAGTTGCATGAACCAAAGGGGAAAATGTGCACAACAGTGAATTTTCCTGCACAGTAAAATGTACGCAATGTGACTACCAGCAGATGTATTTATATGTTTGAGGACTTCAGTAATTAAATTTCTGATGAGGAAAAATCTATTGGATAAGCAAAACTTTCAGTGGATTAAAAAACAAATGACAATGTATATTCTGACTAGAGGAAAGGAAAAAGTATGAAGAACTGTGGATGTGAATGAGGGACAGTTCTTTATTTATAAGTTAAATGGTTTCATACTATAGCATTAACTTTGTTTTTAGAAGAAAAACAAGGTGTCTACAAAGACTTAGTAGATTTCAATTTGCCTGAAAAAATTTTTATTCTTGTTAATTTTTTTTAACCACTTCAGCAGAGTAAACTTGTTAGCCTGTCTTTATAAAAAAGTACATAATATTGTATCTTCAGTCTTTTTAAGTGAAAAAAAACAGGCGAAAATTTGAAAAAGCAATTACTTTCCTGAAAACATGCTTTACATTCCTTTTATGTGCTGAGAATCAGTCAAAAATCAAATTTCAATTTATAAAAGGAAGAACATTTACATTTTCATAGTTTAACAGTCTATCCTTGGGACTAAGTAAAACTAGATATATAATGTGATAAATTATTAAGGATAACATTCCTAAGGGTAAAGAAAGGGAACGATGTGAATATAAGCTCTATTTCTTAATAGACATATGCACACACATATATTTCACTCTTTTATACTAAACATATTTTTTAAGAATCTAGGTGCCCAGTGGAAGACCACTTTTACACACACTGTAGATAACAAATAATACAGGTAAAAGTAGTTGTTTGTACAAAGCTTGCTTCCTCTATATTCTGATTTTTAAGTAAACATAAATGACTAAAACCCCTAAGACACTTACATGTTTTATATGAAATATGAAAACATTTTCTCAGGTCAATGTTCATACAGTTTATAGAGTCAGAAGACAGTCTCTGAAGCTTCTGGCTCCATGGAGATGAACCAGCTTACGTAACTGACAGCTGAGTGACACATTTTCCTGTGATGAACTCAGTCTGCTGGACCAATCAAAGGCTAAGTCCAGAACCCTGAGAGTGAGTTTACGTTTTACTTTCCCCAACAGCTGTAATAGCCTAAAAATATATGCATCTATTTTCATCACAGTGTTACAACTAACAATCAGCTGAAGATTATACCATGGAAGGTGGAAGATACATATTTTTTTATGTTTTTCTTAAACAATTTAATTCTAATTGATACATAAAAATGTTATACATTAAGTGGTACTGTGAGGTTTTGATATAGGTATATATTGTGCAATGTTTAAATAAGGTTATACCTATTTATCTTCAAATCATCATTTCTTCATTGTGAAAATATCCCAGGTTCTTTCTTCTAGCTTTTTGAAGTGTACAGCATGTTACTGTTGTCTGTATTTCTCCCACCATTATACTAGCACACCAGAAATTCTTGTTCCTCTGAAAGTGCAGCTCATTGCCCAGTGATGGCTCTCACTCTTCCTGCCTCTCCCATGGTCTCCAGAGTCATCTCAGTAACCGCTGTTGGTATTTTTTGGGACCAGGGATCGAACTGAGGACCTTGTGCTAGGTAGGCAGGGACTTAGCTGCTGAGCTATCTCCCCAGCCCAATCAATTTCCACTCCACTTCCATGAGATCAGTTCTTTAGGATACACATAAGAGTGAGCTCACACAGCAGTCATTTTTATTTTCCTAGCTTACTTTACTAAACAGTGAAATCCAGTTCCATCTTTGTTGTTTTAAGTGATAGGATTTCATCCTTTTATAAGACTAAATACTATTCTTTTGTGTATATGTACCTCATTTTCTTCATTTATCCACTGATGAGCAGACAGGTTGCTTTTAGAGAGATATTTAAGAAGGAATGCATAGGAGTTGTTGCTGTACTATACACAGAGTGTCCCCAAAGAGTTAAAGATCTTATGTTCAGGAATACATGTTTATCTATCTTTTTGGTTTTTCTCTTCTTTCTTTTTTTTTAATTTGGTACAGGTCTCACTATGTAGCTTGGACTCATAGTGATCCTCCTGTTTTCAGCCTCCTCAGCACTGGGATTCCAGGCCTGCACCACAATGCCCGGACTTGGTCACAGGCTCAGCATGCCCAGGGGTGGGGCTGGCATGGCATGCAGAACTGGAGATTGAACCTTATATCTATATTTACAGCAGCACGATTCGTAATACCTAAATCTTGGAGCCAGCCTATAAATCCATCATTAGATAGATGGACAAAGAAAACATGGCATTTATACATAATGGAGTGATATTCTACCATAAAAAGTGATAAATTTCAGCCCTTCACAGAAAAATGGATGCGCACAGAAACCATCATGCTAAGTAAAATAAATCAAACACACCAGCTTAACTATGACCTGTTTCCTCTTATATGAGAAACCTAAAATACAAATAAGGAGCTAAAGAAAAAAATGGATAGTAGAAAGTAGGGACATAGATGTCTCTCAAACAGAAAGAGCAAAAAGAGATAGAGGGAGGAGAAAGGAGAAAAGAGGAATTAAAATGTGTTGCACACTTGGACCGACTCCACACAAGGAATATAAACATTGTGTATTGCACACTTACACTGATAAGAAAAAGAAGAAGAAGAAGAAGAAGAAGAAGAAGAAGAAGAAGAAGAAGAAGAAGAAGAAGAAGAAGAAGAAGAAGAAGAAGAAGAAGCCTAACGCTCCAGTTCCAGTTATCATTACTGTAGTGTGAAGTTTGTCATTTGTGAGACAACTCAGTCATTCATTTTATCTTTGTTTCTCTAATTTATTCTTAGGATGACTAATGTAAACACTGTAAGCTCTGCAGTACTGTGTGAGGGAAGAGGTATGAAATTCAAATTGTCCATCAGCTACAATGAATAAAGTCAAGCAATCAAGATGTCAAAGCTGCTCATCAAAGAAGCATTTTAAAATACTTATCTGTACTCTGATCATTTTAAATATTGCCTTATTTTTTCATGTTAGAAAGAAACAAAATGCAATATTCTTATTACTATGGTTTGTGTCTAGGTGCCCCCCCCCCAGAAGCCTCATGCAGTCTTGGGGCAGCTTCTAGAGTTCGCAGTTAATTCATGGTCCTTTGCTAGGATTAGGGGTGTGAGTGCTATTCCTGCCCTGGGGTGGGTAATCTGCACTACAATGTGAGGAGAAAAGAGAGGCTTGCCTCTTGCTGCAGCTGCTGCCCCTCCCCTGGCTCCTCGCTGCTCCCCCTCCTCCCCCATCATGAATGGCTGCTCTCTGCCATGTGCCTCGGAGCCAGCTGAGTGTGGACTGAAACCTCCACTAACTGTGAGCTAAATAAACCTTTCCTTCCTTAACTGTGGATGTGGGATATTTTATCTCAGCAGTGAGAAAAAGTAGCCAAAACACTTGTTCATAAAATTCAAAATAAAGATTTAAAAATGTAACATAATGATTTGTAAAATGCTAGAGGGTAGGTACAAAATATGACAACTGCCTGTGGCATGGCATTTTATCATGTTACAAACCCTGGCCTTATCCACATTATCAAACCACCAACTCACAAAGATTAACAATTTATTATATCTCAAAAAAAGAAAGAAAGAAAGAAAGAAACAGGAATTGAGGTAGATGCCACAGATACCATAACATGCTAGAGAAATACAGACTTTGGCTTTTTGTGATTTACTGTTGTAGCAGATATTTGTTAGCACTAGAAGAAAATCATGAGTACAGTGAGGCTGGAGTAAATTTATTTCAAAATGAGGATGACATATGAGAAGGCAAGGTGTTCCCAAATATTAGTAATTACCAGTGTTCCTTTGGCCTCTTACCTTGCAGGAGTTCCTATACTGGGTAATACTCAACTTGAATTAGAGCTTGTATTGATTGCACAGTTTGCATTTTATAAAACTTCAGAGATAAAAGATCAAAGGAATAACTCACAAGTCAGTCTTTATCAAGAGGCACATCATTGTATATTTTCACTATCTGGGATAGAAGGCCTTCAATTGTAAAGGCAATAAATATCTCTATCTCTATCTATCTCTATCTCTATCTCTATCTCTATCTCTATCTCTATCTCTATCTCTATCTCTATCTCTACATCTATGTATCTGGCCCTTTTTCCTTTAGCCTGTACCAGGACATGCAGCAAAGCTCTGCCCTATTAGAATGCATCCACCATCCCTGTTTTGACAAGGCTTTCAGTCAGCAATCTGCCAACTCTGTCTCTGGACGTACTGCCAAATAGCATCACAGTAATAGAGAATCTTCATGCTTTTCCTTATTTTCAGCATTAAAATTTAAAAAAAAAAGCTAAGCAAAAACCTCTAGCATTCATTGTTTTTAGGGTTACTGGCTGCTCTTTATGTTTCTATTTCCATTTTTTGGTTTGCTTTTTTATCTGTTTTCCATGATAAAAAGCACCTCATTCATTTCCCACTGGAAGGGCACCGCTGCTCCAAGGGAACATCTGTGAGGCCAATTAGCTGGGCTGGAAATGTGATATAATTGTTGTTTAAATATATTTAAATTACATGTTAATCACTATGTCATAATTTATAGGCTTTGAAAATAACTTTTTGTGCTTCGGAGCCAATCCAGATTTTACTTGTTTCTGCTGTTTTTAGTTTACAACAAGCTGGGCTCAGTCCTCTCTCCTTCAATGCCCACACTTGAAGAGCACAACTTTTAATATCAGAAGGAATGACAGCTGCAAGTAAATTGACTGAGCAAAAATTAAGATCCGCACCACAGCCAGAATGAGCTGGGGTGACCTGAGAGTTCTGAGCAGAACAAAGCAGGGCTCTCGGTTGAAAGGCTTTTGTTTTTCCATTGTGCCACTTTCTGCTGTCCATCAAAGCCCAGCTTTGTGGATCTTTCTGAAGCAGCCCTGGGTGCATGTATTCAATTAGCTGGTAAGGGGATTTGCTGACAGCAGGACAGAGATAGAAACAGGTGGGTTATGAACTGGCAGGTGATAGGGAGCCTGCTCCTGGTGGGGGATTTGTAAGGGTGATGGACGGAGTAGGGCTTAATTTGGTGACTGTATCACTGGGACACTGTATGATTAATTTGGACTGAAATCCAGAGGTTTTAGAAAGGTGAACACATACTGTGTAAAATGCACTTTAAAATACATTATCCCCAAACATTCACTTTATAGTTCAATGATAAAATCTGAACCTTTGCCACATTCCAGGAATGGTGTAAGGTATGATGTACCTGTATTATTTAATATTGTCCATGAGAAATTCTAAATGGTTAATCAGATAGACAGTGTCCTGAGATAGTTTTTAAAATTATCACACAAATATATCTTCTGAGCAAGCACAAATACTACATGTCTAAGTGATTAAAATCTATCTAACTTAATTTTATACTTGATGAGTGTCTCAGTTACTTTTCTCTTGTTGCTGAGTCAAAATACACAACACCCAAAATTAAGGAAGAGAAGGTGTCTTTAGCTCACAGTTTGTGTAGGTTTCAGGCCACACTCCACTAGCTCCAAGGCAGAGGACAGCAGTTCTTGGTGGCAGAAAACCAGCAAAATAGCAAAAGCCGAAAGAGAGGAGCGGTGGCAGAGAGCAAGGCTCTTTTGTTTCTGTGGATTGCTTTCAGACTCTCTGCCTCAGGGCTGGAGGAACACTCCCACCCAGAACCCCAGCATTGGATCACAAATTGATCACAAACCCTAGAAGCCTGGCCCATGATTGCATGAGGCTTAGAGGAGACATGTAGACACAAACCATAACAGTGAGGGTTTTTTTTAACTTTCACATAATTATTACTCTCAATATTAACTAAAGGATTATACTTTCTTGGTCAATGCATACCATAAATCCTTTTAACCAAAAGCAAGTGTGTCTTTATCAGACATTGCTGATTACAGGCACTGATTTATCATCCAGACACTTCCTCGGAGTAACCAACAAGGGTTCTTTCTCACCCTTTCACCCTCCAGGTACATGTGCATCCGATGGCGTTTCTACATTTTCTGAGGTCAGATAACAGCTTGGACAAAAGCTTTTCGCACTGTGTAAAAACCTGTAATGTATTCTTGTAACTCAGTATCTTTCTCATACATGAGTTCGCATTCCACTGCTTTGAGATATCCAGATTTAGTATTTTCATTTTGAAAAGGGAACCACAAGAGAACAAACCACCTCAAACTAATCAAGCCTGCAGGATGCCTATGAGATTTCAGTAGCCAGCATACACATCTATCTTGCATACAGCATTACTCTATTTAAGAATCACTTGTTCATTAATATACCCATTTATATACTTGCTATGATTATCTCTTCTGGTTTTGAGGATGTTATTTTACTCTGTATGGAGACATTTGAAAGAACATCAATTGCTTCTCTCATTCTTCAGCCACATTTCACTAATCCTGGAAACTTTAATCTTTCTACTATGTCTCATCTGTTCAATTACTAAAAGGATTCTTAATAAAAGGAAGCTATGAATGACATCAATAAATATGAATGGAAGTCAATAAAGAACTAGCAAAGTATAAGAAAACTGCATCTTTTATAAACATTAATAACTACTTTCCCTAAACTGATTCTCAGATTCTGTTCTTATAGTTTTTCACAGACGAATATAGTTACTTATAGAGAAATTGAAAAACAAGAAGGGGAAGGAACTTATGTCATGCACCTGCCACATAACTTAGACCACGTTAGGTTTTATTTATTTATACAACCTTGCAAAGTGATACTATTATTCAAAATTATAATTTCCATTTTTACAGCAAAAAAACTCAGGATGAGGGAAGTTAAGGATCTGGCTGTGTGCATACACCTACTGATGGGTGACTCAAGCCTTTGTGCTGGTACCTTTTCATTATGCCTAACAAAGAATTTGATTTTAATAGTTATATTTTTCTACTTACCTTTTATCTCTTCCTCTGCACCATACCTCAACTCTTCTCTCAAATAAGTTATAATGACTGCTTTTTCTAGTTTTTGTAAAGAAAGAATGTCAAGAAGTCATTTGAAACTATCTTGGCTTTAGATTTAAAATACTTCGCTTTTTTTTTCTTACAATATTGACCATCCTTGATTGATTGATTGATTTATATTTAGTATAGGTTCTACAGGGTCTCACTATATAGATAAGACTCACAGTGATTCTCCTTTTCTCAGCCTGCCAAGCACTGGGATTCCAGGTGCACACCACCATGCCCAGTCTCAGTCGTCCTCTCAACACACCCTGCAGGCAGGGCCAGCACAGCATGTTGGGGATGGAACCCTGACCGTGTCTGCCTAAGCAGGTGATTTGATCCACTGAGCTATCTGGCTGGCCCTTCCTTGTGTTATTTACATTTAAATTAGTTACAAGAATTTAACCTAGAAACTAAAACATTAAAAGTTAATTGCTTATGTATATATACATATATATATATACATATATCATAAATATGTAATATATTCATGTGGATAGTTCATTCTTCCCCGATAAGTCTTTAGGTGTTATGAAACTGTACTGCCTATTCATGTTATACACAATCTTGCCAAGAGCAAAGCCAGCCCTGAAGTAGAGGTTGAAAGATTTAAATACTAGAGACCACAAAGATTTTCCATGATGGCAGTCTTGCTTATGGTCTTATTATTCCTAGTAAAGGATTTAGTCAATGGATTCTTCTTCCTACTTAGTTGGGGCTAAGTGAGCTATCGCATGAACAGGCTGAAATTCCTTACCATTTTCAAATATCAAGGAAGAAGAGGATATTTCCTTTACAATATCTGTGGCTAGGTGAGTCAATAGAGTGAAATTGAAAATTCCTTACTTTATGTCTTTTGTTTTAACTCTCTGCTCTGAGAATTACATGATGTCACTGAAGAATGTTATTAGCAAAGTCAATAAAAAGGGCATAATGCATTTTCTATTATAGCCAACATTCCTTTGCTTTATTCAAGATAAGGAGTAAGAAGTTTGTTACCCTTCTGAACCCAAACACAGGGCCGGTTCTGTTTGCTGGGCTGGGTGCTGCAGTTGGGATGTGCGCTGTGTCCAGCAAGGCTTCCTGTAGGAGGGTGGGCTTCAGTGTGGGGTCCAGGGATGACAGAGCCTTGAAGAGCGGAGCCTGGCACAGGCCTTGTGCCCCCAGGAAGCTGCCCTTAGAAAGGATAAACCTGCTTTCCCTGGGACTCCTGAGTTAATTTGACTAAGAGGATTGATACACAAGCAGCAAGCCTGGCCTCTGCTCTTGCTCCTGTTTCCTCTGGCCCTGTAATCTCTCTTGCACATATTTCTATGAATGTGCTGCCACTTGCCATGATGTGACATATCAAGCAGGGCTTCGCAGAGCTTGGTTCATGAGGTTTGCAAATTTGGTCCTAAATGGAGAACCACAACTTCTTCTAAAATTTTTATTAGTACATATGTGACATATACGCTGCTCACATTTATCCTGGAGAGTTGGTACATGCGCACATGCACCCTGATGGTTTTTGTACACCTCTACCTGTACATCTATATCTATACCTATATCTTATCTATATCTATAGACATCAAAAGAGACAGAGACAGAGATAGAGACAGACAGGGACAGACACAAGGACAGCGATAGGGACAGAGACAGGGACAGGGAAAGGGACAGGGACAGAGACAGAGACAGACTGGGCAGGGGTAGAGAGAAAAAAAGATAGAAAAATGTAAACAGGGGGACTGTTAATGGACTGGGGTACAGAGATCAAAGAAGGATAAAATGAGAGGAGGGAAAAGGCATGGAGATAAAAAGCCTTAAAGGGAATAATAATAAAAATAGACCTTTGAAAATGGGAAGGTTACTGAATTAAGCTTCTTTAAAGTCACACATCTTCCTTCTTTTCTCTCTTCCTCCCTCCCTTCTCTCACACTTTCCTCACTTTCTCCTTCATTTCCTTCTTTCTTTTTCTCTGCTTTTTTTAAGAGTACATTTTGATAAGGGACCATTTTTCAGAAATAAGAGGAAAACTTCCAGCAGTTTTCTCAGAGACTTCCCAATGGTTTCTTTCAATAGAAAGGGCATGCCATTTTTCTTAATTTTTAAAAGCATATTCTTAAGTATAACCAGTTCTGTTGAAATATCTTAAAGAGTAAAAATGAAACCATCAAGGCTTTATTATGTGCAAATGATTGAGTAGCTCAACTCCCTAATGAACTCTAAAGTTGCTGCTGCTTGAGGGCTTTGCTCCTCAGTACCACGAAGAGCATTTGATGAGAACCTCCTAGTGCACAACCACCACATTGAGCCTGGCAGTATTTGAACACAAAAACCCCACACTTGAAACAAATGGTTGCAGTCATGAAGTCTTCCTGTTCCTATAACTGTATATATTTAATATGTCCCTCAATCTCTTGGGCCCTTCATGGACTTAACTCTAAAAAGGGAAGTGGGGCTGTAAGACAGGTAATGACCCAGATCACTTTCAACTATCATATTATGCATATATGAAATAAATAGATCTCTCTTAATTATTAGATATTATAAAATATAATTAACATCTAAGCAAAAGTCTTTCATAAAAATTTCTCACATCAATCTTTTCAAATCATATTCATCACATTTACTTTCTTTTTTACAAATGGAGTTTGTACAAAGTCTCACCAGGCCTATATGAAGCATAAGATTTCTGGTTTTTATAAAGAAAAAATATGTTTGGAGAGTGCTTAGTGAAAAAGTAAGTTGGAAATGAAAGTTATTAATGATAGGTTCTGGCCCTAGTATGAATTGCTGAGTTATGATGGTGACCATTCAATATGGCTGAAGCCCTTAAAACAACAGCTCATCTTCCCAGAGACCACCTCCTCCCTTCTTCTCCAACTCAGCCCAGGGTACAATTTCCTTTCATCTTTGCCACCACCTCAGGGAAGGACCCAATCTGCTCCCCAGGTGTATCTAAATGTCCCCCTCAAGCCCCACTCCGGCAAAAGGCTATAAAAGCCTCAGTCTTTGTTCCAATCCAGAGAATTCTTTATCTTCACAAATTCTCTCCATGTCCTCCAAGAAAACGAAGCCACTTTCCCTTTATAATAAAGCCCCTTTCCCTTTTTCCTTCTGCCTGTTTCTCTGTTGAGAAACAGTCAAAACCTATCAATTAGGGGCTGGGGAGATGGTTCAGTGGAATAAGTGCTTCCCTGGCAAGCACAGGGGCCTGAGTTCAATCCCCAGTTCCGAAAAAGAAAAAAAAAAAAGAAAGAAAGAAAGAAAGAAAAAAACCTATCAATTAATTCAAAAGTTTCATTTTACAAATGGAGACATTGATGCTTAAAGACATTGAAGTAATTTTCAAGGCACCATAACTACTTAGTAATAGTACTACAAACAAGATTTCCTAAATCTCTATTTATTATACACTCCTTTAAAATTTAAATCCTTAATAATTCACATTTTATAACTGATAAAAGTTCTGTTTTAAACCTAGATATGGAAAGGATATCATAAAATGACATTTGTTCTAAGCTGAAATAAATATTGATACATACATATGATTTTAGTGGAGATTTAATTTGAATATAAATATCAAATTTTCTTATTGAATAGACTATATGTGTATTAGATAAAGTAATACCTATGTAATATGAAATAATTAAAGGTAAAAGTCATCTATGAACAGATTAATTAAAAATAGTCTTTAAAATGACACTTATTTACAGGATAACTTCCATCGATTTGGGATAATACTTAAAACTTATAGCTATAAAAAGCAGTTATTAAACTCCAATACATACATACTATTGTCTGATGATAAACTTTTAATTTCATGGTGTTTATTTCTATGTTTGTCTACATAAACAAATAATATATAGAAATTGCAAATGCAGCTTTAAAAACAAGTAACGTAGGACAGCTAAGTAAGGGGAAATTACAAATATTCTAAATTTGAAAACTATTACTTTAGAAACTGAAATGTAATACCATGGATATAATACAATATATTATCTCCTCTTATACTCTTGGTAAAGGCTTAGCGAAAAGTTTTAGGCAAGGTGTTTGTGTGGACATGTGTGTTCATCTGTGTGGCTGTTTTCACTTCTACACGGAAGAAACGAACAACTGACAGTACAGTAAGAGGCTGAATGAACCTGTTCTATTTAATTTCATTCTTGTATAGATAGCTACCTTTTCAGTGGGTTTGCTCTTTCTCTATTTTTACCTTTTTTCACATGAGACTATTATCTATCTGCAACCTTGTTTATTGAAACACCATGAACAAGAGCTCTGCTTAAAATATTTGTGATTATTTAAGAGCTATTTTATTTACTAGCAAATAAAAGACAACAGCGAAATAACTTTCTCTGAGAATACTCCAAACCCAAGACATTTTGTCTTTACAGTCAGATTAACAGCATGGTGTGGATGAGTACGTAAAAGCTAAAGGGTGCAGTACTGGTGGGTAGAGCCCACAGAGTACAGGAATTTGAACTGCAAATTTGACAAACCCCATTTTGGCACGTAGATTTATGTGAGTGTTGTAAATAATAGGTACTGGCAATAACCAAACAGCTTAACATAGTACAGATCCAGCCTTCCCTTCAGGGTTTCTATCATTTCAGTGTGGTCCAGGTTGAAAATATCTGCAGTCGCGCTAGCTTACGCAAACTGTTCACCATACAAACAGTGAGCTTGTAACAATGGCTCACCCATCTGACTGCGCTCCTGAAGCTACCAGGTGCACAGCTGCTGCCGTGAGTAAAAAGGTTTCTCTCAGTCCACCTGGAATTAGGACAGCTGGTTGTGGGAGCCGCTCTGAATAATGTGCTGGGGGTACTCGTGGAGGGCTACTGCAGAGCAAACAGGACAGAGCTGTCCCATCAGCCCCGAGCAAACACCAGCTACATTTCATGGAAACAGCCTGATATTTACACCTGATCTGTGCCAAAATGAATATCAGATTGAAGGCAGCACCCCAAGAGAAAATGCTTTTCCCAAGAGCTACTAGTGAACAATAGTTTAAGCAGCTTTTACCACTTTTGAAAGGAATCAAATTTGACTTTACTGTATATAAAAAGGAAGAAGAAAAATAAACAAGGCATTCCTGTATCTATCTGTGAACTACTTTAGAATTCCCTAAAATTAAAAGTAAAGAAAAAAAAAAAAAAAAAAAGACCAATACTTCTAAGCTCATTTGCTGCCAAAGTCAGCCTAGATTAGTCAGGTTCATGGTGATAATGCTTTTTTCCTAAAAAGTTGACATTTTATCTAAAAAATAAGACGGTGGTAAAAAATAAAATAAAATTGAAACTAGAAAGTCTAATTTAAATCTGACATAGATGTGAGAGAGAACCAAATTGCAGTATTATCAGGCCTCATGACAGACAGGGCAAGTAACATTCCCCCAGACCATGCAGCTGCTTAGTACGAGCAAAAGTCAACAGGCCTAATTAGAAAATGATTTTTATGCTTTAAAATGGATAGGAAAAAAACCCTGCTGGACAACCTCCTATCATGCCTGCCCAAGTCAGAAGCAGCTTGGGTGAAACTCCACACCAGGCAAAGTCCAACTTCCGTATTTCCTCACCAAGGAAATCCCTATTTCAGGCCCCTGCAGGTCTCCACCCTAACTGATCACAGACCCACCTGTTTCTGCCCAGACTCTGTAGGAAATATGACTCTATTTTCCACTTATTTTAGATGTATAATTATGAGTCAGCATCTTACATTCCAAACACCATTTTATTTCTACTCTTCAGACTTTGGCTTTAGCTAAGCTAGCAGGGATCTATTTTAGTTTGACAGATGAACTTCGAGAATTTTCTCAAATTATGTGAGTGGGCCATGGTGGACCTCTCTCAAGTAACAGTGGGGTCTTGCATATCAATTCCTCACTCACCTAATTGACTGATGGCCTGGAATTTGCACTGGAATGTTTCGGGCATGTTGAAGTCACATTTGTAAAACGTGAAAGACCACCTCTCTCTACATTCAGTATGATTCACTTCTCTTGTGTAGCTTTGCAAGTGGCAACAATAACTTATCCACCCATGCAAGTCAAATGCATTAATATTATCCCTGGTCCATTCTTCATAGCTAAGCATCCAACATCCACTTTTAAATGCCTCAGTAATTTCAGATTCCAGAAGTTCTCTCTATCTTCACAATTACCTTAGTTGTGGGTAAAATGTCATACAAATTATCATTTGAATTTAATAACCTGCAGGTAAAATAAGTGCCATTTGAACTATGCCAGGAAATAGGAATAAAGTAGGATTCTGTGGGAAAATGGACACATAGGCTTATCCAAATTATGAAACCATTTCTAACTAAAATACTACGCTAACCTTATCATCAGTCGCCTTGATTTTAGTCTATTCCTTCTCTCCAACCTAGTATTTATAATTGTCTTTGTTTAAAAACCAGCAAGATGTCCTACTGCCTTCAGGATAAATTCACTTTTTTTTTGATTCACTGTAAGCTTTTGAAAACCATAGCCACTGACAATTTTTCTCCCTACTCCTCTCCACTATCTCCTCATAAGACATTGTTGAAATAAACACCAGAAATGTCCATCATGCATCATTCTCCCATCCTTAGACTCAACAAACAGCACCAAAAAACTATTATCTGTCCCGTGTGAATAATTAATGGTTAGTATCTTACTTGCTTAATCTATTAGTATGTCCTTGTTTAGACTTTTGATCTATTTAGAAGAGAACAGCATCTGATTTATCACTGTATCTTTAGCACTTAACATAGTGCCAGAATATGGTCAGGATGAATGTGTAGTAGGGTATATTATATCAAAGGATGGATAAATAGAACCCTAAACTTACTATTGGTAAGTCAGAATCCCAGAGACTTCTTTCAATTAATTTGATATATTTTAAGGAACATAAGATTCTGGCACTCCTTAAATTCTATATTACAAACACCTTGCTCTACAGATGGGGTGAGTCCTAAATTGCCTGAAAATGGAATCATCTATTATATCTCATCTAATGAATTCACTAATATTACTGTAGTCATTGCTTGATATCTTAATTCTAAGGACAAGAACCTATCCTTCTTCAAGATAAGTGGTTCCAAATGCAATGACATTTTGAAGCACTTCTGGATTCTGTCACTACTACTGTACTCCCCTGAGACATCTATATATTTCCTAGTGCCCTAGAAGCCTAGGGGAATTAAGATTCAGCTTTATCCCTGAAAATCATAAATTGTTAACTAAGAAAAATAGAAATACAGGCCTTCAGGACAAAGAAACTTTAAACCAATGCAAAATGTGCTCTTTCTTTATAATTGTACATATCACCCACTATAATTCCATACTTATGTGCATAAAGTTAGATTTTAATTTTTTTTTTCAGAACCAGGGATTGAACTCAGGCCCTTGTGCTTGCCAGGGAAGTGCTTATTCTACTGAGCCATCTCCCCAGCCTCTTTAGATTTTAAATTTTTCAGAAAACTATTTTTAAGATAATCCTTTCCAAGTAGTACAAATGATAAGTTACAATCAATGAAAGTAT
>NW_004524592.1:5210682-5220100 GCF_000260255.1 Octodon degus | reverse complement strand
TATATATATTTACATTAAACTCCTAGGAAGGGACATTGCTTACTACAGAAGAGCAGTAGATCTGAGGAATGCTGCCAAGGCCTTCTGCTGTCATAAGTGACTATGCCTCAAAGCCAGTGCTTTCATCCATAACACAGAACGACCACCCTACTTGAGTTGGGTTGCATAAATTCATGCTTATCCTAAAGAATTTGAATAGATTGGGTAGCATATAAAATACGGGATTTGCCTCAAAGAACTCAAAGGGATTCAGCTGAGTCCTGGGTGTTCCAAGTAATTCACAAACCATATGAAATACTGCGAGCCAAGGAACCATGTATGTCTTGAAAATCAGAATAAAAGGATTTATATAAGCAAATGGTTGTATAGTGGTATAGATAATTTTTCAAAAATTGCATCACTAATTTCAAAAATGACTGATGCAAGCCGGAAATAGTGCACACACCTATTATTCCAGTGCTCAGGAGTCTGAGAGAAGAGAATCAGTGTGTGTTTGAGTCCAGCTGTGGCTATATAGTGAGTTCAATGCCAGCTTGAACTACACAATGAGACCCTGTCTCAAAACAGACAAATAAAAAAATGACTAATGTTATTGCTATAAATAAAATAAGGATAACGCACAAATTTCATTTGAAAGTACATGGATTAATTCATTATTTAAAGTCATTGTAAAATAATTGCTTTCATCATTAAAATGCTATATTTTTCTCAGTGCAGCAGTAAATCAAAGCAAGAAGTGTTAAACTCTTTTCATAAATTGATCACAGAAAAGTTGTAACAACTGAGCAATTAATGGTTGTCCTAACAGTAGAGATCACAATAAACTGAAATAAGATCTTTATTCCTTTTGTTTTCATTAGACAAATAGTGAGTAGTCAATGGAACACATGCTTTAGAAATACACCTCTCTGCGGAGTCTATGTTGCCCTTGATTTTCCTGAGTCACTTCTCTGAACACCTGAATGCATCCAGACAGACTTCTAAAAAGATAAATCTCAGACTTCATGCCGAGGCATTGTCACCCAGGCCCAGGAGAAGTCCTCAGTGCCGAACATGAGCTTAGGCAGAGTTTTTCTTCCCTGTGACTGCTGAACTTTGCAGAAAAAGCTGACACATTACAGATGCACACAGTCATGCTGGAGATGTCTGAATACTCAGACCTTGTTTAGTGGGAAGAGAATGTCTATGCATCACCCATTAATAATTTCAGACCCTGAAGCTTTTTTAAAACAATCATTTCCAAGAAAGTCACAACTTGTAAAGAAGGTAACAAGTTATACAAAAGTGCTGAAATTTGCAACCTTAAAGTAATTCGATAGATGATTTGGAGCTGGGAAAAAAATAGGTTAGAGTTTTTCACATATTCTATGCCATAGTTTTTCTATGAATTATTACTAAGAAAAAATAATTACTATAGTGTCCAAAAAATGACTATGATCAATTGTCCAGGCAATTTTGTTCTTTGCTTTTACTGGTATAATTATTTATACTTTATTAGGAAAGATAAAATCACGGTGCAAATATGTTTAAACAAAATAAAATACTAATCCTTTGTGTCATGAATATAATCACAAGGCATAGTCCGGTGTCTTTCTTGCTCAATATAGTTTTTTTAATGTATTCAGTACAGTGTCAACAGGGTCTCACTGCACAGATCAGACTTGTAGTGATCCTCCTGATTTCAGCCTCCCAAGTGCTAAAATTACAGGCATGCGCCACCATGCATAGTTTCAGTTGCTGTCTCCGAGTGCCCCAGGGGTGGGGCTGGCACAACCCTCCAGGGATCAAACCCCATCCCTGTGTCTGCCTAAGCAAGCACTTTAATCCACTGAGCTATTTGGCCAGCCCTAAGGAATCAATATAGTTTTCATCATATCTAAATATAAAAAATACCCCATGGGAAATGTGTTTATGTGATTTAGGACTACAAATTCTTTAGGTATTTCTTTCCTTTTTTTCTTTTCTTTTCTTTTCTTTTCTTTTCTTTTCTTTTCTTTTCTTTTCTTTCTCTCTCTCTTTCTTTTCTTTTCTTTCTTTCTTTCTTTCTTTCTTTCTTTCTTTCTTTCTTTCTTTCTTTCTTTCTTTTAGACCAGGTGTTGCTACACAGCTGAGGCTAGACTCACTATGTACCCCACAGTGGCCTTGAGTTTACAGTGATGCACCTGTGTCATCCTCTCCAGGGCTGGGATTAAAGGCGTGTGCCACCGTGCCCAGCTACCACCTCTTTAAATAGGTAAAAAGTTATCTGTTTGTTGTCTAATTTTCCACAAATCTACTCTTGTAAGTATTAAACTGATATCTAGTAGCTCACGTTTTAGTCAGTGAGTTTAGACATTTAGATATCTTTGGCAAAAACCATACATGAAGGGAACATTTTGATTACTGCTAGGACTCATCTCAGAAATTCTTTTTGGAAAGTGACCAAAAGCTCAAGTGAAAGCAATTAGAAGTAACACCAGCATCCTGGCTACAATTCTAAGGGCTCCTACCCAGTCTGTTGCCAAACAAAGGGCTGTGAATGTTAATTATGTGGGGGAGAAGATATTTCTGAGAAAGTTTGACACAAGTCTGGGCTGGGAGTTATAGGCTTTCAAGTGTCTTCGCATTCTCCTGCTTGGAAATTCTGGTTAAGGAAACAGCAAAAACAAGTAGTAAGCTCAACCTAAGCATAAGGTCAGGTGAACACTCATAAAATGTTTATCAGCCAACACATAAAATTTTAAAATGTGCTGGACCGTCTTCCTTTAGAAAAGAAGGAAGTATAATAAATAAAGGTTATTTGTTATTATATTAAACTTCCAGCGTGCATCTTTTCCATCTTAGGGCTGTAAATATCAGAAGTCCCAAAGGACACTCTCACCAGCATGCTATTTGAAGCCGGGAACACATTAATTCCCAGAAGCCCTTCCTTCTGTATGTTTTCAAATCTTTTCTACCCAAAGTATAGATTTACCTTGAAGAAAGGAAGCTTAAGCTTCAGGTCTTTCAATTATAGACCTCTCTCAAGGTTTCGTGAGGAGCTCAAGTCGTAGGTTCAGATGATTTTTTATGATTGAATAAAGTTGCCTGTATTCAGGTTTGTATCTGTACAAAATTTTTCTGAAAGAGGTTTGCTCTCTACCCTCAATTTGGGGAAATCCAACTTCACAAAAAGTGGATCTGTCTCTGTTGAACATTATTGTGGCTAAAAATGTTCCATAAAATTTATTTTTTTGTTAGAAATTATACATTTCTTTGCAGCCAACCTTCACATGTGATGGCTGTCTTAGAACATCCTTTCTGATGGGCAATGACCATGCTGTGACTCCACACAGCCACCAGGGACAGTGGACATATTCTGAAGTTCTGGATCAAAGCACTGCAAGATTCAGTCAATCATCTATCTCTTTCTGAGATTCATGAGACCTGGTCTTACCACAGCACCTTATTCTTTTGGTTACTATCTATGGATTTTGGAAGCAGTTTTAACACTTAGATTGTCCATGTTCACCAGTTTTTCTCACACTCTTCAGTTTGTCGGATTAGTTCCAATAGCTTTTAGCATAAATATCAGCAAATATACAATCACCGTAGTTTCCAAGTTTCCTCCTTCCTTGTGACCTACTGCACTTTAAGAACAACAGTTCTTCTCAGTATAACCTGCAGAAGGTACCACAGTACAGCATGTGTTAATACTCACCATCACAACTGGCTAAAATATCTTAAATTTTAAAAAATCTTATTTATTTATTCACTTGGTACAGGGTCACACTACACAGCTCAGACTCATAGTGATGCTCCTGTCTCAGCCTCCACAGTGCTGGGATTACAGGCATGTGCCACCATGCCTGGTTTCTATGGCATGCTTGGATTCCAGGGCAGGGATCAAACCTGGGTCCCTGCACTTGCCAGGCAGGCACTTGGACTGCTGAGCTATCTCTCCCACCCCTACAATATCTCTTGAAAAATAACTAACTTTATTTTACTTTTATGTATTTGGTACAGCATATAACTACACAGTTCAGGAATCATAGTAATATTGGTTCAGCCTCCCCAGCAATGGGATTACTAGCATGTGCCACCATTCCTGATCTCTGTGGCCAGCTCAGCACGCACAGGGGCGGGTCCAGTGCACATATGATGCCAGGGATCAAATCCCGGTCCCTGCGCTTGCGTAAGCAGGTGCTTAGTCCAACTAACTTTATTTTTTTTAAATGTTTTAAAATCCCAGTTAACTGTTGGAGCAGTTGAACTCTCTGAGAGATGAGTATCAAGGCTTCAGAGGAGAAGGACAATCATTCTAGACAAGAGGACAAAGAGGATTTTGCTCTGGGAGGAAATGCTGACCAAGACAGGAAATAGGAGAAAAACAAGTTAGGATGTAACTGACTACTTTGCTACACAGCAGCTCTTCAGTCTAGTCCATCAGTTTTGTTTTCAATCAAATCTACTTAATTCCAAAAAAAACTTAGTGTAAATTATTTTTGTAATCAGACAAATTTCAGCTCAACTATGCCTAACAGCCTAGTTTTTGTATCATAGAACCAGGGTACCTGCTTTTAACTAAAAAGAAGCTATACTAGATCAAGATGAAATATATATATATATATATATATATATATATATATATGCACAACTCCAGTGGGCTAAGAATTTTAAATTCTGTTTTTCTTCCAGGGAAGGAAAACAATTAAGTATGAATGTTGTGAGACAATGTCTAGATTATTGCCGGGAAAAGCAAACCTAATTGGTTGTGAATTAAACTCCCAATCTCTTTCCCCGTCTGAGTTGCAGCACTTATTTAAGCACAGTGTGGAATAGTTTGCAGCAAGTGATAGAGGCGTGGTGTTTGCAGGGTTTCCCATGGTTGTCTACCCATGTCTCACTTCAGCCTTTGCTCAAGTATAAAGAGTGAGGCTGGTCCACAGCCATTCGTTTACAATGTCTGAGTTAAAACTACAGAGCCCAAATTAAGCCTGTCTTCAGAAGACTCTGCGATGGGAGTTCTGAACTGAGAAGGGAACTTTTCATTTGAGCAGGTGAAAGAGGAAAGGGGCTCAAACACAAGACGCTCGTGATTAGAGTACGTGCAGTGCCGAAAGTGCACAAAGGAAGGCTGATGAGCGAGCCCACCCCCCACCACTCACAACCGTCTTCCTCGGTCTGTTTCCCAGAGTAATCAAAGGATATTCTGAGCTCTGAACATGCCATCAATCCTTATTGAAAACGAAATGGAACAACTTTCTCTCAAGCCCTTTCAGAAGCAATCAGGGTAGCAGGCTGGCCTGAACACGGAACTCCGGCAGATGAAGATGGATTTGTGAAATAAATAAATACATACATACATACGTAAATTAAATAATCTACTGAAAATATGAATAGAAAGCTGATGATAATGTTCCAATTCCATTATGTAAAAGTGAAGGAATTCACAATTGTGCTTGCCACGTCTTAGACAGCAAAGGCTCCTTGATGAAACGTGTCCAATAATTTGCAATGGAGCTGTGAATCTTGAGGCAATAAGACGAACAAATAACCATCTAAATGATTCAGATAAAACACTCATTAACGCTCTAAATCTATGTATCATCTCTAGCTTCCCTTCCCTCCCATTTGTTTCTTTTCCTAGCTTTGATTTTTTAAAAAATATTATTTACAAAATGGGAGATGGATCTTCTGATTGTTCAAAGAGGCTTTTTCGGCACCTGCTGAAGTGTAGAGTAATTTTATAAAGATCTCAGAAAAGCTCCTAAACTGTCAGACCTTTCTACCCAGTGTTTTGATGGCATGTGCTGTCTCAGTGTTGTAGGACAGAGTTTGACAGGGCACAGATCCAGAACGAAAAAGAAGTTTCCCACAATGACAAGTACAAGGAGCTCTTTCAGGTGAATTAGTATTTCAGAGATAGGTCACTCTGTTTAGAGTCACAAGACCTGACACTTTTGGTTCCTGAGTGATCAAACTTTCACCTAAGTTACCAAGTCATTTAATAGGTCATAATGAATGTCACATAAGCCGAAACTGCTTTGTAATCCTTTAAGTATTACTCAGCTATCACTTATTTTTGTGAATGTTACAGATGAAAGGTATTCTCTGATTTTACAAACAAGGTGCCTCCTACAATTGACTGTGAGGATAATACAGAATGAAAATATTTCTCGAAATTTTACTTTGTTCCTAGAGGAAAAAAAAAATCATAAAATTGTCCAAATATTTAAAAAGCAAAGAAACCAGAAATCAACACTATTTTTCAATGGACTTCCTAGATTTAATTTATATTTTGTTCAGTACTTACTAGATTTAATTTATATTTTGTTCAGGTATTATTTATTGATGATGGTATGCTTGTTTTTCTTTTTTGTTTTACTAGGAATGAAGGCTGGGAATCAAAATCATATTTTTTTAGGAAAGATAAATCTAGGCTCAAACCTTACATTTCATAGAAGCTTCAACAAAGATGCTATACCACTCTGCGTTTCATTTTCTGCTTTTGTAAGATGGGAATAGTAATGATTTCTACTTATCTTGTTATGAGGGTGGAGGATTATAAAAGCCAGAACATCAAAGCAGAGCATACTGCACACATATGTGATCAATAAATACTAGGTCTATTTTTGTTTGAAATTTTTGAACTATTTGTCAAACTCGGAGGGATCATTTCATCTTCAAGTATGTAATTACTAAATATCCAAACACAGAGACTGCTCTCCCTGCCTTCTGCCTGGGTTTTGACTCTATCAACTCCATTTGATCTTCCAAAGCCATTAACTCTTGATTACAGGGAGCCTCTCACAAGCATAAACAGAAGAGGCAAAACAGCAGCAGGGGCTCTGGCTTCTCATTGCACTCCCAGCAGGACTGCTGTAAAGCATTTGATACTAAATCTCATTAGACTTGATGTCAAAAATCAAGATTTCCATGGTTTTGTCCAGCAAATACAAGTTGTCAGAACCAATAGAAGCTGGAATAACGGGACAAAACCCGAGGGATTGGAGCAAGGCTTTCTACATCTCTCTTAGAAGCATAAGGACTCTGTGCTATGTGTTTTATCCCTTCCACTATCAGCTCACACATCTTTAAAATGAGTTTGTAGTAGAAAGTCTTTAATTTCCCTTCCAGCCTTGATATTCCGTGAGTATACAATCACTTATGCATCTACATCACAGTGCAACAGTGCCTCTCAGGGATACAGATTACCATGCTTAGAGTCCTTCTTCATGCAGGAGCTAAAGACAAATCACACTGTGTATATTTCTTTTCAGAGAATGCTGATTGAATCAATTGTCCATAGAAGGATATATATGATAGGGTAAAGAAAGGGCAGTAGATTAGTAAATGAGAGGGAAGACTGTTTTCCATATGATAAGGAGAGCTTGGCATCTCAATGCAAATGTGAACATGGACCATTATATACAGAAATGAATGCACTAACATTTTTTCTCATTTATTTCTAACCTCTTTTACTTTCTAAATCCTGAGGCTGGGAAGTTCCAAATATCTGGTTAGTAAAGAATCAGAGAAATCAAAACATTTTGATATCCCTGTAAGTTCTAAGAACAGAGAAGAACAGATGAAGGCAATTTAGTGCTATGTTTTTATTTAAAAAGAAAGACATCTGTAATTTATAAAGACAGATAATTCTTTGTTGAAATAAATCATCCGCACTTTTAAAGTAAAAGG
Organism: Octodon degus; assembly: GCF_000260255.1. Taxonomy (NCBI): domain Eukaryota; kingdom Metazoa; phylum Chordata; class Mammalia; order Rodentia; family Octodontidae; genus Octodon; species Octodon degus. The sequence continues at coordinate 5,212,441 of NW_004524592.1, read as the reverse complement.
GAAAGCACTACCATGCTATATATTTGGAAGAGTTCAACACTGGGATAATGTTCGCAGCTCAGGGCAATTTTGTACACGTGAGCTGGAAAGTAGTGGAAAATAAATTACCTTGACTGGTCAACTGGAATGACCAAGGCATTTCCTAGGATGAACGTTCAAAAATCACTTAACATTTATTGGTACTATGATTATACATTATATGAAGAGTGTTGAAATAAAACATATCATTCAAGTTTACCCCACTGATGAAAATAATAGAAAATGTACTCTAAGAATGTGGGCAGATAAATTAGAAGAACTGATGCCAATAATGATTAAGCCCTGAGAATATTCACTAATCATCTCTATTTGGCATGAAGGAAACACCATGCACCTATATTTAAGAACTGAGCTTTATTATGGTAGGAATTTATTTTTTGAGACAAGGTCTCACTATTGTAGTCCAGGCTGACCTCAAACTCCATGCAGCTCTTCTGCCTCAGCCTCCCAAATGCTGAGATTACAGGTGAGCTGTACCACCCCTGGATTACTGAAGAAATTTTTGTGAAGTGATGAGGGTCTGAATTAACATTCGTGTCAGAAGAAACAAAAGTTAGAAATTCAAGAGCCCTTTTTTAAAGGAAATCAAAAAAGCATTTTATTTTTTAAGTGACTCATTTAAAGAGAAGTAAGAGATTTTGAAACCATGTTTTAAGAGTTTATAATGCTTACAAAGAATCAGGATAATTGGGAGAAGTGCCATTTTACAAACAAAGATTTTCTAGCCTGCGCAATGGAGAAATATTATGAAAACTAGGATTTTAAAAGTGTCTGAAAATATATCTCTTCACCTTTGCTCAGGTTTTTAATATATATTTTAAATGTATTTAGTACAGAGTCTACAGGGTCTCACTATGTAGATAGACTCCTAGTGATCCTTCTGTTTTCAGCCTCCCAAGCTCAGGGATTACAGTGTGCACCACCACACCCAGTCTCAGTCCTCGCTCAGTGTGCCCAGAGGGCAGCACCAGCACCGCATGCCTGGGATCCATCCAGGCCACTGCGCTTCTGCCTAAGCAGGCGCTTTAGTCCACTGAGCTATCTGGCCAGCCCACCTTTGCTCATTTTGAGGTTTTATTTGTTCTGTATTTCTTTGTCTTCTTTCTCGCGTATGTTAGGTCTGTTTCATCAATTCTGTTGCTAATCTGACATGATTTAGATTAAAAAAAAAAAAGTCTTCCAAAAGTTTCATATTTAAAGGTGGCACCTGGAAGAAAGGAGTAGGTCACAGGGCTGTGGCTTGGGAGTGCACATTCTTATCCCAGGCTCTTTCCTCTTACTTTGCTTCCTGGTCGCCACCAGGAGGAGCTGTCCCCCTCGGTGCCATCTCTGCCTTGGAGCCAACCTTTATGCGCTGGGTGGACTGAAACTGTAAGCTAACATTAGCCTCTTCTAAGTTGAAAGTGTGGGGTATTATTCTGTTTCAGCGCTGGGAAAGGCTCTGCATGAAATTCAAGTCATTTTTTCCACAAACATACAGCTAGCATGATTTTCTCTGTTTTTTTAATTTGCTTTCACTTATCTTTTTCTTTTAAAATTTTTTTTTTTAAAGAGTACAAATTAGAATTAAAACAAAAATGTATCTGGTACAAAAAAAAGAACTCAGTTTTCTTTTTTCCTTATAATGCTGGGTATTTTCAGTAGTTAGGTGTAGAGCAGTCCAGTGCTAGGAAGTGTTTAAACAAGAAGAGCTCCTTTTTCTCACTCAGTAGATAAAAAA
>NW_004524592.1:5208810-5209815 GCF_000260255.1 Octodon degus | reverse complement strand
TATTTCTTGAATAATATAAAATATTTTAAGCAATATAGACATATATGCACAAAATATAATGATTATTCTGGAAAGTCATTCTTTAATAATGCAATTTTAAAGTAGGGAAAGCTTATAGATTATTTGCTTGCATCTTATTATCACTGGAGAATGCAAGCCTGATCAGGTAATAAGGCCAAGGCAAGAGGATGCATCACTGAGTTGTCTCAATCTGGGATTTCTTATTCATAATTTAGTTACTTTTGTCCATATTACTATTAAGTGGATGAAAACTGTTAGTTCTATCAGTGGCACAAACAAAATGACTACTTCAAGTCAAGAACATTGACTTCCCAGCCATTCTTTACATTAGGGACACACCCTCCACGCCTGGCTACTGAGCTGCACTCGGTGACCAGCTCCATCCCGCAGCCTTTGCGGTTTCTCCATCTCTGTTTTATTAACTCTTCAAATAGACTAACCGTTGTTACTATCCATAGGTCTTTGTGAAATAAAGTAAAAAATGTAACACAGTTAGAAAACAATATAGGTTATAGTAAGCACCTCAGTACATTTTATCTGATGTTACTATCATTTATTTATTTATTTATTTATTTATTTATTTATTTGTTTATTTTTGTTTTGCAGAACCAGTGATTGAACGCAGGCCCTTGCGCTTGCCAGGGAAGTGCTTAATCCACTGAGCCATCTCCCCGGCCCATTATGTTCTTATTGTTTCATAAAGAAGTCATTATTCTGGTTTAGTAAGTATAAAGGCAAACCCAACTGCAGCTCTCTTGTTTTCAAATGTTACCATTAACAGTGTCATCATTGCTTCTGTATTATCATTTGGCTTAAACTTCTCATAATTTACAATTAATAAAAAGCAAATTTAGCATAATTTCACAAGTCCTCTGAGTGATAACAAATATTTGCTGGTGGGGGATATAAATCATAAAATTTTTTTGGGCTGGTGAGATGGCTCAGTGGTCTAAAGCACCTATTTAGAACAAGCTTGGCAAAGCA
>NW_004524592.1:5203712-5208475 GCF_000260255.1 Octodon degus | reverse complement strand
TATTCAGTATTTTAAAACTGATGATTTGTGTACAAATATAAATTTATAAATACAGTAACAACAGGATAGAAACAAGGATAAATTGTGATAATCTACTCCTTTCATCACATGGAGGAGCTACAGCTCCTCTGCTGTCAACCTGATCTGTATAACTGAGGTAGGTAAGCTTGTAGGATTTTATTTTTACTGACACATAATTGTATATAGTCAGGAAATTATGTAATTTGAAAGAAATTAAGGGGTATTTAATCCCTTAAATTTTCATCACAAAGAACTATATGATCCTTCCACAATGATACCATGTCTTCCTCTATAAAAATACAATGAAGCTTTCAAATAAAATTAAATTTTGTGATGTCATTACAACTAAAATATCTCTGTTGTCTCAGTTTATTTGCACTTTATTCATCATGGTTACATTTACATATAATTAATTCTATCAAGAAATATAAATCTAGATGTCTTAAAAGGAAAAAAAGACTGAATTTTCCATCTTTTTTTTTCCTTTTAGATGCTTATGTTTTTTTTTTATTTTTCAACAAATAATACACTGCATATATTCTTCTTAGTGGTTAATTGCTATACAAGATGCGGACTTGTGATCCTATTTACAAACACCATTAGAACAAATCATTCTATTCATTAACAGAATGTAACTATATATCTATCCCATGATGCAGAAAATTAAAAATTGTACTGAACATTTAGTTGAAAATATTAGGTAGTACCTATTTACACATATCAAGAAAAGAAAGGTCTATATGGAACCTTGAACTAATTGACAGACTGAATAAACAATGAGTAAATAGTATAAGTATATGCAAAAATAAAATCTAACCCACAACTTACAGCAACCTAGCCAGAAAACAACCTCCTTCCTAGTCCATAGTGAACAGGTCCAGAATTCAGATTACTTTAAACTAGATAAGTTTGTAGAAAGCAATAATGCTCCTCCTTCTGCTTCTGAACTCTCCAATAGGACTCTGCAAAGCACCCAGGAACTTCAGTAACAATTACCCTCTGATGGCCAGAACTTGGTTCAGAGTTGAGTTTCCCTAATTTTGACCTTTCTTCTAACCTAATACACTAGAGAAAGCCAAATATGTACATCCAGTAAGTCATTTCTAGTCAGTCTCCCTGCAGCTTTCCCAGGCCTTGAACCTCCACTCTTTGTTCCTCCAAAGTCTTCACCCTGTCTGCCAAAACTAAAGTGTTGCTGGTTGACTCTCTGTCATAACATCCCTTGTTTGGTTAATTTTTCTTTACTTCTCAACTGTAGAGGGTCTACCACACTAAATCGTTTTTCATCTTCTTCTGTCTGTGACATGCTGGGAGAAGTCCTCACGGCACATTCTTTTTGTAAAAATATTTGACAGAAGAGTAAAAGCACATCTATAACATAGCTTCAGCTAGACAATATATGACTATTTACTAGCACTATTTGTTTTTGCTTCTATCAACATTTTTGACAAATATCAATATTATATTTTTAATTGACTCACTACCTTATATAATTTACCAAAATTGATATGGAAGTTAAAATAACAGAAGTACTACAGAAGAAATAATGTCTGTAAGTTATTTGATATTAAAACACATACACAAATAGTATGCTTGCCCACTGGCCAGTTCATGAACAGTCTTTTCATAGATAGTGTGTAGAAAATTTATAAAAATGTGATTATTTATAATACATGGTATTGAAAAAATAAGCACAAATAAAATTTGTCCTGTTCTCAAAAGAGGGAAATACTTACTTGCTTATAATTACAAAAACTGCCTAACATTCCTATCAGACAGGTAATGCTTTGTTTATTTCAAAGATGAGAAAATAAAGTTGTAAAGGTTTCCTACTTTATAACCTAACATAAAACATATAGATTAGTGAGGTTTATATTTAAAAATTACACTATTTGGTTTTGAAGTTTATGAAATATGCTTAGACTGTCACCAATATTTACCCTAAAATATTCTCTTAATACATAATTGAGGCAAAGAATCTAAAACCTTATACATGTGCATGAACATCTTCATGTATGTATGTATGTATGTAGTCATAAAGGTGGTCAAGTGCTTTTCACATGCTATATCCAATCCATCACATGGACAGCTCATCCTGAGCTCCTAAAATTGAAGGAATTTATATTCTAATGATACAATAACATAACTCAGTCTTGTAGAAAATAAAGGGGCAATCTAGGGATTTAGCTCAGTGGCATGCACTTGCTTGGCAAGCCTGAGGTCCTGAGTTTCATTCCCAGTACATTCCCAAAATAAAAAAAATAAATAGAGGGGGGAAATAGTATCTACATATCAGAAATTTCCATACAAGACACAAATCCATTTTTAAAAACAAATTGTGATAATCTGAATATCGAAGAATATTTTAATATCATATTTTAATAAAATAATATGATATTAAAGTAGGAATTTCTTTCTTTCTTTCTTTCTTTCTTTCTTTCTTTGTATTTTAGGGAAGGGTCTACAGGGTGTTCAGGGTCTCACTACTAGATTTGACTCATAGTGATCCTCTGGTTTACAGTCTCCCAAGAGCTGGGATTACAGATGCATGCCCAGTTTCAATTGCTGTCTCAGCATGACCCTGGGGCAGGGCCAGCATGGAAGGCTCCTGGTCCCTACTCCTGCTTGCAGGCACTTTGTCCACTGAGCTATTTGGCCAGCCCTCAGGAATTATTTTCCATGGATTGGCAAAAGTAAAAATAAACTCAGAGATAAAATTATTTAAATAAAAATGTGTACATAGAGAACAATGGTTAAAGTCAGCTACGACTTCATTGACTTCTGTTAACTCCATTTATTTATCTCAAACTTTTATTACAAATAATTTGAACTGAACATCACACATAAAGAGAACAAACTTTGGAGTTTGTGGGTTCCTATAAAAAGACCCAAAACTTTCTCACATTTTGCTATAAGAAATGATAACATTATCTTGAAATTTCCCAATTTTAATCAAAATTAAATTTTCATTTCAAATTCTGAATACTGAGGTATAACTTGGTCAGTTTGCAAAGTGTACCTCCTTAACATACCTTCTATCTACATTTTAAAGACTCATACTTCTCAGGAAGACTGCTAATATAATTATCTATCAGTGAATTTAGTTTTTAAACCTTTTGTTATCTTATCCCCATTGGCTATATGACGAGACTTTCAGCTTTGGCTGAAATAACATAATTTCTCATAGAAAAGAACAATGGATTTTCCCTATCTTTGTCTCTTTCAACATTTGACCTTTTAAGTGAAAGTGGAATGGTAAAAGGTTTGAGAAGGTTTATGCGTGCAATGTGTAAATAAATCACCTGGAGAATTTATCGAAGAACAAATGCCCCAGACGCTGAGTCCATCCATGCCAAGAACAACAATGATGTCAGGAAGACAGCATGCTCCAAAACCCTATATTAGATGCTATATTAGACTGGCTTAGACAGAAGTAAGCTCTCCCGCTGGCTAGCTGAATGATAATAGTCAAAGCACCTAGCTTCTCTGTGGAAGTTTTCTTATTTTTAGAAAGGAGAGAATAGTGTCCAGACCTCATCGGATATTTTTCAGGTTTAAGAGTGTTAACACATGGGTGTTGAAAAGCAAGTGGTAGGTATTTATTTATTATTACTGTCTCTCTGGGGTCAAGCACAAAACTTCATTTGGTTAAGGAAGACCCTTAATTCAAGAGTCATGGAGATGCTGGGGCAGAGGAAGAATTGCTCTCCAAAAAAAAAAAGGGGGGGGGGCATCATGAAGGCCAGCCAGATAGCTCAGTGGATTAAAGTGCCTGCTTAGGCAGATGCAGGGGCCAAGGGTTTGATCCCTGGCCTGCCATCCTGGCCCCACCCCTGGGGCTTGCTGAGTCTGTGATGATGACTGGGTGTGGTGGCCTGCGCCTGAATTCCCAGTGCCTGGGAGGTTGAATAAAACAAAGGATCATTAAGTCCGATCTGTATAGTGGGACCCTGTAGAACCTTTAGACCATGTACTAAATATATTAAAAAAGAAAAAAGGCATCATGCTTTGCATCTGATCAGTGGAAGAAACTGCAGAAATGAATGTACTGCTTTCCCGTGTGCCACAATAGTCACGGCATAGCACTTGTCACGTGGACTACAGCCCCTCACTGTGCAACACTTTATCACCCTGGACACTGCAGTGAAGTAGGGATTAGGTCAAAATTCATGGAATCTCAAATATATTATGCTTCTCATGCAGACATACTTAGTGAATGTTGAGTGGATGATAAATGAATTTATAAATATCAATCTTCTCTAATCGCTATCAAATCTGTTTATTTTTTAAAATTCGTTTATTTGAAATAAAATGTAAATTCTTTTCAAAGTTATTTCAAACTCTAAATTTGGTTCGGTTGTCCCTTGAACACAACTGGCTTATTTCAGGTGCTTGCACATTAGTTTTTATTTGCACTGGAACTTGACAAAAATATTAAATGCTTCTAAAATGAGGGCAGGTGTGCTTATAATCATGACTTCTGAGTAATGATCATTTTTCAAGGAAAAAAAAACAAAAGTAAGCCCACCTTGTAAGAGTTTTCATTATTTATAAGCATATAATTTTATTCGTTTAAATTATTTTTTTAAATTAAACTTTGTTTGAACTAACCTAAGATGGAGACACTGTTCTTTGAAATGTTGAGAAAATTTCAGAATACACATTGTATTCGCCATACTTGTCTCCCAAATTAACTAGCATATATAATATACATTGTAATGTCATATATTATAATTACTTTA
>NW_004524592.1:5189201-5203612 GCF_000260255.1 Octodon degus | reverse complement strand
TAAATGATTAATGACATATCTTTTGTGGGAATGGCATGTTTATAATCTAGAACTCATGATTACAATTATATAGTCACTTTGAAATTTTAGTGCTTATACTTCATTTCAATTATCTTATTTGTCAAAGGTAATAGAGTAATTGTGCGCAATGACTTCTTACCCTGTTTGAGTCAATTCTTGCCCTGGACGTGTAGATGGGGGGAGGGATGTTGAAAGCCTGGGGGACCAGGTACTCCTCGGCATCCATCATATCTTCCAAATCTTCTTCATCCAAGAGATTCTGAAAGAACTTGCTGTCATTCGGACTGGGAAGCTTCATCCGATCGTCACCCTAAAAGAATGCCCATAAGACACACAAAATGACTTTTCCTTTCATATGAAAATATGTGTTCTCCACAGCAACTTTATTTAATAGCAAAACAAATTGCTAAAAAATTCACACACTCATTTCTTATTTCAAAAAGTAATTGTTCAGCACATCTACTGGCCATAATGAAGCTTATAATGTGTTGGGGCATGACAGGGTAAGATAGTAGATTATAATACAAGACCAAGTGTGATAAATACAAAAAAAAAAATATAAGCAAATTCGAAAAACAGATATAAACATACCGAAAATATAAATATACTGAAACTTTTTATCCATTTTCTTCAAGTATGAACAAGTGTAAAGTAAAATCCCACTTGCTTTGATTGTGAAAGATAAAGATTAGGATAACCAACATAATTTACCAATCATGTTAATGAAAGGTAGGGTGCTGCACAGCTTGTCCAGGGATAGAGATCTTCTCGTGTGTATGGTAACCATAATTATGTGGCTGACCAACGCAATCTCGTGAGAGTTATGAGGGAGATTAGAGGTGGTTCTGAGATGAAGAAAACGGGTCTTTTGCTTAAGGATTTCCTCATGATAATCTGCTTCATCAATACGTTAGAGTTCACCTCCGCAGTAAGCCATATTTAGGTGTCCAGGTGATGTAGTAGATTTGTCACTGTAATGCTCTTAAAATTCAAGCCGAGTGAACCCACCTGAATAACCAGGTATCTTTGTGGGTCTCGAGCCATCCGTGAGAATTCAGCAGCCAGTTCCTTGAATTTAGGTCTGCTGTCTGCATCAATCATCCAACCTGGAAATTTCACACAATAAAAGGTGTCAGTACATCTATAATTAGAAAGAAAGAAGCGAGAGTTAAACTTCGTGAAAAATAAGGGCAAAACGTGAAAGGTAGTCTTTATGTAAGTTATCTGAAAAACAATGAAAGCTAGTGTAAGAAACATTCCTAGTAGCAATGGCTCCTGCTTGCTCTGTGGCTATTAATAACAAAACATAATAAACACAATATACATATTCATAGCAAAACATATAAATAAGAAATACAATTTTGTTTTGTTGACCTGATTTAATAGTCATTTTTCTTCTTAGAAAAAAGAACCCAGGCTCACTATGAGGCCTCTGTTGTTGTTGCTTTTTCTTATGGGGATAATTTATTTTTAATTTTTTTTTCCTGGAACCAGGGATTGAACTCAGGCCCTTGCACTTGCCAGGGAAGTGCATATTCCACTGAGCCATCTCCCTGGCCCTTTAAATTTTATTTGATAGTGATAGACAATGTAGTTGTAAGGCAGGACATCATGTTGTATTTGCAATGGCATATAGGAGGAGAAGGGATTTGTTTGTAACAGCGTATTTTTCCAGAAAGGAACTGAAACTAACTTTCTCATATTACTCTTTTTCTTGTCTTTAGAGGAAAAGATAGAAACAGAAGGACTGGTAATGTTTGCTCAGCAATCACCATTAGCTTATCTGAGTACTAGCTTCTGCAGCATAAAAATGGTATCAGCAGTTTTCAGAGCATGTGTTCTTGTTGTTTAGCTGGGAGTCTAGATAAAGTGCATCTTATCTCCCTAGGCTCTGGTCAGTTGATGAGATGACATGCATTAAAGTGACACATTTTCTTTGATTTCTTAAAAAAAATCAGATGATCCCCAGCTAAAGTATTAAGACTCCAAATTACAAAGGTAAAACTTTCAATAGAGTTTGCCTACTAAGATGAAATGAGTGCCTCACTTCGCATCACTTCATCAGAGTATATAAATCATAGCCTACACTAGTTATGGTATCAAATTATATAAAGCATGCATTAAAAATAAAAGGGCCGGGGAGATGGCTCAGTGGAATGAACACTTCCCTGGCAATCACAAGGGCCTGAGTTCAATCCCCAGTTCCACAATAAAATAAAATAAAATAAAATAAAGCACACATGTCTTAAAGTTCTCTTACACAAATATACAACAAACAATGTTGGTTGAATAAAGTCATAAAGATTGCTTTTCTTTTCTGAGAGTTAATTTCTAATCCCCATTCTGGGAATTTCTTGGGTGTCATATATAAGTAATGTCACTTACTTCGTTTTTTTCTTTCCTAATAAATCTCAAATATTGTGCATTCTACAGGTACTCATTTAAAAATGTTTAGTAGTGTTAAGGTGCTGAGATAATAGATGTTTCTGGGGCTATGGGAGCCTGAAAAGGTTAACTTCTTGGGAGATACTATATTCTCTAACTAAATGTTGAGTAAATACAACTATGCTTAGGGGAAAGGGCACACTGAGCCGAGCTGCAAAGAGCATCTTTCATTCCCTCCCTCACTGTCAGAATGCATCACACTTGTTCTGAATATAAATTTGAGCAGACCTAGGTCCAAAGTTGCTTATTAATAAGGTGCTTGTTCACCTTCACCAGTTTGTTTCTTTGCTAAGTCTGTAAATCAAAAGGGGAGAAGCCCAGCTTGGACGAAAAGTGATCACTGTGTGTTAATCTCACAGAAATTAACTCAGAATCACCAGAGATTTTCCTAATTCTATTTAAACACATCTATAACACATATGTGTTAAGGGATTAGGAAGGAGTGTGATAAGTAAGAGACTTTGATGTAAACAAATGGTCAAATTGAAAAAAATGTAACCATCTGTGGTATTTTAGTTCAATGAAATTACTCCTGCGAATTTCTGACTTTCCACCTTGCCCTGCTTATTTGATCTTGACTAAAACTGGTAAATCTATTTCCATTTAATTTCCTTTTTTGAGCTATCAGCTCCATGTTTTCTTTCTTCATATTTAGATCATTTATTTAGTCTGATTTTTTCCATAAAGGTTACTAATACTAGCATTCATAACATTAATTTTACCACTAATGTTATTATGACTGCATCTGTTTAGGACAGATAATTTGACTCTCATAAAATTGATAAGAAAAAGAATACTAAATTTACATAATTTTTGCATAGCTTAGAGGCTATCTTATTTAGTGATAATCACACAAATACAGGTGTTTTCCAGTTAACTCATAATTACTTGACCTGTTACATTTATCAATAGGCAAAACATTATACAGGTAACCTATGCTATCATTTTATTAGGAATGATGAAGATGACAAAATTATCTTGGGATCTTACATTTGACCATGACCATGTAAACGTCAATAGTGCAAATGGGCGGCTGAGGCAGGCGTTCTCCTTTCTCTAGTAAGTCAGGGATTTCTCGTGTTGGAATTCCATCATAGGGTTTTCCTCCAAAGGTCATCAGTTCCCATATAGTGACACCTAATTGGAAACCAAATTCATGCACATTCACAACAGAGTTTCAACAAAAAATGTCTATGGCAATGAAATAAATTCATTCTAACAGTCAATTCAAAGAAGGTTGAAGACATGCTTCAGATTTCTGGATGCATAATGCCAACCACAATGATAAAACTTTCGTGGGATGTATTGATTCTCTTACTATTGTCTGGGAATTTTAGTACATAACAGAGAAAATGTAGAGTGGCTATTAGAATACAGACCCTGTTCTCTATTTCTACTCATAAGTAATGCTAATGTTTGCTGATCCAATTTATGTTTCACTATACCACATTTACAGCCCATAATACAAGTCATTTACTGTCTATATATGTGTTCAGTACCAAATAAATATGGCTCCAGGAAAAATATGGTATTGATTGTGTTTGAGATTAGCCTCTTTGCTATAAAAGCACTAAAAGGCTAACCTGGAGCTCCTGAATCGCTGTCGTACATTGTAGGAGCAAAATGCATCTCTTTTTTTAATTAGCAAAAGGAAAACAAGTGGAAAACGTATTAATTTATTAGCACATATAAAAGCCCAAATGAATCCTTATGTAAGGCATAATACCAAAGAAGTAGGTATATAAAAATTTAGGAATTAAGAATAAATTATTGCTTAGGCAAAATGTGACTTTCTTGAACCACTAGCATACTGAGTTCCTCTAGGAAAAAAAATACCCTACTATTAATATGCAAATAGATAGTATTGAAAATAATGATTCTGATTAAGGACTAATGTATACACTAGAGATTGTTTCTTGAACTAATAATCACATAATTTGAAATATATTTTTATTGAAAAGAGCTTTTTAAAGTGGAAATGGCTAGGTGGGTACCACAGTGTAACAGGGGTTTTGATGGCTGCATATATACAGATCTATCTTAATGTAAAACTAATTAATTATGGCTATGTTTCAACTTTTCTCTATAATTAAATATTTATTTAGATTGAAGTTGATAACAGTCATCATTATCTGAAAATAAAAAAAACCATCTAACTTGATTAAAAGTGTATGTGAGCTTCAAGTTTTCCTTCATGATATAATCATTAACGTTCTCATTATTTTGTGAATATTTGAATCTTACGATGTTAAGTGCAATATAAGCTTGTAATTGATAGCATAGTTTACTAATTGATGTCTATTACTTTCTTAATATTGCATTATAAATAACTGCTTCATGGAACGAGTGAATACAATTCAGAGTCAATGAGACAGACTGGGACGACTTGAAAGGTGGATGACTGTCTACTTGTATTTACTTAGACTTATAGAATTCACATTCAATAGAACATTTTATTAAGTCAAGCAGTTTCAAAAGACAAAACACTCTCACATCTCTGTCAGGACTTCTGAAATAAGTACTATATAAAGCAATTACAAGTCAAAAATTTTAAAAAACTACAATGGACTGAAGCATATACACACAAAGGATGTCATAAAAACTAGATTGGGGCCAGTGAGATAGCTCAGAGCACTAAATGCCTGCAAGTGCAGGGACCAGGGTTCGATCTCTGGCACTACAGGCCATGCTGGCCCTGTACCTGGGTGTGATGAGAAGGCATGATGGTGCATGCTTGTAATCCCAGCATTGGGGAGGCTGAAAACAGGAGATCACTATGAGTCCTAGCTGTGTAGTGAGACCCTGTACTAAAAACATAATAAATAAATAAATACATAAATCAGAAACATCTTTAAAACTTGCATTGCAATTCTATTATCTGTAGATATGGCTATTGCACCTTCATGTAAATATTAATACGAAGATGAAACAGTGATAATTTCCTATAAAAGTGTACTCTAAAACCAGAGTATGTTATTTTTTTCTTTCTATGTCTTTTTCTACTAGCTGTGACACATCCTAGGAAGCTCACGTATTGATGAACAGTGTTCAAAACACTGTATGATATTTTACTGAACAGCTCCTGGAATTTTGAACTCAATGTGAAGAAATTTGTTCTAGCCTGAGTAACATGATTTTCTTCAAAATATAAAATTTTTACTATTTTACTATCAAAAATATTTTACTATTTTACTGTTTGGCCAATATTTGTTTGTTTCTAAGTCATTTAAAATCAACTGCTACAACTTACATCTAGTTCAGGATGCCTAAGTACAGAAACAAAAGAAAAAACATGTATGTGTAGCACATATACATGTATGATACTATATAAATTTCATAAAATACAATATGCACGTCTAATGTATTGCTAGTGTGTATCATATATCACATAATGTACATATGATCACATAATATAGATCATAGATTTTTCATTTCTCTTTATCCTTTATAGAAATTTCACAATGAAGTTTTATTAAGCAATTCTCCTATTTTTTTAAACTTCAAGCACACATTTTTCTAATTCTAAGATGAGTAGGATGTGTTTGGTCATCTTGGAAATTTTAACAGCTTCTATGGCATACAAATGAAGAAATCTATTTTATTGAAATGGCTTAATTTTTTTACAAAGATTATTTTTTTGAAAAAATAAAAGGTGTAAGGATGGAAACAAACTTTACTGTGAAATGTCTTACATATTTTTAGGTAATTAATTGCTTCAAAATGTATGTCATTTAGTCATTAATTAGTTAAATATTCATTCTAAAAATGAAAAACAATAAAACTCAGCTTGAATTTAGGAAAATAAGTTGTACCAAACTTTAAAATGTCAGCATCACCTTTTTTTTTTTTATTAAGAATTGAAGTCAGTACATTTCTTGTTATATAGGTCTTCCTTTATCTTGGTCTTAACCATCCAGAAGAAAAGTATAAAAATGAGGTATAAAAAGTTAAGCTATATTAATATGCTGAGCTGTAAAAGGCTCAAGTCAACAACTTCTAACATTGCCAGTCCTATGGATAACCCACTACTATTTTGGACTACTGAACTATATTGGATTATCTTGCTGAGTTCATGCACCTGCAATTTTAAATGGCAATGGAATACCCAACTCTGACAAAAATAAACAGAAAAGGGGATACAAATGAAGGACCATTTTGTATCTGTATATACAAAACAGTTAGGATAGATATACAGCTACTTTTGCTTAATTCAATGAGAAGAAAGATTTGTACTAATAGTGTTTGGACAGGATACCATGTCTGCATCTTGTACTATAGATAACCACTATGAAGACCACAATTTGCAATGTATTAATTATTGAAACTGTCCTACTAATCGGTTTTTAAACTGTCTCATTGCTATTTCTCAATAAATAAAAATAAATAAATAAAAATAAAAATAAAGGAATTGAACTCAGGACCTTGCACTTGCCAGGCAGGTGCTTGTCTTGCTGAGCTATGTTGTAGACCCATCCGTTTCATTTAAATAGGCACTAGACTTTGATTTGTAATAAATATTCATTTGTATGGTATTTGTAAACTTGAAAGAGGCATCAACTATTTCTTGTCAAGTTGTTAACAAAACTGTATCAGTTGCTAAATGATCAAACTAAACATAATGAAATAAATGTTGCAGTAATAAATAATAATTGTTGAGCTTGGCATTATTGACTCTATAGCATTTCTGTCACTCCAAAAGTAATTTTTTACTTAAAATCAAACTTTCAATTAGTAGACTTCTCCCTTACCTCTTCATTTTCTTTATTTTTATTATTTACAGTAATTGTTTATTATTACAGCAATAGCCTCTGCACTTACTGCTACAGAACAGAAACTCCCTTTTGTCTCTTATCATTCACTGCATTCCAGGTGATGTTTTCAGAGAGTTGTTGAAAATATGGCCAGTATGAAGTTGTCCTTAAGTTGTAAGCATTTTTTGTATAAAAATAATCAGGTAACTTACTAGCAAAACAGAGCTTATGGTAGACCACTCAGAAGGAATATTGTCATATCACATTTAGAGAATAAGGAAATCGCAAAAAATGGACATGAGGATGCTCTTGGGAGTATTAATTTTGAAGACAGCAGAGTCAATTCCTGTATTAAATGAGGCAGATAGATATTCCCAACACGATAAAGGACATGTGGCTTCAAATAGTTTAAATAAAGAATAATTATTTTGCTTACAAGCCTTACTTGATAAGAAAAATTAATTTACCATAGCTCCAGACGTCACTCTGATGAGTGAATTTTCTATAATGTATGCACTCCAGAGCCATCCACTTAATGGGCATCTATAGAGAGATAAGAAGTTTTACAATTACATGGAAAAAAATCATTTGACGTATTTTAAATGTTAGCCTCTGATGGTCCTCTACAGTACTTTTGATTTTCATGTAAAGATATAACTTAAGTTATATCTTTACAACTTAAGTTATATCTTTACAAGGTAGATAATAAATTGAAATTCATAAATTTACAGTCAGTTACCCCAAAGATATATTTGGTTTTTGAAAAAAGCTTCATAAACAATAAAAAGCAAAATAGCAAAATATAAACAAGTTTCTATATCTTTAACTAATGTCTAGCATGGAATGTACACATAATATTATGGCCAACAATATCAAAACTAAACATCAAATGCATATGCTTCAAGAATGTACCCATATTATATCTTTTCTTGAACAAATGAGCTTGCTTACAGTTTTAGTTATCCCTTTTCACCTCCAGACATACTTCCAACTGTAACTACAACAAATTCTTTGTACAACTTCCCCCTCATCTTTGCTTATATATTTTGACTACTAAACTGCCTAAAATCATGAATTCCAAAGCTTGCTCTGCTTCATTCCCCAGCCCAGATGACCTCCCTTGTCTTGGTTAGCCAGCATTGAAAATATGTACCATTTCCAAAATAGGAACTAATCTATAAAAGAATGTGAGCAGATCAGCACAAATCCATCATCGCTGCAAGACAAACAACTCAACCCACACACTCTGCTGCTGATGGGTCAGCAGAATGCATTTCAACTCGAAGGGCAGCATTATGTACCTGGAAATATAATTAGATTCTATGGAATAAAGATAAACACTACTACTTTGCAGCAGGAAGCTTAAAACGAAATAGGCCTTTGAAATCATGAGGTTGGCTGCTCACAAGGTGACACCAAGGTAACTCTATGACAGAATCATGGGATTCAGTGAAAGAGAACAGAAGACACATTGAAAGTAATTTCCCTGTGGGGAAGGAGTTAGCAGACTTTATGGACTACAGGCATTGTGCTAAAGAAGTAAGTTTAAATCACAGGTTGCTTGATAAAGACTTAATGGTTACCAGGCATTTAAAGCTATAATGAATCTTGCTTTAGACAAATCTTACAGCTGTACGTTCTTAAGACAAGTGAAGTCATATGATTTATAACTTTTAGTCCTGTGCAGTCTTGTAGTGAATTTCAAAGATACGGACTCTACTGCAATTTGGCAGTAAACAGGCAAAAGAGGCTAATAAAATCGAGGAAATCCCAGACGATTTCTCAAAATAGAAGGTTTTTCTTTGTTTGAAAAAAAAAAAAAGATTTCTTGTTAATCTTGTGTAGGCATAAAACTTGAATATATACAGTTAAGTAAGTGCTGAGAGTAAGAAGTTAGTGCTAAGCACCTGAAAT
This sequence comes from Octodon degus, assembly GCF_000260255.1. Taxonomy (NCBI): domain Eukaryota; kingdom Metazoa; phylum Chordata; class Mammalia; order Rodentia; family Octodontidae; genus Octodon; species Octodon degus. The sequence goes on along the minus strand of NW_004524592.1, from coordinate 5,194,481 downwards.
CCTGTCACTGGAGAGTATTTACGTTATATAATTGCTGCTTAAAATTGATAAATAAGGCACAAGACATTTCTGTCATAAGAATAACTTCTTTTCTTAAAACTGGGAATGCAATTCAGAACCTTCATACTGACCTACAGCCCCAACCATTTTTAGCATTTATTTTGAGCCAGGGTGTTGCTTCTGCCTCCATCTCCCAGGGTGCCTGCAGGCTGCCCCACCACATCTGGATTCCTCTTTCTTTTTGTTAAAATAACTTGATCAATCACTGTTGGTTAAGATCACATTTGTTTATTTCATTTGGACTAGCTTGACCTAAGTATCTCTAGGTTAAACTAAATAGATTGCTACATGAAGACTAACTTAATTGGCTAGGTGAAAATTGACAGCTAAACAGTGATTTAATGAGGATATAAAAGATAGGAACTGAGATCACATCATGGAAGGAAGAGGCTAAAACTGGAGTTTAAAAAGGTAGCTAAGGAAGAAGCTAAAGTAGATTTGTTCAACCTTCTCTCACAAAGAAGCTTGTATTCCAGTGGAGAACTAGCTAACAATGAAGGTAAATTATACTCACAATGGAAGCTAGAACACCCCCACAAAAATCATATGCAGATCATTGGAATCCAGAAGACTTGGTGGAGGAAAATGCCCAGTGTAGAAGTTAAATAGAATGGTCAGCTTTCAAGTGACTTCTTGGTATAGTCAAGCTTTCTAGTCTATGAGCACTTGAACTTTGTTGTAGGAGTAAATCTTAGGATTTTAGCATCAATGGAACTTTCTATGGCCCTGTGTTTTGCATTTAAGTTCATAAATTCCTAAGGAATTGTCAACTTCCTATTGCTGCTACTAACATGAAAACCACTTGGGCTCAGTACATATCCTCATTTTTGCCTGCCTTTGAAAAACAAAAGTTGGACATATGCTTTATTTTCTGACCCTAGGCAAGAAAAACATAAATACTGGAGATAGAGCATTATCATTGAAATCTCAAGCTCACTGGTTTCCTCCTAAAATTGTAGGAAGATAAAATGATAAACAGATATCGCACTACATTTTCAAGAAATATTCCTCTCAAAAGCATGCCTACCTTTCCTCCATCAGCATTATACTCTTTTTCATCTCCTTCCAAGAGTCTGGCCAGTCCAAAATCCGTGATTTTCACATGATTTGGAGATTTCACTAAGACATTACGGGCTGCCAAATCCCGATGCACAAGTCGTCTTTCTTCTAGGTACATCATTCCCTAAAAAAATCAAGTTCCACATAAAAACAGCCATTTAATGCCTGAGTTTTTCGTATTCCACAATTTCCTAGCATTTCTTCATTTGTTTTAAAGGAAGCCAGAATCCTGTAAGATTTTCAAGTTAGTGAAAACCTGGTGGTGATAGAGGGGTGGTAAACCACACATAGCATTTGGGCTTTTACTCTTGGAGACCTGTACAAAGAATGAATTCCCAGCACATGAGATAAATGTAAGATCATCTTCCTCAGAGAGCTCACAGCCTTCACAAACTGTTTCATTAGTGAGGTGTGCTGGTGTCCTAGTGGAGGAGATAATGTAGGACAGACACATATATTCCTTATCATTTTCTTGTATATAACTTCTGCATAGCATCATCTTCCTCCACTCAAAATGAATACACCTCTCCATAATTTTTTAAAAAAATATTTCATTCAATGATTAATACTACCAAAAATCACCATCCTAGAGTCTATTAAGACTGAAGAATTCTTTTTAATTACACACCTAGTGAAATACACCCTAGGGATTTAGAGAGTTTATAATGTCTACAAAGTCTTCCGTGGCATTAGTTGTCACTAGAAGAACACACAGTGAAATCACACAGTTTATAGTGACCTGCAAGTTATCCTTTCATATTGTCTTCATTAGTTATAGAGAGAAATTAAAAATACAATTTATTGCTGATTGTTAGGTATAGTTAGCTTTCCCCCAACAACATGTACATAATCTATGATAAAAAGCTCAGGTGAAAACATTCCAAAAATTGTTAATGTAAAAGGCACATTGTCATTCATTCCCCTCAAAATAGTTCCCCTTGTCTTGCCCTCACTTCTTCCAACAGCTCTTGCCATTTTTCTGAAGTGGCCTGCAAATGTTTCTTGAGTACCTTTAGTTGCCTGCCATAGCTGCCATGATGTTTAGAAAAAATTCTATATTCAGCAATTTCAATAGTAAAAATGTTGTCATCAAAACAGATCTGGATTTTCATAGAATTGTTGAAGCATACACTCATGCCAATTGCAAATCAATGCTGTTGGCAGCTAACATTACAACCACGGGATTCTGAAGGATTAATGCTTCTGATATCAAAGCAAGAGCTGTAGAAAACGGACACATAAATCATATAGGTTGAAAATTATGAACCATCTACCCAGTATAGTGTAAAGAGAAGATTACTTCAAACAGCATCATGAGCCAAGCTGTATATAAAAATGCCCATTAAACACAACTGGTGGAGACCCCACCTTTTATGGTCCAGTCAGTCAATAGTGTGTTGGTGCTTTCTGAAATCAACTGACAAGTGATATTTATGAGATTTCTGCCCACTTTCCTAAATAGTGCTTTATGTTTTATTACATCAAATTGGAGATTGCTAAAATAAGATGGATCTGAGAAGAGAGTCCATATATGAGTTAAAGGATTAAAGATAACTCTATTGCCTCAGAGATAAAATATTTTCACTTCACTCTCAATAATTTTGTTCCTTTAAGAAATGTCCTCATATACATTCATCATTTGTTCTTAACCATCTTCACATCATAATATAGAAAGTGCATTGGTAACAGATAATATTCTAATCAATGCATGTATATGTCTGACTGTGGTCTGTATACTAGACACAGATGATACAGTAAAAGGGGCAAGACCTGTGCTTAAAGAGGGACACCAGTGAATTGATAAAGTAGGCTAATATAGATTAGAGATGCAAGTGGACTGCTGGAGTGCAGGAAGAGCATTGAAGAGCTGTATTCTGAACTCTTATAGTACAGCGCAGCAAGTACCCAGGAAAAGAAAGCTTAGAGAGGTAACCAGTGAGGTCTGAAGAGTAAAAGGGAAGGCAGAAAAGACAGCCATAGGGGGCATCAGTAACTTGTGTCCTTAGAAAAAATTATGTAATTCTTGTCATTATGAGGCATAGTGTCTGGGTGGGGCAGTGATAAGTAGTGAGACTGAAAATAAGCAGAGGCCAGGTGTGACAAAGGCGGACAGTGGATTTTTGTATTATGAAGGGTACAATCCGGCCATGAGCAGTTGTGTTAAAAGGGGTGTGACCCAATTTTTTTTGCTTTTAGAAACATCAGCCTGGAACAGAGACAGAGAATGGATCAGATATGGATGCAGATACAGCTGAAAGCAGAAAATACTACCATGCTGAAGAAGAAAGGTAGCAAGGCTATAAAATAAGGGTTGCCAATTTGAGGTCCATGAATTATGTCTGTTTTTCAGAATTATTTGTGTTTTCCACTCTGGTAGGGTCAATCCTTCTCTTAACTGAATACCAGCTGTACCCGCGTTAAGGTCATCTGATCTCTAATTTTCCAAAATCCCACCACTCACACTGTTACTTCCCCAAAAACTGTTAATTTTATCATTCATAATACTCATCCAACTACCCAAGGCATGAATATCTGATTCTTCTAAAGGAGGCCACACAGAATAATTTTAAAGTATATTTTAAAAAGTGAATGATTATCCTTCAGAACCGAGCGAATAGTGAAAAAAAAGCAATAAATTCAAAAGGTTCTTTTTCCTTTGTCTTTTGAAACTTAGGTGAACAATGGTTGATGGAATTAAATACTATTCTACTGGAAATATAATTTTTGCACTTCATAAACAGGGGTAGGAATTATGTGTTTTACTAATAGCAAAAAGATCACATTCACTAAGAAATGTAAGACACTAAAATGATCTGTATGCTTGTATCTCCTCCAAATTCATAAGTGGAAATCTCCCAAGATGACAATACCAGGAAGTGAGGACCTTGGGAAGTTGGTGGTATCAGTGTCCCTCAGGTTTTTAAAAATAAAACAGAACCTGGAGATATTCCTTTACTTCCTTAGCCATGTGAGGCCAAGGGAGCCATAAGCAATCAGAAGCTCAGTCCTCATCAGACCCCACAGTCTCTGGTACCTTGATCTTGGGCTTACCAGGCTCTAGCACAGTAAGGAGTTTCTGCTGTTTACAAGCCAAACATTCTCTGTATCTTGTCATAGTAGCCCAAACAGGCTAAGGTACTCGAATCATGCAATGGACAATACAAACTACATTTCAGAAATCTAAAACTTCTTTGATGTTTCACATGCAAAACCTCAAAAAATAATTGAACTACCGTTAACTATAATGTTTTCTACAGAAGCATCTTCTTCAAAATAAAGAGACTCCAATGCAAGTAACAAGCTGACAATCTATTTTATAGTTTCTACCACGTATCTAACCATTATTGGCAGCAATTTAAACAGAGTATGTATCATTTTCAAACCACCAAATATACATTAATGGGGGTTCTATGAAGTAATCACATTGTTCTGACTCATATTTCAAAGCATCAATCAGGTCTTCAACCTTAGTCCCACTTTCATGCCTCGAATCAAAGTGTTAAATTGTATTTGGATTGCTCATGAAAGGTTTCTCCACAACAGAAACATCCAGAGATAACTTTCTTATAAAATAACTCATTGCAGTCACACTTTCCTGCTAGATTCCTTCAAAATAAAGTTATTACATTGGCATGTAATGTGATTGCATTCTATTTAGTTATTAAAACTAGTAGTGGCAAAAATAACTGGATATTGTTCCTGTAAGTCTAAGGATAAATAGAGAAGTGTCTTTGGTTGTGAGAGAGAATTGCTGCACGGGTTGGAAAAGAAACCCCAAGTATTTGAGGTAGTTACTAAACTCCCATGACCCTGTGAGGCTATCTCAGGAAGGGAACAGTATGTCAACAGGGAACGCCATGATTAATAGTGATGCAGAATTTGGCGTGCAGCAGACATTAACCAAAGTGTTTCTACATTAGTTGGTTAACATAATCCAATGCAGTGTGCACTGTTTCTATTCCACTTGAAATGCAGGGAGCCAAGGCCAAGAGAGACCTAAGTACTTGTTTTAAGTTACCTAGGTAATGAGGAGTGGGATTTGATTCCTTGCTGCAGGACTCTGACATTTAGACATCTAAGTTGATCTCTGTGAGAAGTCACAGGATCAAATGGGCCTATACAAACCAATATACATAACTAATTAGGTAGCTTTAAAGATCT
>NW_004524592.1:5186590-5188516 GCF_000260255.1 Octodon degus | reverse complement strand
CTGGAACTACTGCTAACTAGGTTTATGATCACAGGTTCTCACATCAACTGCGCTATAGAAGTGACAGATTGGCCTAAATGATCTCGGAGGTTACTGCTAGCTTTAAACTTTCAACCCATGATAGATGGAACTCTAACATATATCCATCTGAAATATTAAATTTTAGGCCAATAATAGATACAGAGACCAGGAAAAAGGTAGAATAGGTATCTCCCTTCCAATGTTCAGGGATAGCCTTGAATATATTCTCATTAAAATTATATTAGTGCAACCTATGACATCAGACTCTAGAAATACACCCTGCACAATTCATGGGATTGGTTGACCTTGAATAATTTATGAACTTTTTAATGTGTTAAATGAGCATAAAACTGTAACTATCCAAGATTGCCTTAAGGGTTCAATGGCATAACAGGCATAAAATGCATAGAATGTTTTCATATATTTATTTTCCATTTGCATTTCATTTTCTGAGAAGAATGTGTTCATCTCAGAAGAATTAGGTCTTTTGACTTGATGAGTCTGATTTTTTTCAATTCTTTATATGATTTAGATATTAGTCCTCTGTCTGAGGGACAACCGGCTAAGATATTTTCCACTCTGTACGTTTTGTTTGCACTCAGCTGGTGATTTCTTTTGAAATCCCAGTTGTTCATTCATTGTAGTATTTCTCATACATTTGGGGTTTTGTTCATGAAGTCTCTGCTTACACCTGTATATTCAAGAATTCTGCTTATTCTCTCTTCTAGCAGACTAAGTGCTTCTATTTTGACATTTAGATCTTTGAGTCATTTCAATTTTAGTTTGGTGCATAGTGATAGACCTGGGTCTAGTTTTAGTCTTTGGTGTGTGCAAAGCCAGTTTTTCTAGCACCATTTATTAAAGAGATTTTCTTTCCTCCAGGGAACATGTTTGGCACTTTTGTCAAAGAGTAAGGTGGCTGAGTGTATTTGGAGATTTTTCTGCATTTGTTAATCTGTTCCACTTATTCTTAGGTCTGTTTTGTTTTGCCAGTACCATCTTGATTTTATCACAGTAGCTCTGTAGTATGATTTTAGGTGAGGGATTGTGATGTCTCCTGCCTTAACTTTGTTGCCAAAGATTTGTTTTGCTATTCTACATCTCTTATGATTCCAAATAAATTTTAGGATGGTTTTTCTATAGTTCTGTGAGGATATTCAATGGTATTCTGATTATAACTGTATACAATATGAATAATAATTTTGGGAGTAGGGCAATTTTTATAGTGTTTGTTCTTCCTACACATGAATAAAGGATCTTTTCCCACTTTGTGATATCCTGTTACTTCCTTTGTTAGATTGCACTTCACAAAATTGGTTTTTTTTTTTTTTTTTTGGTACTGGGATACAAACTCAGGACATTGTTCCCTCAAGGTAGGCATTGTGCCACTGAGCTATATCCCCAGTTCTTTGATGATATTTTGAAATGTGTAATTTCCTTAATTTTTCACTTGATGAGTTTGTTATTTGTGTACAGGAATGCTGTTGATTTTTCAATGTTGACTTTGTGTTCAGTTTACTTCTCAATTTGGTTATTAAATCTACAAATCTTTTGGTGGAGTTTTTAGGGTCTTCTATGTAGAGTGTCATGTCATCTGCAAATAATGATATTTTAACTTCTTCCCTTCCAATGCTTATTCCTTTTATTTCTTTCTCTTGTCTGATATGGCCAATATTTCCATAACTATACTGAATTGAAGTGTTGCTGTGGACATCCTTGTCTTGTTTCTGATTTTAGAATGAAAGCTTTCAGTTTTTGACCATTTAGTATGGTGTTGCTCTTAAATTTTTTATAAATGGTTTTAATGAGGTTGAGTTAAATGCCATCTATTTCAATTTTCTGTAGGATGTTTATCATGAATGGGTGTTGGACTTTGACAAATGCTGCTCCAGAAAGAGTGACTTT
>NW_004524592.1:5183453-5186165 GCF_000260255.1 Octodon degus | reverse complement strand
TATGTCTTTAGTAGCATTGTTTATGATAGCTAAATCTTGGAAATAATCTGAATACCCATCAACTGTGGAATAATATGGGTTTTTCCTACAATGCAATACTATCCAGCCTTAAAGTAGGATAGACTCAAGACATTTCTAGGTAAATAAATGCACCTTAAGAACATACTCTTAAGTGAAATCAATTGCACACACATGTGTAAACATTGCATTCTCTCCCTTGTGTGAGGAACTGAAAGAAAAAATGAGGATCAAAATATAGAATAGATTTGTGAAATAGGAAGTGATTGTTCAAAAGGAAAGATGGACTAGAGATGGGGTAGGGGAGGAAGGAAAAGATAAAATAGGAACAAAGCTTTGTAAATAAGAAGGGTTGAAGGGAGGGAGAGGATTGGGGAAAAAGAGGAATTTTAATATGCCATATACTGGTACAAACTCCCTATGATGAATAGGATCATTATGTACACCTAAATTGTACCAATAAACTTTATTAAAATTCCTAACATACTGTCAGTATTCTAAGTTGTATTTGGTAAATCAATAAATAACCTCAAATTCATTCCTTCTAGTAAAAGTATAACTGACCACTCTAAGAAGATAAAAAGGCAGCCTTAGTAAGCCATGCTGTAGCTTCTTTCTCATTTGATCAGTCCCCGAATATTCTGCTATTATTTTGTTCAAATAAAGAAAGACAAATTCAAATCCTTGAGGGACGATTTGTAAAGGAATCTGAGGAGATGAAAATAGAGATACAGTGACTGCAAAAAAAAAAAATTGAAATAGCTAAGGAACTCAAGTCTTTGGGCACATGCATCTTTGATGGGATTGGCAACGTGTTTATTTCAGAAGTGCCAGATGTCGCCAAGCTGTTTGGTGCAGGGTTCAAAATTCTGAGTGAACAAATGAAATACACTCAACATTTCTCTTAGCCAACTATAAGCAGGCCTCTTTTTTTTCCCCTGAGGCTCAGTTTTAAAGACTGTCCTGTTAGTTTCAATTCATTAAATTAAAAATAAAAGGTATGTATCAGAGCCTGCTGCATACAAGACAAACAGTATTTAATGTTTTGTTTTGTATCATTAATTAAAATAATAAATAGATTTGCCAATATCAGACTAAATTTGTAGTATCAACAAATATTATACAATACAACTATTTAAGAGTCAGTAAAACTCATATTATATATATAAAAAAAAAATCCTTTTCCTGGGCTGGCATGTGGTTAGCATTCACAACTACTTCTCTTACTTCTAATTTCAGTGAGCATCCTCCAGATATTTGTTTAGCTTGCTGATTAAGAAGATTTTGGAATAACAATTTTCTGTTCATTTAATTACATGTAATAAAAATATTTTTAACTTATTTAAAATGTGTTTTTTAAAACCATCTTGATTATATAGTCGAGTGTGCGCTCTGCATGTGCCCTTCATGTAGGCAGAGCTGTCCAGAGAACTCTTCAAACCCCTCTAGACCAAGGTCCTCATATTCTAATCATGTGGCCAAGAGGGATTTTATCTCTGCTATATCAGCCTCGGGACACTGTTGCCCCATCCTAACCACAGTGGGACGTTAATGCAAAGGGTTAACTCAAAAGTTGCCATGACTATGGCCCTTTCCACAAACATGAAGAGCTCTCCTACTCCAGGACTCTCTGTGGGATTGGTGCAGATGCAATTTCATCATAGCCCATTTTTTTCCTCTGTTCAATATTGCTTTTCTTCATGGTTTATTGGTATTTCCTGAGAACACTTAACAGAAAGAAATCCCTGCATGCTGACCTTTCCCAGACACGGCCTACAGGGAGCAGTGTCTGTTAGTTTTCCCCTTGTGTCCTTTTGGGATCTCAGATGGACAGAATTTTTTAGCTAATAACACTCATTAATTTACACATGCTATTTTCATTGTTCTCTGATGGCTTCCCATAAAATCCCATTTGTCTGTTCATCATAAATATACACAATAGTGCTTTTACCAAATCCTTCCAATCTACTATCAATATATTTAATGTTGGCTGTATTTTAAAAAGTAATGTGTTGTGTTACATTAGCTTGTTAAATTCCCAATGAATGAAGCATTTTCAACACCAGATTTAGTTATACATTGCTTAGTGACTGGGCTCCATCATTAGAAACATGTCAATAAGGGATTTTGTCACTGTACAAGCATTATAGACTGCACCTGTTGGCCAGCATTCTGAACCAATGACACACATACCCCAATGTTCTTGTCATCATTAAAAGCTCTAGAAGGCTTATCATCACTCAACTGAGGCCAAACTCTGACTTCAATATCTGAGTACCAAGGACAGTGGTGGTGGTTACCATGTAGAGATTCTAGAAGCTAGCAGAGATAACAGATTTTTTTCTTATTATTTTCTATATTTTTCCCAGAAATTTCATTTACTATATTTCCTTGAAACTTGAAAAGCCCTCTTAAAAAGCCAAAAATCAGAATCAATCAAGAAAATAAAAAATAATAAAATGTGAATTAAACAGCACGTCTGGAAAGTCTCTCTTACTAAAGAAATGCTGAGACTTCCGAGAACCCCCAGACCCAGTCCTAGCCCAGGTCCAGTCTGCAGCAGGAAGGAGCTGAGCACAGCAGCCATACCTAAGCCAGACGCAGCTGGATAACTCCAAAATCTGTAGAGCTCCACCTGAACTTCAGTACGTGTGAAGGTTATAACGACAGCAAAGATCTACAACAAAGGGCAGA
>NW_004524592.1:5167257-5177330 GCF_000260255.1 Octodon degus | reverse complement strand
TTTGTTTTTCCTCTAAAACAATTTAGCTTTCACACCACACATACACACACACTTAATGCAGCCAGAAAATCTTACCCAAACTACAAGAGTCTAGCAGATCTGAGCTCAAAGTGAATGTGTATTTATATTATTAGGTAGTCATTCAATAAAAAGATTATTTCTAACCAAAAAAAAATAAAGAAATGCTGAGTATAAAGCTGGAATCCCCAGTCAGGAGAATGCTAACCAGGCTACCATCTTCCCCTCTCTGTGACCTCTGGCTAGTGTGACTACAATGGGAGAGGTGGATGGTGCAGCCTCTGCAACCCACTCTTTCAAAGGAAGTGTACTTAAAATGGATTACTTCTGCTCCTTAGGCAGCCAATCGATAAAGACATGGACTGCAATGAGAAGGAAGACGTTGTGGGCTGCAGTAGTTATCCTCTGTCTCTTTAGAAATTAATTAAAAATCAATGAAGTGTGCAACTTATTAATCCAGCAAGCTCCACATTAACCAATAGGAGCCAACTACTTTCTTGAGCATACATCTTGTACAAATAGATGCAAACATGAGAGAGGAGGCTGAATGTCTGATCTTGTAGCAATGTCTGGCACTTTGAGAAAAAACCAATCATGCCTACTATTCTGTGGTTTTGCAACATTGTATGCTAGGGATCAAAGGCAGGCTATTCAGGGATAAGGATACTGACATATAGTTTTCTTCCTCATTCTAATTATCTCAAATTTGACTAGGTATCTTTACTACAAAGAAAAATTTTGTCATCATACAGACCCAAAGAATTACAATAACTATTCTCTTAAATGTAATTTATTTATTTATTTATTTACAGATAGACAGTTTACTCATAATTACTATTTTACCTTTGCATGAAAATATGAAATCCTTAGAGAAATCAGTGCACGTAGGTGATCAGAGCCAATTTAATGTTTATGTAAAAAGCTGAAATGCACTGTTCAGCTTGGTTCTGTCTCTGGCTCACTCAGATTGCATATGTAAATGCTCAATGGTCGCATGGAAAGCTGCAGTGCTGGGGCACATGTGCTCCCTTCTGGAGTCTCCCAGGCCTTTCCTCAGTGCCCGCTCTGCTGTGTGCTGCTGCTCTTGCTCTTGTTCGTTCCTTTTTAGAATCCTCAGGAGGACCGGAAGGAAGCACAGCTTCCAGCTTTCATCTCAACTCCTCAGAGTTCATTTAGAAGCCCTAAAATGGACTTAAATACAGACTTTCTTGTTTCAGCCTTTGTAGAGTCCCTGGGACAGCATTCTAAAGCACTGCATCTATTAGAAGAGATTCATGCTTAGTACTTTACCTCATTTTCACTAACATTTATCACTAACAGATCAGATATGGTCATGTAACTTAAAATGAAAATGGTCTTTCATTATATTAGCTGGTAAGAAGATGTCCTCTGAGAGTCTTCTGTTTTCATAGGTTGAGGGAGCATTAGTGATCCTGTCATAATACAAATTTCACTTTTTATTGCACCAGGATTTATGCTGAACATCTGTATCTCCATGTCCTTTAGGAAACTTTTCTAGAAATTTCTGGAGTTTCCCAACATAAACAATATATGCTGTCTGGGAAGGAGCAGCACCCAGGTTGAAGTGTCACCCCTTTGTGTCCATAGTGAGATGCAGCAGGCCACTCACTCTTAGTCCCCACAGGTTTTTTCAGACCTTACTTTCCATTCAACTATCAAACAAAATTATGAACTCTGAGCAGATATGTTTTCGAACTTTGTTATTACCTACTCTGGCAAATCGAGCTTGGGGCCATTCAATGATTGAGGTATCACTGTGCCTGACTGGAGTGTGTGATGATCCCATTTGTGGTAGGAATTTGGTCCATGTAGAAAACACCTTGCAATTCCCACTTCTTTTGTATCTCAGACCCCCTCACCCCCAACCCCTGCCACACTCCTGCCGTCCTCCAAGGTTGCCTTCCCATATGCAGTGCTGCGCTGCTATCTCTTACGGTATTGAATCTAAAGTTTAGGATATTTCAGAACAGCAAGTGACAGATAATCTCCCACTCTCCTCACCATTTCAGACCCCAGTTGCCCTCCACATCGCTTTCAGGAAGTGTTCTGCCTGTTTCTGAACTTTGGGCATTGTTTTGCCGCCAGATACATTAATAGCTATTTTTTGAGCCTCTGGTGACCTTAATAACAGCTTCAGCAACCTTAACCCCTGACTCCTTAAAAGCTAAGATCTAGTGCAAGAGACAGGCAGAGAAGACTGACACATACATCTTAGCTTAACTCTCCTCTCTGTGACCCCACACAGTTGCTGTCATTCTGACATCCTTTCCACTCTAACATGCGTGCATATGTGCACAGAGGCAGTGAGGCTGTGCATTGAAACACCTCTTCTCTCATCTAGGCAGGAAAAAACTCAAGCAAATTTGCTCCGCTTGCCACTTGGGCTTCTCTTTCCTCAAATTTCACCTAAACCTCAATGGCTAAAGGAAGCTGAAAGTCCCCCAGGTCCTTGGGCCCTTACTTATTGTTTCCCTTACCCAGCAAACTCTGCCACCACCTCCAGTGTACACTGCTACACTTTCCTCACCTGCCCTAAATATGGACCTGGTCAAACCTAAGTCTTCCTTACCTGACAAATTAAATATCATTTCCTCTCCAAAACCTCCATCATTCACAAATAGACTAAGTCATTGTTTGGTATGACATACTAATGTCTAACTTTCTGTTTCATTCATCTATTTATTTCAAACTAAACTCTGAAATTTTCTTTCTTTCTTTCTTTCTTTCTTTTTTTTTTTTTTTTTTTTTTTTTTAGGGAAGGGTCTATAGGGTGTTCAGGGTCTCACTACTAGATCAGACTGGTAGTGACCCACCTGTTTATAGTTTCTCAAGAGCTGGGAGTATAACCATGCGCCACCATGTCCAATCTCAATTGCCATCTCAGCACGCCCCAGGGGCGGGGCCAGCATGGCAGGCCTGGGGATTGAACCCCTGGTCCCTGCACCTGCTTGCAGGTGCTGTAATCTTCTGAGCTTTTTGGCTGGCCCTTTAAACTCTGAAATTTTCAAGCATTATTTAAATGTGACCCTCTGGTACATGATTAAGTTAAAACTATTGTATAGATCACAAAGTACATCCTTACATATTTATAAATTCATCTGCATCTTTCACACTCAAACTTTAGAGAGGCTTAGAAAGTGTTCTATAGTTACATAGTCCACAAACCCCAGCAATTTCAGGTCAGCAGTAGAAAAGTGAAAGTTCAGATCCATCTAAATCCAATGGGAGTACTCCCTACTTGACCTCATCAGTTTGTCAAATAATTTTTAAGGCAGTTAAACACCAAGTTGATGAGGGAAGTAAAAAACTATTGACTTGCTCAAATCTTAGAAGAAGTAATGATTTCAGCCAACTGTCCCTCCTTATTTTGCTTTAACTCTCATTGAGCTGAGTGAACTGCAATGGCTGTGAGTGGTGTTCTGCCAAGAGGACATAATTCGTCTAACCCTCTGCACACTGACCAAGCCCATCACATTTTGGGCAGTCGATAAACAGCAGTCGATTGATTGATTTCTTCTTTCCTCCACTTTAGCTAGTCATTCCTATTCCCTCTATTGCCTCTGAATCACCTGGCTAAAAGGAAAGGAACTTTAGCAATAACATAAACTCACCAATATGTAGTTTAATAAAAATTAAAAGTTGAGGGAGAGGAAAAACAATAATGCATTTTTAATATTGTTAGTAGTAATTTTATGTTTCTTATGCTGGTTTTTATACCATCTTTGCTCTTTGTTCAGCAATAAACATCTGCTAACCTTCAGGCTTATGTGCATATTGGTTATAGATTGCTTACTTAATATTTTTAAGTAGAAAAACACTTGGGGTTTGAGGCTAAAACCTATCTGGTTCCCTACAAAGGCAGGGAAATGAAAATGTTGCTCATGTGCCTTGCTCAAGTGAAATTTGGAAGCTGGCCTCTTCATTTGTTTCCTCTTCAGATGGCTGATTTATACAGTTAATGTCCATATGGAAGAAGGTTGAAAGCCCACATTATATAAACATCTAAAAGGTCATTGTCAGCCCATTCCTATTTATCTTTGACAATGGGAGTGGAGTACAGTGCAGCAATAAGGTGTTGGTTTAGGATAAAATGTGCCAGACTTTATATTACTTCGGTCACTTGCCATATGTAGCTATCTGTGTGGCCGCTGACCTGTCAGTTCTTAGTTTGTTGTATTTCCATCTATTAAGGGGAGATTATAACAATACCATACATCTCAAAGTTTATTCTGAGAATTTAAAAATCTCTTAGGAATTAGTGCCTGGTCAAGAGTAAATATCAACATTATTAGTTATTAGTAGCACTTCATTTGTCCAACACTTTGCATTATAGATGACCTTAATTTATAGAAGTACAGCTTTCAAGTAACTTCCTCAGACATGCCAAAATATACATCTATAGCTAGAATCACAAAGTTCATCTATCAATTGATGAGTAAAACTGGCTGGTGTTATCCTTCCCTATTGTAATATAATGTCAGCAATGTCAACATTGTAAAACTTTGTGTTTATGTACTTTCATTTATTTGTAAAATATATGAATGATATTTCACTTTATCACTCAAAAAATAAGGAGAAAAGCAGAAATGATAAGAAAAATATTTCCGTAGTAGTAATATAATTAAGATAAATAGGGAAATTACTAAGGGTACTCAGAGTGGTGTATTTTTAGCCTGAAGTGAATATTCACTGAATTTAATAAGCTGGACCGTTACACATGAATCTTAAAAATCAAATTCAAATACAAACAAAAGCTGTAGGTATGAGGCTATATGAGGCTAATGGTAAAGAAAATTTATATACTTTAGGTACTATTAACTTATCTATAATAGAATTTCTCTTACACATAAATCTCATTCAGAGTTCCCATTTTTCCTATTGCCTATTTTATGTATGCATATTGGTTTGAGTCTGTGTATAAGTATACATTCCCATGAGATTATCAGCTTCTGAAAGGAATGAGAAGAATTATCAAGTATTTTGTCTTGATCACATCCTATCTTCTTATGTAAAAATATACATTGTATTTACAATTCAATGTCTACATACTCAAGAAAAGTTAAAGAACCCTCCTTTGTTTTTCTCATCATCTACTGACTATGGAATAAGTGTTATAAAATCTGATAATTATTTTATATATAAACATTACATGGTGTTTCCTTAAAGTTGTTCATAACTTGGAATGTGAGGCTATGCAGTTTAGAGTGTGATTTGTCTCCTTGAAAATTCAAATCAAAATCTTATTTGCAATGTTGTAGCGTGAAGAGATATTGGCTAGGATGCTCAAAAGGGAATTAGGCCACTAAAGTGGATCAATCCTACTCTTGTAGGATTGAGTTAATTTTCATGGGAGTGAGCAAGTTCTTGCTCTCACGAGACTGGATTCATTACCACACACCAAACACCTGCACCGACCCTTCCATGTCTCTGCCATGTTAGGATGCCTCAGGAGGCCCTCTTCAGAAGCTGAGCAAATGCAGAAGCCTTGTTCCTCAGCCCCTGGCCTCCATGATCATGAGCCATGTAAAGTTCTTTCCTTTAAAAATTACACAGTTTAACTTTATGGCAACAAAAAAAATGGATAAAGCAGATACAGATATTCATGCATTAAAGATGTACAAGAAGTATCTACAAAGTTTGGAAGAAGAGGATGAGAACATTTTCTGTGATGAAGTTTCACAGAAATGGCATTTGAGTTTGACAGTGAATGAAAATACTCAAATTTATGGTTATAATAGGTAAAGAACATTCTAGACCTGTTTTTAAAAGCTACGTAAAAAAAACACAGAATTCTAAAAGATGATACTATACTTTAAAAAATGTACATTTTTTTGTGAGGATGGAATCTAATTTGAGAATTGTGGCTGGAGGTGCCACAGTTAAGTGTCTAACTCAATTCTGACTACCAACAATGACGTGCAGGATAGTTACTAAAAGTCAGGATAAAACAAATTGAAATGATCAGACTGGCAACTGTATGGAGAACAGAGAAGGTGATAAGTGTTTAGAAAGAATCAAAGAGATCAACTGTCATAATCCAATACTAGTCCAAATAGCAATGGTGTGGTGTTCAACTGTGGCAGTGACTTGGAGAATTAAATTTATCCTGAAATCAGCAGATAGAGATAAGTATTTATAAATATGGCATAATAAAATCACAGCATAAATTGAGATTATTCCCAATGTTTCCAGGGTGAACTGGAAAACAAAACAAAACACACCATTGTTAAATGAATAAGAGAAAAGAGAAGGGCAGAAATTACCAAAATGAATAGATAGGTTCATGGAAAAGATAACAGGAAAAAGTTTTACTGTGAAATTAGAAAGGCAAGGCTAGAAGAGAGAATTACAAGAAACTAATGGCAATACTGGGTGTGGTGGCCCATGCCTGCAATCCCAGCACTCAGGAGGTATAGACAGGAGGATCACTATGAGTTTGAGACCACACTGGGGCCTACAAAAGTGAGCACAAGGCCAGCCTGAACTGCATAGTGATATCCTGTCTGAAAGAAAGAAAGAAAGAAAGAAAGAAAGAAAGAAAGAAGAAAGAAAGAAAGAAAGAAAGAAAGAAAGAAAGAAAGAAAGAAAGAACAACTTCAAGTACAATATAGAGGCCATGAAAGATAAGTAGAGTGGAGCTAGTGAGATATCTCAGCAGACTAAGCACCTGCTTATGCAAGCACAGGATCTGGAGTTCAATCCCTGGCTCTGACCAAGTCCAGGCATGGTGGCACATGCCTATAATCCCAGCACTGGGGAAGCTGAAAACAGAAGGATCACTATGAGTCTGAGCTGTGTAGTGAGACCCTGTAACAACCAAATACATTTTTAAAAAAAAGATAAATAGAGAAAGGACTTGAATTTGGACATGGTAATATCAGGCATCTGGTGAAACAGATTACAATACATTAAGGAGTGACCAAATATTTGAAGACTGGTGATCAATGAGAAAAATGCTCTTTTTCAAAAGCAAAGTAGTAAATAGGGCCATACAAGAGTAAAGAAATTTGGGGTGGTTCATCCCTTGCCTCAAGGGACTTGGTTTGTTTAGATGCATGAGAGGAGGCAATGAACAGGAGAGAATGGTGACATGGAAATGCTAAGAGCCTCTGTCAGGGATGGAGGCAAGAAGGTGAAGAAAGATGCTTGCTTTGCAAAGGATTAAAGGCCCTTCCTCTGAATTGACAGCACAGGAAAAAGTGATAGCTAGGTGAGAACAAAGATAGGGAATTTTAGGTTCTCCTATCATTTTTCTCAGGCAATTAGGAGATAACATCACCTGCAGAGAATGAGGAGAGATGCAGGATAGTGAGGTTTGAACTAAACAGGCCACCTTACTCTTACCTCACTATGTGCACTGACAGTAGGCGTCCAGAGGGAACAAGAAAGCAAGCTGTGTGGCTTATATTTAGATGGGCTCCCAAGGCTTCATGCATCCGAGGCTGGAGATTTTCAGAAATGGCTGGATCTAGGGTGTGTCATGCTGGGATTCAAGGCATTGGATAACGCAGCTCAGTAGTTTATCATAGTTCTAGGTGTGGAAGATGGGAAGGTTATCCTTGGCATGGGTTTCATCGCCCAAAACGTTGTAGCCCAGATAGGATCCTTGGCATGGGTTTCATAGCCAAAACATTGTAGCCCAGATAGGATGAAATGGAAAGAGAGGCTTGCTACAGGCTGCTTGCTGCCTCCTGTCTGCTATACTGAGAGTTGTTCTTTCTCCTCCATGCCCCTCTGCCCTGCCAGCTGCTGACCACTAACTAAAAGTTCTACAGTTCATGGGCCCAAATATACATTTCCTCCTTTCACTTGTGTGTGTAGCGGATTTTGTTCCGGAAGTGAGGAAGTTACTGAGACTCCATTTCACAGGGGATGAGGGAGAAGATTTCCCAAGAATACTGAGGCTCAAGGTAAGATACATACCGTGAACTTGTAATTGTATCAACTGGCTTGAGTATTTTATTTTTGTCAGAAGCAGAAAAATAGAGAAATTAGTTTATTTAGTTTCATCTAGAGATCATCAAGTGAGAAAGTAAGGACAAATGGACAAAAATAACTGTGAAAATAAACAAGAATGTTACAGAAACTGAGAAGAGCCTCAGAATGGTTTTACACGTGAGTGTGAATTTGGAAGTTAATTTCTTCTTCAAAGGGTTTCTTACTACCACCACCAAACATATCTATATTTCCATCTAAACCTTTTAAAAATAAAATAAGTTTCTGCGTCATCTTTCATGTTTTTTAGAAATTTGATTCTCTTTAAAGTAAAAATAAATTTCTCTAAATCATTACTTTTAAAAACTTTATTTTTAAGCTTATTGTCAAAAACTGAAAATCAGTATTTACCTATAAGATCTTACCTTTGAGAAAGCTGTAGAATTCTGCAAACCACTGAAAGAGTAGTTCAGGGAAACAATACACAAGTCATGGAACAGAATAAATGGATTTAATGAAACCGGTGACCCTGGGTTACAAATATCAGCAGGTTTATTTTGCTGTCAAAGTAAGTTTATTCGAATCATAACTTCTTTATAATTATGATTATGTTTGGCAAAATTGTTTTACCTTTATAAGACTTCACAGTGTTCACCTTGATTTTAAAAACATCTACTGCAAATTTAATACTTTTATCTTTTATGACAAGACTTAACTCAGTCTGAAATAATCGCTGTATAAACATTCTTACCCATTCAAATAGTCCAATTCATTATTACAAAACAGCAAGCATCCCCATCCTGTGATTAATTCCTACTGTTTTAATTACAAGAAAAAATATTTTATGGAAGACTTCTGTGGGTAATGGCACTGCCTATATAATCTTATGCAAAGCTATGAAAATAGAGTAATTTTTTTCTACATGAATATTCTGGTAGAAAACCATATATGCTGACCAAAACTTAAAGTTTGCTAAAACAGGCTTTGAAACCCTTTGTTTGAATTTTATCACAAAGACGTGCTTCTTGGAAACAAGTGCTACCTGGCTGCTAGACGGAGCATAGGAAGGCTGCATCCAAGGCCAGAACTTAATCAAATTTGCACTACACCCCTGAGGACTTATCAGACGTTTCCCATTTCTCTCCACACAAACTTAGTCCAAGTGTGTTCGCCTGTGCAGTGTAACTACACGTAAATGACTGTTGGGAGTGTCATGAGATTTAGACTATTCGAAATTTAGAGTGAATTGCAACCTAAGGACTTACTCAGAAACAACCCATCTCTGAATTTAGCAATTAGTACAATATTTAAAGTAAAGCCTTTACAAATCTGAACATGTTATTTAGAATGTATATTTAAGAAGATTATGGCGGGTTTTGGTAATTAAGGAGGGGTACCAGGGCTGCCTCAGTGGCAGAGTTCTTGGCTTGTATGCACAGAGAAAATGAAGATCAGTCCAAATGTTACTGGAGAATAATTAATCTTGGACAAAGAACTTAGACAATCACTTTCTGAGGGTGACAGGAGCAATTGTATGTGTGTACCCCCACTCAGCAACCCCAAAGCACACACACACTCACACACTCAGATAATGCAGTGTAGATTACGATGAATGCTATATGAAAGTCCAAAGGGCTATATTCATAGGGAAAAATAGAAACAGCTGGAAATTAGCAATGTTTCCTAGTGAAACATGAGACCTATATTTCATTTCAAAAGACCACTGAGATCTATATTAGAAGAGCTGTAAATGCATAAAAAACACTAACTTAAGTTGAGCATAGACCCAGGAATTGGTAAAATATTTTTTGTAATAAAAATTTCTTTTATGACAAAATAACTAAAATATTTATATAGATCTCTGATAGATGTCTGAGTATGAAAAAGAAGTTGAACTTACTGAAAAAAAATTCTAATGCAGAATGCAGGCCGAGCGAGTGAGTGAGACGACCCAGGCCGCGGGATCCTGAACAGACCTGGAGCGCAGGCCTGGCGAGTGAGTGAGACAACCCGGGGCCGGGGATCCTCATTCGACCCAGGCTGCAGGCCCAGCATGGAACCCTTCAGCAGAACTCCCTGCAAAGAGGCTAGAGGCAAGA
>NW_004524592.1:5159529-5165392 GCF_000260255.1 Octodon degus | reverse complement strand
AAATAACTGATGTCAAAAAAAAAATTCTAATGCAGTTCCCAAAACCTTCTGAGATTATAGGGGAAGGGACTTTTATAATCCTTTTAGACAAACTGTAGTATTCAAGTGCATATATTCAATATATTTTGGTGTTTTCAAATAAGATCAACTAATAAGCTTCTTATTCACTATTTTTGATTATACTTCTAATGTCAACTTTATGCATCTTTACAAATTAAAATTTATGTATACATAGTAATGCCATTAGCACTTAATAATATACTTCCCATGTAGGTTTTGAGACATGTTTGGAGATTTTAACATTTAAGGTATGAGTGATAATATTTCCTGAATTTCTCTCAGAGCCATTTCCTCTAGCCAGACAGAATTTAATTTACAATAAGCTACATTTTCACATTACTATTATCGTATTGTCTCACTCTTTGGATAATGTAGTATTGTCAGCAAGATATTGAAACAGACATACAAATAAGATGGTTCCTCAAGGGCTTAATGTTTTATAAAATTTAATATTTTATAGCTGACAATCAGTCCAAAGTTCAGATTCTAATTTTATCTATTAACATTTGCAGTTAAGGTACAGAGTTTTATGAAATTAGGAAATGGTTATTCATTGCAAATTGAACTCTAACTCATGAATGTGTTAATTGTTCTTTTCTGCTGCAGACATTAGCTTACATTCACTTTAAAACTATGCAGACATTGTTCATATGCAACTTAGATTAAATGTGAGTATGAAATAAAAAGTACACATACCAGCTGTGAAAAAATAGCCTTACCCCTAATTAATATGTAGCATGTATTACAGCCCACCTTATCACTGAAGACAAGTTATAAAACACAAAGTTAGGTTTATTAAAGAAAAGTTAATTGAATAAGAATAAAAAATTATACCCTGGCAATCTTGTAGATACTGCCTATACTATCTTTTGGCTTAGGAAGGATAACTTGATTTCCTTTAAGATCAAGGTGTGAATAGAAATGTGCTTAGAAGAAAACACGAATAATCCTCTAGAAGCTGCCGCGGCACAGTTCATTATTCAATATGTATTTACTGAGGACCTCCTACAATCTCGATACTGTGCTACAAGAGCAAAACTCTAATGATAAGCACATGCGTAGCACTTAGCTGAGTGACCATCACTGGCCTACATACTGTACATATCTCCATGAAGCATGTGCTATTATCATCTCAGTTACACTTCTCCTGTTGTTGGGAAAAATACCTGACGCCCAAAATGAAGGAAGGAAAGTGTTATTTAGCGCACAGTCAGTGGAGGCTTCAGTCTATGCTAAGTTGGCTCCAAGGCAGAGAGGCACGTGGCAGAGAGCAACGTTTCATGGCAGCGGCAAAGAGCATACAGCAAAAGGGAGTAGCAGCAGCTCAGGCTGCAGGCTAGCCTCCACACCCACAATAATCAACCATAAACTCCAGAAACTGCCCCATGACTGCATGAGGCTTTGGGGGTAGGGGGGCCATCTATACACAAACCATAACAATTACTACTCACATTGTTCAGATAACAGAACTGTGGCTCATAGAGGCTAAGTGACTTTCCCAAAGACAAATGGCAAATAATACACTTGGAATTTTTACTGAGGAAATCCGGGTTCTAGTCTAGGGAATTACATGTTCAAACTACGTTACAGAGATTATGAAACTCTGTAACCCTACAGGAAAGTCCATGTGGCTGGCCAAAGAAGCAATATGGAAAACCTGAAAGGAGATAAAGCTAGGGGAGCACACAGCATTAAATATGCTGGATTTGGAGCCACATTCAATGAAATTTCAGTGATTGAAACTGACTAGCAATGGAGGCATATGTGTGAATGCGATTAAGAGGCTATTTTGTGTTAATTATTGAAACTGTTCTACCAGTTTGGTTTGAAACTGTCTCATTACTATTTGTTTCTCAATAAAATTATGGGAAAAAAGAGGCTATTTTATACTCCCCATGAGAGATAGCGCAGTCCAGACTAAAGGTATATAATTATGGTGGAAGAGATGAGGACAAGAAGATTCACTGAAAAATTTAAGAGCTAATGGCAACAGTATTTAAGATCAAATAAAATAGGAACATGTGAGAAACAAGGATATCAAACAATCAAACAATTCAAATGTTTTGCTAGTACTACTGATTAAATGATGAAATATTTACGACTTTGTATGGCTTTGGATTTTGCCTAAACATCATCTACTCAGACAAATCTCCAACTCTCAGAACTGAAATACCACTCTCACCTGTGTAAGTCTCTAAACCTTACTCTGTTTTCTTAAAAAAAATTTTTTGGTTTCATTCCCCATTTTAAAAAAAAATGAGCATCTTGTTTATTTAGCTGTTTATGACCTGTTTCACTGACTAAAATGAAAGTATCCTGAGTCTACTATGTCACTCATATCAAGATGTCCCCGTTGCTCTTTAGAACAACCTTTGGCACATCATTACAGACAATGAACTTTTCTTGAGTCAATGAACATGAGATCCATCAAAATATGTGGGACATCAATGCTTGTGGATATCAATAAGATTTCTCCACAGAGGCCACTTAAGGAAACACAGTTTAGTGACACGATAAGAATTGGGTTGGAGGGAAAAAAAATTATAAAGGTTTGAAGTGGTAGGAAAAGGTTTCACAAAGAGAACTTCAATGGGAATCCAGGAAATGATATAGTCTTCAAATTGAATAGTTGACAATATCAAAGGTGGGAAGAAGGTGTAAGAAACGGAGTGAAGAAAAGCCATTGAGATATCGTCTGAAGGATTGTGGATGAAACATTTGACTCCTTATTAGGATACAAGACAGACTATAGTGGTTTAGACAGAAAACTGATGACGAAAAAGAGGCAACAACTGATGTAAACTATTATTTTAGATGTGGCTATGGAATTATGAAGGCGAGCTAGGGAATTATATAGGAGTGATATAAAAAAAGACATGAGGGTTGATATGGAACACAAAGATAGCTTCTTGGTGGTAGTCATGAGAAAATGGCCAGTAGTCCAACAAATAAAGAAGTATTTCCAGCCATGTACATAAGTAGGAAGGAAAGGGTAGTCTCACTGTATCAGGAAGTTTCCCATAGCTGTAATGTAATACCTGAGTCCTGTTAATGAAGACATTGAAAAGGTTTATTTAACTCATAATTTTGAAGTTTGAAAGTACCTGATTGATGTCCCCATTTGTATAGCTTCTGGTGAGTGTCTAATGATGGATGGGATCACAGGGACCATGTATATGAAAGAGAAGCTTATGACAGAAAAGGACATGAAAAAGCAGGGAAGGACAGTCTGCTGCTTTACATTACTCCATGAGAACTAAGCCCAGCTTCATGGGGACTACTATGTCTCTTCCAAGGGCAGAATAATCCCTATGCCCTTCCATTAGCCTCAGTTTCTTAGGGTCCCCATCTCTCTGGTGGTCTGAGAGTCCAATTATTGTATTATATTTCTATATTATATTTATATTTCTATATTACATTATATTTCTATAATAGCGACCAATTTGCCAACATATGAATGTTGTGGGGCATGCTTACCACGGACAAACTGCAGCAGGCAGTTAGAAGGACTACAGAATCTTCATAGACTGAGCTGTATTAAACTGGCTTAAGAAAAAAACTCAAGTACAGAACATGTAATCTCTTGCAAGCCTTCCATCTGAGTAGAACAGTTCACTTCTCTTAGCAAAGTGAAAGAACATGTCCTTACTTAGGGCACATTGTTCAAAACTATAAAAATATCCTGATCTAATACAAGATTTAGCTAGAACATTCTTTTTTTTTAATGTATTTGGTTGTCACAGGATCTCACTAAGCAGCTTAGATTCATGGTGATCCTCCTGTTTTCAGTCTCCTCAGCACTGGGATTATAGGCATGCACCACCACACCCAGGTCTCAGTGGCTGGTGCGACCTGTGGTGCCTGGGATCTAACCCCACTCCCTGTACTTGCCTAAGCAGGTGCTTAGTGAGCTGAGCTATCTTGCTGGCCCCTAGCTAGAACATTCTTAATAGTTCCAAGTATGTGTTCCTATGCTGAGCCTAAGTGCCAGGCAATAATGGATACTGAAAAAGAATTAGATGAGGAATAACATATCTCACATTGGCTTGTTTTCATTATTATTATATTTCACTGAAATATAATGAATATGTAATTAATATGAGGAAACAATTATGTATTCTAATTTATAAATAACACTCCACCACCCACAAATCAGCTTTACTTGATATATTCAACATTCATAAACAAATTGACCTGATTTAAGCATGAAAAAATATATTTCTTGTTAAGAATGACTTCAATTTTTAGCTTGTGTATTAGGTTATAGATTTGCACAGCAATATCTAGATAAGCCTTATTTCTTCCCATTTGCTTAAAATGCAAAATCATGACACACACTATTTAAATTATAGTCCTATATGCTCTTTAATGAATCAACTAAATATTGATTCACACTCACACACACAATGAAGTTCCTCAGTTATCAAACTCTTCAACTTCAACTAGCATATTATGTTTATATGATTTTGGTAAAATTAATTCCAGGTAAAAATTGCTATCTATTTCTGTGGAAAATCTTCAAATGCTGTACATTTCAGAGCATGCAACATTAATTACTCTTCAAAAACACTATATTGATCTACTATTTCATTGCGTTTTACTTAAAATAATGTTTTCACAAGTACTGTTAAATGATTATGTATTTCTTATAATAGTTTATGAAAGCCAAACAATTGAAATCAATATTAAATTGCATTGTACAGTAGAATATGTGATTTAATCTCAAAGAATATAAAATAAGTATATCTGTCAAAGTGTTTCAATTTTATTAGAAAAATGATACTGAAAAATGAGCCAATTCTTTTTAAGTATATTTCCCATAATATGACTGCAAAGAGAAAATCTATAATGTAGTATACTAACAATTTGTTATTTTTAAGAGACTAAAAATTAGTAAAAAAAAAAAACCCACAAGAAATGATACATAATTTCACTAAAGAAAATAATAGGAATTCAGCAATGGTTGTTACATTGCATCTTGTTGTCACCAAATTAGTTGTTTAGATTACCAGATGTGAATATGAAAAATTTGTCCAAAAAAGTTATACAAAATTTAAAGGGAGAAAAACATTAAGCATTAACTGCACCTTTCAGTAGGCTTGTAGAAATCAGCAGTACAATTTTCCAAGCTATCCTGTGTATGTATTTTCCCTACTTTTTATTCTCTCTCTCTCTCTCTCTCTCTCTCTCTCTCTCTCTCTCTCTCTCTCTCATTTCTTTGTACTTTCCCTCATCCCAGTTGTTTCTTCCCTTGAGTGGCTACTTGCCCTCTCACAGTATTTCACTATTATGCTTTTCAGATTTTGTTTACCCTTTCAGGTTCTTTCACTAGTGAGACAATAAGATGTCTATACACGTGGGTCTAATTCCTTTCATTTATGAATATGGGCTCTAGTTGCATCCATTTACCTAGAAAAATCTCAAATTTATTTTTTAAGTAGCTGAGTAATATTCCATTGTGTAAAAATATCCCTTCTTTCTTATCTCTTCCTCAGTTGATGGGCATGGTGTTGTTACCAATATTTAGCTATGATAAATTATGCTGCTATAAACATAGGTGTACATATATCACTGTAGGATGACGTTTTCAGTTCTTCTGGGAAAATACACAAGAGGGGAACAGTTGGGTTGAATGGGACTTCCAATCCTAGATTTTTTTTCTTTTTCAAAATTTTATTGATAAACAGATAGCAATGAGACAGTTTCAAATCAAATCGGAAGTACAGATTCAACAAATAACACACTGCATATATTCTTCTTAGTGGTTAATTGCAGTACAAGATGCGGACTTGAGATCCTATTT
>NW_004524592.1:5152842-5157317 GCF_000260255.1 Octodon degus | reverse complement strand
GTCTTCTCCCCATGTGACTCTCCTTAGGCACACTCTACATCATCGATCACTTTCCTCTTTGGTCCCATAATCTTCTTGATCAGAAAATTTGGGACACTACCGAGGTACATGACGTTACAGTACAAGATGCAACCTCAGAACCCAAGCCCATCTGTAATAAGTACACAGGACATAAGTATCAGCATTTTTAAACAAGCATTCCTCACTCCTGGGCTGGCAAGCCTTGCCTAGAACATGAACAGTAGGTTAGATACCCCCTCTATAGATCCAATGATGACTTCCAATCTCAACTGAAGCAAAGATCTATGTTTCTTTCATGTCTTCAGGTTGCTTAGTGACCTAGGTCCCTGTTGCTTTTCCGACTTGATCTCGTGAATCTCTTGTCATTCACTCTACCCCAGCTGCACTGGCCAATTTACTATTCTCAAAACCATTAGGGACCCCGCTGCTCCAGAAGCATGGCATTGTCTTCTCTTTCTACAAATCAGCAATTTCCCGATATCAGTTCGCTTTGCTTCCTCATTTCCCGGAAGCCTCATACCTTATGTCACCTTCCCCAGAATGACCCTGCTCAACTACGTGGTAGCCACTTTGCAGAATTCTTCTCACTTTATTATTTTTTTTTCCTGAGTTCTTATCTTGTTATTCTCTAATAGATGGTGAGCTAGACAAAGAACTGAGTTTTGTTTGTTTGATTTGTTGACTTCTAGAAATTTCAGCATGCAAGACAGCGCCTGGTTCTTCCTGAATA
The DNA here is from genome assembly GCF_000260255.1 of Octodon degus. Lineage (NCBI taxonomy): Eukaryota > Metazoa > Chordata > Mammalia > Rodentia > Octodontidae > Octodon > Octodon degus. The sequence goes on along the minus strand of NW_004524592.1, from coordinate 5,156,566 downwards.
TTTATTGAACATGCTAATTAATGGTGTGACAGTACGCAGAGAGATCTAATATGGTCACCCAAACACTTGAGGTAGTGTCCACATAGATTCTAGAGTGAGAAAATATTGCTGCAACAAATATGGCTGGAGTCTGCAATTCCAGCAACCTTAATGATACTTTGTCAAAACTCAAACAAATGGCAACATATTTCTGAGGATCATTTTAGGCATAGTAGGCAGATATTGCATTAATTTGGGATGGAAACTACATAAAGGAGTTAAAGTAGAATAATAAGCAAAACTATCTTTTTAATGGCAATATGTGAGTTCTAGTCACAGTTTTATTAATTTTCTTTTTCTTCTTCTTTTTTTTTTTTTTAATTGAAGAACTGGGGATTGAACTCAGTCCCTTGTGCTTGCCAGGGAAGCGCTTATTCTACTGAGCCATCTCCCTGGCCCGGTCTTATCATTTTTCTTCTCTATTATTTTGGTCAGTTGAAGATTGAACTTTAAATGTGCCTCACTGTTATAGTCGATTCATTGTGTTGACTTGAGAAATTTAGAAGCTTAACTAAGTAATTAAGCAGTTGTACAACCTAGCGGGTAGAGACACAGCCTCTAGGATGTTGTTCATTATGTCAACTTGAGAAGCTTAGAAGTTTAACTAAGTGACTCACTGGTGACCCGCTTCGTAAATATCCTCAGCCTGTGAGAGTGTGGAGTTGGTGTGAGCGCTGCACAGGCCTTAGGGCAGGTAGCCTGCTTACAGTACAAGGCAGGAAGAGAGGCTTGCTCTCCTCCTTTTTGCTCTTGCTATCTTTGCTCTCTTCTAAAACCATGAACTGTCATTCTTCTGCCAATTGCCACCCTGCCTTGAGCCAGCTGATTATGGGCTGCAGCCGTCATGAACTATGAGCTAACTAAACCTTCCCTTCCTTTTGGAAATCAGGGATTTTATCTCATCAATGAGAGAAAAAACAACTGAACCAATCACTAAGCACATTGTTGCATCTATTAAAAAAAAACAGTACACTCCCCAGTCTATAGAATTTTAAGGACATAGGAAAAAAATTGTTCCAACTATGAGTATATCTAGAAATAACTGAGATTATACTTATACTTATCATCCTTCACACTTAATAGTTTAACCTGATATGACAAACTGTTAAGTGGTGCCTAGAAAGGACTCTGTACATGAAGGTCCCACAGGATTCTTGACCTTTTTAACAAGCATGATGCAAACAGAGGTTTAATAGGCCTTTGTAAACCAGATTTAAGACTTCAATATGGCAGCTGCCACATTGCCAAATGGCTCGGGCAGTTTTGTATTCAAAAGAAGCGAAATGCAAGATACACTGATGAGTGAAGGGTTCCAGAACACATACTCATCTCAGATAAATTTGTAGCTGAATTCAAGAGGGACCACAGGCATATGACATGGAGCAAAAGCACCTCTGAGCTGATACCCGGCAGCTGAGAATTAAGACCTAATGTATGGGATGCACTGTAATACAGCAAGAGATAACAGATACTACTGCACTTTTGAAAATGACATCAAAGCTCCAAAATATGACTCCACGCAGGAACTAAAGACATAGAATGAAACAGGAGACAAGAAGGAGAGAAGGACATAAAGGTCTTTGAAAATATTTGTACTAACATTGTGTTCAAGTATTTTATCTATTTTGGAAATATAAATGAGAGTTAGTAGAGAAGTTGCTGTTTATTTTCATGAGCACATAAGTTACCGCCTGTTCTCATGAGACAAGAGCTCCACGTGGAGCCATTTTATTCAAATTACTGTATAATTGCAATCTATGCTGAACAGAGAGAAATAACAGAATATCGTACAGAGAAACTTCCTATTAGCATTTTCTAAGACTTACCAGATGGAAGTAGTCAACACACAACTGGAGCAGTTCTAAATTTTTATTCTGTAACTTAGAATAGTAACCCCTTGACAGGAGTCCATTGTTAGTGATGAGGGTTTCTAACAGGGAGCAGATCCACTGGCAACTTACAGATTTACCAGTGGGGATCTGTACCTGGTGAATGAGCCATATTGCTGAATTTCAAGTATTAAGACCTCTGAAGCTAAGTTCAGAATAATCAGCCATCAGGCCCTTTTGACTGTGATTCTAGCATTGTCTGAAGTGTAGTCCTGTTTGGAAGCATTTTGTCTTGCATTTGGCAAAAGAGTGGAAGCAAGGCCATGCGGTCGCTGTGAACGTCCAGGCAGTCACAGAGCCTTTTATTATCATCCTGAGAGAAATGTTCTCAACTCAGAAAGAGCATTGACATTTTTAAAAGAGATATTGTGAACACTTTTTATGAAGTCTCTGTATCCTCTGAGTTGGCATTGTTGTTCAACACAATAGCTTTCACTTCCTAAGCAGCAAGGTTGGGAAGCTTTTCAATGTAAGGTAAAAGGTATCTTTTCTAGTACAAGTCAGTAACATGTTTTCATCTTTTTTTGTAGGCTCTTTTTTTTAACTGAGGAAAAGGTTCAGTGATACAGAAAATATGAATGAGCTTCCTTTTTCCAATTTGTAGTTTACATCCTTGTTATTATTGAAGAATTCATAACTCTAAAGAGTAATTTTTTCACTGAAACTAGGACAGGATGCCAAGCCAGATCTATTATCTTTCATACTGACTTATATGTGTCAGAACTGATCTTACACAAAGTTTTGAAAGCATGCAAAAATTCATGCACTAGTCTAGACATATTCATGGTTGAATCCGAGAGAGAGACACATACACAGAAAACACAGTATTGTGACTTCAGTGAACTGTGTAAGCAGACAAAGAATGTCAGAAAGTATTCGACTTTCAAATATGATTTTTTAGTAATTTATCCCTCACAATCTGATTGAATGACAATATCCTTGTATCAAAAGTTTGCATCTTTATGGCTTGTGTCTAGATGTTGCCTTAAAGCCTCATGCAGTCTACAAGTGGGGCTTTTTCAGAGCTGGCTGAACCTAGTGTGTGATGGGTTTGTCGTAGGATTCAGGGAGGGTGATCAACAAATCAGTCTACTGATTGGCTTTGCACCTCCCTAATCTTGTTACCATGGATACAAGGTACGGAAAGAGGATTTTCTTGCCCCGTGCTTGTTTTGCTACCTTCTGCCCACCATGAACTGTTTCTCCTTGACAGTGACCCTCTGCCACACCACTCTGCCTTTGAGAGAGCCAACTATGGACTGAAACCTCTACAAATGTGAATCAAATACACTTGTCTTACCTTAACTTTAGGTATCAGATATTTTATCTCAGTGACAAAGCAAGTGACTGAGACACTAAGGGTGTCTCTAAATGATAATGTTCAAATGCAAGTAGATTCTGCACCAGGAGAGGAACTCCCACATTGTACACAGTCATAAACTCCGTCTCTGTGTCTAACTCTAGCTCTCTTTCTCCATGTGTAATTTTCTTGCTTGTTCTCCAGCATTTAATTACACACTTTGCTGTATGAAATACATAATAAGTAAAAATATAAAGTAATTGTTTCTTGAATTTAAAAAAAATCTAGATTTTTTTCCAGGATATATTTCAGAAAATTTACCTGATGTTTACACAATGGATTCACTAGCAACACTAAAAATTCTTACATCCCAACCCACCTGCTCCAAGCAAAGTATAAACAGCTCTTTCAACAATAATCGATTTTATGGCTGAATGAGTGTTAATTGGGAATTGAGAGAACAGGCGTCTTGTTTTTCTGACTTAATCATGTATCA
>NW_004524592.1:5147350-5152742 GCF_000260255.1 Octodon degus | reverse complement strand
TTGGACTTTGTCAAAAGCCTTTTCTGAATCATTGGAGACGATCATGTGGTTTTTAGTTTTCGCTCTATTGATATAGTGTATTACATTGATAGATTTTCAAATATTGAACCATCCTTGCATCCCTGGGATAAACCCTACCTGGTCATGGTGTATGATCTTCTTGATGATTTGCTGTGTTCTATTTGCTAGTATTTAATTGAGGATTTTGGCATCTATGTTCATGAGGGAGATAGGCCTGTAGTTCTCTAATCCTAGCTTTTTGAGAAATCTTCACACTGGTTTCCATACTGTTTATACCAGCCTGCACTCCTACCAACAGTGGAAAGGATTCCTTTTCCCCCACAGTCCCTCCAGCATTTGTTGATAGCCATGCTTTCTGGAGTGAATTGGAATTTTGGTGTCATTTTAATTTACATTTTTCAAATGACCAATTTATTATTTCTTTATTAACTGTCGTGTGCTTCTTTACTCAAGATGTTAGGTAATGATTTCATCAATTCAATAATAATATTTCAAGAGAAAGGTAGATTAAGTTTTTAATTAAAATAAATATTTTTAGATTGGTCTTATTTAATAAAATTATAATAAAAGAAATACCTTTAAATTTTCAGGACTCTGAAGTCCTCAGCTCATTTTTAATGTACAATGAAAATACTAAAGTGTCAGATAATATTCAGGGCCAAAATAAAGCAGAATTCTAGAGAATTGTTCATGTGAAATTTTTTGGTTATTCAATTCACCCTGTTTATAACTGCACTGTAAGTGATCCTCTTAACATTTTTGTTATACTCCAGAATTACTAAAAAAGAGGCAGAGAGAGGGAAGAAGGGAGGGAGGGAAAGGGGAGAGAGAGAGAGAAAGAAAAATTGAATAGCAGAAGAGTTTTACTAAATAGTACAATGTGTTTTTTCTGCATCTACAAAACATATGCCCAAGTGACATGGTCTAATGTTGTCCTAAATTCACCTGGTGGCACTCAGGTGCTTCGGATCATAACTCCATGTGCATATGTTGTAAATCAACTCTATTATCTTATTCACAGGAATAGAAGAGGGAAGCAGACATGGATCCCAGAACAATAGGTGCCCTCCGTGTTGGATCAGACCCACTAACATTAACAATGTGCTCACAGCAACGGAGCCATCTGTTCACTCGCTACTTAGTAGAGTTGTTCATCTAAGTTAATGTATCAGTACTTTTTATTACACAAAAGCACAGCACTGCTTCAGAGAACTGTCTAGGAAAGAAAATACTAAACTACTAACCTTCTATAGTAGATGTACAAATAGTAAACTACAGTAACTACACAGTCTCACAAGTGAAGAGTTCAATGAAGAATCAACCGCATAAATTCTAATTTTCATTACTGAACCAAGGTCTTCAGTTAAAAATTGCAAATAACTCTCAGTACACATATCAAAACATGTGCTGTGTGAATTTCTCCTCCTTTCCAAGTGACAAAATGCATCCTATTAGTTTTCATTTCTGAAATTAACACTGTGGTGTTGGTATAGAATAAACCTAGCCTTTTCTTTTGGCATTGATATATTTTTATGAAAAATTATGTATTACCTACATATATGGGAGATCTCCCTGGAAGCATATTTGTAAACTGAGAATACTTATGTTGAGAATCTGAATTAGGATCTATTAATTTTTATAAGTTTATGACTAAATGCTTAGAGATATGAAGCGGTAGAATGTTGTAGTTATATTTAAGACATTAAAATATGGAAAAAAATTCAGTTTCTTCCAAATCCATGTATTTTCTCGCTTCATGTGTCATTCTTCTCAGATAACATTTTGAAAGTAGTATTAACAAAATTTGATATCTGATTATACAATGCTTGAAGACCCCCAACATTAAGATAGTAGAGAGGATGTATTTCTATTATTATTATTTTTTTTTGGCTGTTTAAACATTTTATAAGCTGATGAGAGTCAGTGCAGGAAACCAGAATTTTAAAGAGTGTATATGACCAGTGAATGTCAGTCAGGGGTTGTTGCTTTAATTTTTAACTTCACATCTCTGACACTCTGTTTTAATTGGGATCATTGTAATTGATGCTATTTAATGTCTGGAAAGCGACGCCCAGGAGAGCTCCATTAGCCTTCTTGGGATAACAAGTAAAGGTAATAACTTCTCCTATTAAGCAAACAAAGAGCGTGGCCAATGCTCATTTGGCTTGTCAGCCCCTTCCCGCCAGGGTGGCTCTGCCTCCTCGCTGGCTGGCCAGCCAGCGTAGAGGAAGGGTTGTCAATATTGTCTGGCAAGTTTTTAAACCATTTCCTAAATAAAACATTTTTAAAATTCTACAAACCATTCTTCATGCGTAATATCTGTTCTCCTCAACGGAGCTCCTCCTAGGGCTTTTTTATTTATGTCTCTAATAAACTTCATTAACACAGTGGAACAAAAGTGGCTCTGCTCCAGATGGTCATCTATTTCAACAGAAGATGCTCTGACATTGATGCTTACATTTTTGGGGCGTCTATTTCATAATCTACTATCCATCATTGACTGCAAACTGCAGTTCTCTGATGAGCTTACTGTAGTAATTTCCTATTAGCTGATCTGATAAGTTTTGTCCCCAGGAATACAGTGTGCTTGTTATTTGGATGCTATTAAGTAACAAATTACTCATGTGCTGCATTTGCAATGGACAATGCAGTCACAACTGTGCCAGACAGGTCTCTGAGCAGTAGGTGGCAGCCCTGTTCAGCGACCTTTTGTTTTGGCCTCCTTTTGTTTTACCAATTGAAATTGCTTTCTTCACCAGCAGAACCAAAATACAAAAAGCAAAAAGGAAAAACCTTCAGACATCCACATGCTTACCTATAAAGTTCATAGAGATTTTTCATAATACTGGATTACAAGTTGAAAGAACTCCTCAAGAATTATTATCACAGTATTCTCTCTCTGTATATATATTTTTTCTTTTTTTTTTTTTACCATAGCTTATTAGTTAATAGTTACTTAACTTTGCCTTTGCCTTTTTTCTCTTATGAAAACCATTTGAAAAATACAAAATACATGCTTAATATACATGTCAAAGATATGAAAAATACAAAATACTTGCTCAGGTGAAGTGCTCTAAAATTAAGTACTGCATCCTTAGTCATTGAGTTTCAAGATTTTTGTGTCTTCTAAGAATCTTCACAACACATACATAACTAATTTTACCAATGTCACTAACAATAAATTTGTCTTGAATGACTTTTTGAAGTACAGCTAGAAGCTTCAGCCTGTTAGAACATAAAATTTCTGTTCCTTCGAGATCCTGAGTTTAAAACAGAGTAACTTGTTTGTATTACTCAGCTACTCTCTCTCTCTCTCTCTCTCTCTCTCTCTCTCTCTCTCTCTCACACACACACATTTTGCAAGTGTACTTATAGTATAGGTTCATGTAAACAAGTGTTTATAAAGCCACTTATGGTAACTGAGGGAATCTGAGGTCAAACTTTTTATGCAAGTCTAGTATTTTTTCTTAACTGGTTGACCCCGGTAGCCATCTCAAAGGCTGCTGTATTAGTTACTCTTTTCTCATTGCTCGGACAAATGACTGACTCTCAAAATAAAGGAAAGAAAGGTTTATTTAGCTCACAGTTACTACAGGTTTCATAGTTTAAAACGCCTGAATTATATAGCAAGACCTGAGAGCCTTATTTGCTCAGGGGGGACTGTCAGCGTCTCTGTCTTCACCAACCATCTCCTCTGTGCACAGCAGCTTCAATCACAGACACCGCTGCCTTGCACTACAGGATCTAGAGGAGAAGCTGGGGTACTGCCTGTCCAGGATGATGGGCTCCACACCTCTGAAGGACCGCAGACTGGGAGTGGGGTCAGAGCGCACACTGCCTGTTTAAGGGTTGGTGCCTCTCTGGCCCCGCCCCAGTCCTCTGGCCCCGCCCTGGTCCTCTGGCCCCGCCCTGGTCCTCTGGCCCCACCCCTCAAGCCCCTTAGCTGCTTCTCAAACCATGCCTGCCCCATCTTACATGAGGACAATGAGACACAAACCATAACAGTGGTTGTGAGAAATGAGATCCAAGTGTATAAAGCATTTTCTAAAAGAAGCAAAGCTTCTACCATTTGATCTTTTCACTAGGTAGTAATCTAAAGAAACATTGCAATGGTATTATATGATTTCATGCACTTAGCTATAGCACAATGCCGTACAAACTGTAGGCACTCAGTAACTATATATTAAATCAATTAATATAGATCTTTTGAGTTTATAACACGCAGGTCATTGCAGTGAGGAAAATACAGATACCTATTTATTGAATATTCAAAGAGGTCTTCAACATTTCAAGCTCAAATGCAGACAGATTATGTGCATGTATGTATAAGCAATTTCTACAAAAGTATTCCAGTGACTTAGTAAACTCACAAAGGTGATTATTTATATATGATACTTTGCTGTTTTTAAAAGCTCTTATGAATGCACACAGTATCTTATTTAACTTTTGTGATAAGATTCACTTATTGTCATATTCAATTTAAACTTGATCTATCCAAGTTTCTTAGAGTAAATGGTCTGAAATGATTCACTTAAGGGCAACTACTTTACAAATGCAAGTTTCCCCATCAATGCTGTAAATACATTTGTGCTTTCTGGAGTAAATTTCATTACTTCTTTCTCACTCTCCCTTCGACCAGGTATCATATCCGGCCGTCACTGTAGGAACAGGGAGAAGGAATCATTAACATTTATGCAGTGTTCTCATTAATACCTCACTGAGGAGTGGCACAGCTCCACTCACTATCTTGGAGAGGCAGCAATATGTGCCATCGAACTCTTCAGGGCAGAGCTGAGCCTTGAACGTGAGCGGATGGAGCTGGGGCTTTCACTTGAGACAATAACTGTTCTTAAATTCTGCACAGGGAGGTGACAGTCATGAAGGAAGATGCGTGAGTGCGACTGGCTGGACCCACAAGATAAACTTAACATTACATTCCCAAGGACAGTGATATAGATTTTTCTTGCTTATAATTCTCAGGTACAAATGTAACCTGAGAAACATGTTCAAGGATTATTGGGCCTTTACAATTTGGATTTTAATTCTAATCTTCTAAATTTAAGATTCATCAATAGTACCCTGCCTTTCAGGCCACTTCCTGTCCAGGGTGAGCCTCATATTAACCCATTAACTCTCAGCCAGCTAGATTCTACACCAGGTCCCTTTGCATCATCTTTCTCCTAGACTCCTCTGGGGACTGCAATGGGTTTCCTGTGAAGACAACCAGAAAGTTCCTTGTTTCATTCTCTTTATTTTATTCCTTGTTTCCACCTACTCTTTTAGGGACTCTCTGATTACACAAAATTTATAAGATTTTCTCAGCCATGATACATGTGTAACCTTGAGCAGCCTAACATAGGATGAACTTTGA